>NC_084461.1:89860357-90188571 GCF_027409185.1 Cynocephalus volans
CGCAGTGGCGCTCCTGCCGTGGGTTCGGATCCTGTATACGGATGGCCGGTGCGCTCACTGGCTGAGCGCGGTGCAGGTGACACCAAGCCAAGGGTTGCAATCCCCTTACCGGTCATGAAAAAAAAAAAAAAATCTTATAGAATTTGCTAATATCACTTCTCATATTCAGAGCAAAACCAAGTGCCTTCTCTACTTGTGTTTTCAGTCTGTTGGGATTCCCAATTAATGGCATAACTTTAGAGCGATGTTTCCCAAACTGTGTTCCAAGTGTTAATAGGTGTTCTATTGAAGTTGCAGGATATATTCCCCTTTTGAGATCTGCACCTCATCCTAGCTCATTTAAAGCTATTGTAAGTCCTGAAGTGAATTGTATTTTAAAATTTTGTTTAATGTAGGCAAATGTATTATAATTTTTTTAGTTAGATTGTTTTGATGACAGAGCAGGAACAAACTTCAGGGATTTATTTAAGGTGACAGAAGTGGGAATAGTCATATATGCAACTGTATGGAGAAACCATCACTAATGCTTATTAAACTTTGTCCACCTTCCTCCCTAAGGTATTGGCTCTAGCAAGGCCTTACAGGGAGAATGCTCCAGAGCACAGTAAGAGACCTAGGAGAAATCTGGAAAGGATGTAAAACAACAACCACAGAAAACAGCAGAGTCACAGTTACAGTGGTCACCTATCAAGATGACATAAGCCTGGACCTGATGAAAATCACCTCCTACAGCAATTGAAAAGTCCAGTCATTAGATTTTTATGGATGGTTAAAGTATTGATTCTAAAAGGTCTCTGTTAAAAATGTAGTTATTCAAAAAAGAAGGGGCAATATATTAGAAGGGCAGATTGATGAATGAATGTGTAAAATGATATTGCTAAATTCTAATATTTATTTAACAGTCATTTGACAAAAATGTTTCAGTAAAGAAATGCCATTGAAGTAAAGAGTTATCTGGGTATTTACCTAATTTAAGTGAAGTGAGCAGTACTATAGAGCATGCATGTTTATACTGACTTCTAAAATAATTTACCTACCACAAAATACCTCCTTTTAAAGTGTGCAATTCAGTACTTTTTAGTACATTAACAAAGTTATGAGACCATAACCAAAATCTGATTTCAGACATTTTCATCACTCCAAAAAGAAACCCCATACCCATTAGCAGTCAATCCCAATTCCCCTCTGTCCACAGACTCTGGCAACCACTCATCTTTTTGTCTGTATGGATTTGCTTGTTCTGGACATCTCATATCGATGGAATCATACAACATGTGGCCTTTTGGGTCTGGCATTTTCCACTTAGCATAATGTGTTCAAGGTTTATCCATGCTATAGCATGTATTGATACTTAATTCCTCTTAGTGGCTGAATAATATTCATTGTATGGATATGCTGCATTTTATTTGCCCTTCATCAGTTGATGAACATTTGGGTTGCTTCCATTTTTTAACAATTATGAATAATGCTGCTATGAACATTCCTGTACAAGTGTTTGTGTAGACGTATGTTTTCAGTTCTCTTGGGTACGTAACTAAGAGTGGAATTGCTGAATCATATGGTAACTATGCTTAACTTTTTGACAAACTTCCAAACTGCCTTCCAAAGTTGTAGCAGCATTTTACATTCTCAAGAGCAATGTAAGAAGGTTCCAATTTCTCCACATCCTTGATAACATTTGCATTTGTCTGTCTTTTTTATTTTAGCCATTGTAGTAGGTGGGAAGTTTTATCTCATTGAGGTTTTCATTTGTATTTCCCTAATGACTAATGTTAAATATCCTTATATCTGCTTATTGGCCACTTGCCTATCTTCTTTGCAGAAATGTCTATTTAGGTCCTATGCCCATTTTGAAATTGGGTTATATGTCTTTTTAATGTTGAGTTGTGTGAGTTCTTCATATATTAAGAATACTAGTCCCTTAACAGATTTAATTTGCAAATATTTTCTCTCATTCTGTGAATTGTCTTTTCACTTTTTTGATAGTGTCCATTGAAGCATAAATGTTTTCAATTTTATATCATCTACCTTAAAAGTCAAAACTTACAGGCAGTTGTTAACAGTGAATTAAAATTTAACAGATATAAATAAAATAATGACCAAGAACATATGAAAGGTCTTCCAAAAGTTCATGGAAGGATTTGTATTATCTTTTAATTCCATTTTTCTTCAAACTTTCTGAAGTACTCTCATATTATTTTATAGGACTTTTGTATTTCCCTAAATTCAACTAGCTAAAATTATTTGCTAAATATTTTCCCATTCAAACTTTTGAAATGAAGAATTTGCCTTTTAAGCAGAACTCTTCATTTCATTATAAAGAAAGAACATGATGTCCTTATTTTCATTCTTTTCTCACAAAACTAGCTATTTATTGTATCCTTTGCTTACTAAGTAGGAAGAGGTATATTAGAGCAACTTTATTTCAAGTTGAGACAAAAACCATTCAGATGGGTGAAAGTGCAGCTGATAGACTCAACATCCTGAAAATTACAAGATGAAAACTCTCATAGGTGGCTTTCCTAACTCCTCTTTCTAAACTGTATTGCAACAAGAATGGAAAGAAGTCGAGAATACCCCAAATCTTAACAACAACAACAGGTTGCCAAAACAGTATCAGGCAATCACTTTCAGCTTGGAGAATAATGTTTCTTCTGGTTATCTAGTGGGACATCTTTGTCATAATTATAATGATAATGGTAAAAACGATCGCTGTCTTTTATGGAATGTGTTCTATACATACCTTAAGTCTGTTAATCCTATGATATAGATATTTTAGGTATCTCCATTCTAAGACAAGGGACCTAATTTTAGAGAAGTTAAATAACTTGCCTTAGATTGCATAGCTAGCTAGTGGTTGAAACATGACATCAGTGTCAAAGAGGCATTTAAAAGGGAGAACCTTGATCCTTTACTGAAAAGGCCAAAATTCTACTACAGGCCTGTGTTGATTATTTGATTTCTAAGTCAGTCTTCTTATCCCGAATGTCTATCCGTCTACGCCTCTGTTTTTTCTATCTGTCCAGAGTTAGGGTGATGATGAGAATAACCACAAAAACAATAACAACAACAACTGCTTCTTTGTGCACCTTCATTGGCCAGGTGCTCTCTCTTCGTTACCATGAATCTCTACAACAGTACTCTAAGATTTAGTCCTGTTATATCCAGTTTACAAAGAGGCTGAGATATACAGTGAGCTGCAACTTCTTTGGGATTATGCAATGGCAGAACTGAAAATGAACCTATTTTTAATTGACTTTGAAACACTGGCCACCATTACATGTAGACTTAGTATCTTTTGGACCAACTTGTCATCATTCAGTTATCAATGGCTTCCTTGGGTGGGCATCACACTGAATTTATGTTGTATTCTCACATGAGAATAGAGAGATGATGAATAAATTTAACTTATTATAATTAATTTTACGGTGAAAACTCTCACATATCTAGAAGAGAAAATCCAAGAGGAAAACAAGTTACAATGTTACCTATTGGCTACCTGCCAATTTCTCCCCTTTGCACTCAAAATAGTCCTGATTTCCATTTGGGAACCATGTGGATATCGGAAGGTGACAAACAGCTGGCTACAGAGGACACACATCAGATTTGATCTAATCCAATCTGGGAACTCCATTTTCCCAGATGCAGTAACTGGTTTACAGGTGGCCTGATCTGGTCGAATCAGAATGAATTTAAGACTTTTCCTGGGAATGCTATGACACAGATGCTCTTGTCTGGTATTCAGGGGCACAGCCTCAAACTACTGCAGTCATTTTTGTTTACTGAGGAAGTCATTCTGAGGACTGGTAAGCAGCATGAGGAACTGAAAGCACTGTAGAGAATTGCATCTAGTCTGATGCCATCACAAACTATATTGCCTGAAACCTGATCAGCCTCTGGGCCTTTGAGTCATATGGATCAATAATTTCCCTTTATCAATTTAGCCTTTTTGAAATGGTTTGCTAATGCTTACAACATGTCTATGCTGATGTCATCTAGCTTCTGATCCCACTTGATGACCCCACTACTCACATTTTCTCTTGTTTGTATGATATCTTGTTTTATTAGTCAGTTTTTCATGTGTCATCTGGTTTTTTACCTACAAAAATACTAGCTTCTTATTTCCTTGGCATACACTCAAAGAATATTTGTTGTATTAAAAGGAATCAGATGACCCTGTCCAAATAATATTTCATATAAGGAGATATATGCATCCTTCTTAAGACTTTTAAAGGAAGAAAAAATGAAATAAATTTTAGATGGGCTGGACGGTTAACTCAGTTGGTTAGAGCACAGTGTTGCTGACATCAAGGTCAAGGGTTTGGATCCCCATACTGGCCAGCCACCAAAAAAAAAAAAAAAAAAAATTGTTTATTTTTAGAACAAGAAGTGCTGTTGTCTACATAATTTTTCTTATTAAGTAACAATGAATCATCTAGCTAGGTATCAAAGAAATTAAAAGCCCATCAATGGTGTTATTTGGTGTTCTTATTAAACTATCACATTGCCACCAGTTTGCTACTCTGTGCAAAGCAAGTAGTGTATACTGAAATTGAGCTGTCTAGTGTGAAGAAAAGGTGTGTGAATGTGGGTGTTAGCTACTTTCACACTAGTAAACGCAATCAATATTGTGATATAACCAACCAATTTACAACAAAAAATAAAGTGTATTTTAACATATCCAGCAAATTTAACTCATCAGACTATGGGCTTCTTGATCAAAGGTGTCAATATTTCTTATTATGAGGAATTATTTAAACTAACAAAAATTTGAAGATTTCCCACCCCCACATTATAGTAATATGGTTTAGTAGACATTGAATGAGAAAATACTTTTGAGTGATGTTGGACCATAAGCAAATCTAATAGAAAAGTTAGAGACTGAGAATTTATAAGAAACATAAAATTGAGGGTATGTGCACTTGAGGAGTGTGTATGTAAGTGGATACTAATTGGTTAGAATATTGGAAGGCTAGCTATGAACTTCAAAATCCAGGGTGAAGACATCTGAGACATTGATTTATGGGGGAAAAATGACACTTCAGAACATTTGAAATTAATGGCAAAGAATGGCTTGGTAGTTTTGAGGGAGAAGTGTGTTATAGGCCGGTGGCACTTCTTTGAAAAATGTTGAGTGGTAGGCCTAGGATGAATAGATTGGGTGTGCACAGGTATATCTGAGATAAAGGTAGGGAGACATGAGTTACCTCATGAAGCGGGTGAGAATATAAGACTATAAACTCACTGACTCCATTTTTATTTCATTTCTCTGGCTAAGTCAAATTAGTTAACTTTCCCTCTCAACTTGCTTTTGGCTCCTACAAGGGGATTCTTTATTTTGCACGTTCCATCTCTGTCAGAATGCTCTGTCCGGGGCCGAGCCTGTGGCGCACTCGGGAGAGTGCGGCGCTGGGAGCGCAGCGACACTCCCGCCGCGGGTTCGGATCCTATATAGGAATGGCCGGTGCACTCACTGGCTGAGTGCCGGTCACGAAAAAGACAAAAAAAAAAAAAAAAAAAGAATGCTCTGTCCTTTGAACCACCTACATTCACAGCTGGTGATTTTACCTCTTAACTGTTTCTGCACTCCATTCGTTCCTTTGCATTCCCCTGCCATTGCTTTAATGCAGGTTCTTTACCCCTTCCCTGTACTATCCTATGACTGGCCTCTCTTGCTTCCAGTTTCTTTTCTACTTCATTTCATTATCTTCACCATGGTCAAAGTGAATTCTCAAGTCCAAAAACTCCCCACATATTTCAGTGTGTAAAATGTTAGATGCCTCTCCAGACAAAGACAAATCTCTGAAGGAGGAATTTTAAGTCTCTTACCATCCTGCCCAGTCTCTTCTTCAATCTGATCCCTGCTACTCCCCACCATCCACAAAAAGTTCTAGACTCATGGAGAAGACTCTGGTTCCGTGGTTGTGACATGCATGGCCACGCCTCTGAGACCTTGTTTGCGTTGTTTCTTCTGCCTCCCATCTCCCCTCCTCACCCTAATTAAAGGAAGACTTCCCAATCCACTTCCAGAATCCCCTTTCCTCCATGCTAGACAATTTCTCCTTCCTCTGCATTTCTGAAAGCTCTTTGTAAACCTCTCTTTAGCACTTGTCAGTTGGAAGTGTCAGGATTTGTTTTAACATTTCTCTTCCCTTATTGGATTGTGAACCTCTGCGTCCCTGACTCCAGCCATGCCTGATACATAGAAGCACTCAATACCCGTTTGTTAGAGGCCTATATCACGATATCAGGAGGCAAATCTTCCTGAGCTTCTGCAGATAAGTGCAGTGACTCAGAAAACTTCTTTTGGCCCCTAAACTCTGGGTGATGTGCTATGTCATGAGATAACTTCATCTTGACTTTTTCCCACATATATTATGTATACACCAGTACAAATAAGAACTTGTGCTGGATGGCTACTAAATAGTTATTTAGCAGATTTCTTATTCTCATGAAAGAAAAATCTGTGTCATAAAGACCTATGCACTCTTGTGTATGCCATTGTTTTCTAATTAACACCGGCAGATAAAGAATTGACTCTAGTTGTGAGAAGAGTTAAGAAATTCAAAAGGTGAGATTGCATATCCCCTGTGCTTTTTGAATGTTGAGGAGTGGAGGCATGGAAAACTGTCTAGAGGCATCATGAGAATTTGCCCTTTTGGAGCTTACTCCAAAACAGTTTCAGGTGTGGTTATGTAGAGATGTGATTTGTAATTTATTTTGAAAGCTGTGTAATATACTAGTTTAAAATAGGAGATCTGGAGTAAGAATGCATCGGTTCAGATCCAGTCTCTGCCCCTAATAACTAACTGTGTGACCTTGAACATGCTATTCAGCCTCTGTATGTCTCAATTTCACAACATGGGGTTGTTGGAGGATTCAATGAAATGATCCATATAAAGCACCTGGAATAGCATCTGGGATTTAGAAAGGGTTCAACTAATGTTAGCTGTTGTTATTATCATTCTTTCTCATTAGTGAGGTATTAGCACTGGTATTCTATATGAATGTCAGCTTTTTTATTTGCATACAACTGCTTGCTCACTCATTAGCATTAATTCTTGTATCTAACCAGTGGCTGTTAACACACATTAAATCATAATTGGGAGTAAGTAAAAATCTGACTTCAAATATTGACCCAATGCATGATGTACATCTATTAATTTAAAGCTGTCAAACTTCCCTGACTAATTCTTAGCTAGAATCATCAGAATCACAGCATATCCTTGGAAATAATATGACATAGCAAGCTCCCTTCCACATGCCTTTTAACCCTGAACCCACTAGCCACTAGGCATTTTGACTTCTGATGATCTCTAAAGACAGGAAAAAAATTAGCTGGTTTTCCCATGCCAATTAGAGTGGAATCATTACATTGTAAGCAACAACAATTACTCATGACATAGTGGCCTTACAGTATTAAGGAAATGATAACATTTTGGGTTTTTTAAAACTGTAGGTTAATGAGTCAATACGTTCAGCCAAGCTTGAAAAATTTCTAAAGTATTTCAACATAGAGAAGGCAAATATTGATTGAAACAAAGAACATAGCCTCAGAAAATTCTGTAGTGATTAGTTTGAATGCTTTATGTTTGGGCAATGGAGTATCATAAAAGTTAATTGGCAGTCAATACATTCTATGCAATATAGCCCAAGTGATTCTGTACCTAACAAAGAAATGTGTAGCTACATTAGTGAAAAGTATTCTCAATTAACATTAACATCCTTTCTGACTGTCCATTTACAATTTATACAACGTGTAATGTAGTACTAATTATATTAATAATTAATTAATGCTTAGTTAGTTGTACTGATTGTATTAATCATTAATTAATCATGAATGTTTCTCAAACAAAAGTGTTATAACTCTCCTCAAATAGTTGGAAAAGCCCATGTGTATGAGGGTACTTCAAAAAGTTCATGGAAAAATGAAATTAAAAGATAATATGAATCTTTTCATGAATTTTTTGAAGACCCCTTGTACAACTCACAATCATCACTATGAAGTTGGGCAGTGAATCTATTGTAGATGCATTTACTGAAGTTCATAAAATTCAGGTGACTTTCTTTATGCCAAATAGTTTATCTGTGGTCAGAGATGACTAACTCTCTATGCAATTACAATACTATAGAGTCAAACATCCAATTCAAATGCAATTCGCTTTTATGACAAATCCTACCAGAGATATTGTGCTTGGAGAACTTCAGTATAGATGCCCAAGAACTTGACAAAAAAATGTAGTGCAGACCATAGTTTGGGTTAACGAGCCCTTTGCAGGGGCTTTTATTGTTCACTTTCATTTGCTGAGTTGCTTGTTAGAGTACGTCTTATACTGAGCCAAGGAAGAAGAAATAAAGACACATTTTCTCATGCAAAGGTTTATACAACAAACTCTAAATTAACTGTAGAAATTGAGATGGGGGGGTGGGGTAGTCAAAGAGCACAGAGTTAATTAAAATCCTCAGGCAATCCTTAGGTCTCACATGTGGTTCAGTATATTTCTCTTCCAAATCTTTTGCAAAGCTACAAAGATAAAACAAAAGGGACTGACTTATTTATCACCACGACCTTACTCTGTGCATGTTGATGAAGATAATAAAGAGTGAAACAGAGAAAATGTAGGCAGAAAGGAAAAGAAGGGCTCAAGATGATCTGCTAGCATATTAGGCTTAGTATAATTATGAGTTGACTGCTTTTAGACAATCTCCTTCCAAATTAGATGAAGGTGATATGTACAAATTTTATTTCAGAAAAAATTAACACCCCTCTCAAAGCCCCACTATACACACAGTACCCTACCTTTCCCAAACTGCCTGGTTACCTTACACTACATAGTTCCATTAGTAAAGAAGTTGTTATTGTTTAGGGGCAAGAATGTGAGAGAAGATGAGAGAATGTGGTTTGGCACTTACATGAATTGTAGTTATGACTTTGCTTCTTGAGTACACAATAGCAAAGAATACTACAACAGACTGTCTTGTCTGAACTGGCTTATATTCAGAGGCACTGGGCCATACAAATAGGGGAAAGACAGAAGAAATAGCTATTATCAGATATACTAAACATTTTCCCTTCAAAAGTCAGTGTTAAAATCTGGGTTAGCTGTAAATCAGAGGTGATGATTCTTCAACAAAGAGAAACACAGACAATAGAGATGGTTTTGTTGATATTTCTTTTTTTTTTCCCACCTTCTTTTCAGCTCATTTATGAGGGCTGCATTTTTGTAATGGGTTGTAATGTGCCTATTGTGAAATGGTGTTTGTGTGTGGGCGGCGTTCGTTGTTGGTATGTGTTACATTCTTACTGCATGTTTGTAACTGCTGCCCCCCTCAAATTCATGTGTTGAAACTCTAACCCACAACGGATGGTATTAGGAAGTGGGGCATTTGGGAGGTGACTAGGTTTAGATGAGGTCACGAGGGTAGGGCCATCATGATGAGATTGATGTCTTCATGAGAAGAGAAAGAGACTAGAGCTCTCTTTCTCTGTTGTCTCTAGACCAGAAAAAGGGTCTTCACCAGACACAGGATCTGCTGTCACCCTCACCTTGGACTTTCTAGCCTTTAGAACCATGAGAAACATATTTCTGTTGTTTGAGCCACCCCATCTATGGTGTATTCTTATAGCTGCCTGAACTGACTAAGACAGTATGTGTACATGTGAATAGTAGTCGGTGGTATATGTGTGGTAGTTGGTGTTATGTGTGTGGTAGTTGGTGGATGTGTGTGTGTGTGTGTGTGTGTGTGTGTGAATAGTGGCTGGTAGTGTGTGTATGTGGTGGTTGGCAGTGCATATGCTTGTTGTGTGTGGGGGGGTGAGGTGGGGTGGTTGCTGTTAGTGTGCAAGCGTGTGGTGGTGGCTGTCATGTGTGTGGTGGTTGGTGTGTATGCTTGTTGTGTGTGAGGGGAGTTAAGGTGGAGTGGTTGTTGTTGGTGTGTGTGTGTGTGTGTGTGTGTGTGTGTGTGTGTGTGTGTGTGTGTGTGTGTGTGGTTGGTGGAAAACATGGTTTTAATTTCTGTCTAGGCAGGTCAATTAATTAATATCTGGCCATTGGAACAAATGTGCCTTTGTTTAGTTTATGGGGAAGCACAGATCAATGCTAAGATGCTGGCTATTTGCTTTAAAGTCTTTACTGCCAACCGGTGCCCATTCCGGTGAGATTTTATAGCAAGTCCTGAGCCTCCTCCAAAGGCAGTTGCCCTTGAACTCTAATGGCTGCAGAGACACCCCTAGCTGAAAATCTTTTAGTCTGCTTTACAAAGACAGAGTGGATGAATGAGAGCGAAGTGAGAATGAGAGAAAATGAAAGGGAGAGGATGGAATGGGGTTAGGGAGAGCCAGAATGATAGAGACTTCATCTGCTATCGAGCTCTGTGCAGCTCTGACATCCCTAGCACAACCTTGGCTTTTTCCTTATGAGAATTCTGGGTTCCTAGGGCTAACAGAATATCTCTGGAGGTGCTTCTCTGATTATTTGCAACTTCCATAAATTAGCCAAGGACTAATGTGGCGCTGGGTGGCATCACAAACTGGCAAAAGACAACCTTTTCACCAACATTATCTGAGACAAAATTAGTCTTTTCAACCCCTTGACTAAAAATCCCTGATTCATAGTAGACCACAATATCCCCTTTGGGACAAATAGTAACCTTCCTTCTTTAGTTCACATAATTTTTAAAAATAAGCAAGTGGAAAATGGGAGGATATCTTTACTACCTGTTATCTGTAAATATGCAAGGTGACTCTACTTCAATAATTGCAATGACCAGAGAAGAATTATTGCTTCCCTGTTTCTGTGACTCTGTTTTGTCCTCAGAAGGTGTATCAAAAAAAAAAAAAAAAAATCAATGTTCCCGGCTTTAGAAGAAATGTTTTTCATGGGCCTGCTTCTGCCAAGACTCCCTGGGACGCTTGATCAATGTCCCAACCCCAGTGATAGAAGCACTGTGACTTCGGCAGCCTGCTTCTGAGCAGACTATCTCAGGCGTCTCTCAATTTCAAATGTTTACTGGTGTCAGACAGATACTCTAAATGAGTGGAATAATTAGGTTTATGACAATAGGCAAAATGAGGGACTGTGTGAAACTGGGGAGTGTATCTCTTATATGAGGAAGGCAGCTGTTGCTCGCCCTGGTCATTTGTTGCTATGAAGAAATGAGGTCCCCGTGTTGCAGGAACATCTGATTTTTCAAGAGATTTCTCATATGGTTTCTCTCTGTATCTAGTATGAGTAACAGACTAAGCTGGGGTTATGTACAGTTAAACTGATGAATGGGTCACCCTGAAGGAAAGGATCACGGAAACTTCTAACATTAAAACCTCTTGTAGAGGCACATAATTGTTTCTTAAGGGCTGCCATAACAAAAATACCACAGATTCAGTGTCTTAAACAACAGAAATTTATTTTCTCGTTGTTCTGGAGGCTAGAAGTCCAAGATGAAAATGTTGGCAGGTTTGGTTTCTGCTGAGACCTTCCTGCTTAGCTTGCAGATAGCTGCCTCCTCAGTGTGTCCTCACATGGTCTTTTCTCTGTGCTCACACATCCCTTTAGTCCCTTTGTATGTCCAAATGTCCTCTTCTTAGAAGGACACCAGTCAGATTGGGTTAAGGTACACCATAATGGCTTCATTTTAACTTAATCATGTCTTTAGAGGCGCTATCTTCAAATACAGTCACATTCTGAGATGCTGGTGGTTAGAGTTTCAACATATGAATTTTTCTGGGAGGAGCATAATTCAGCTCATAGCAAGGTGGCACCCCACAGTCTGGGTTCTGCAGAAGCAGGCAGCTCAGGCATCTGCATTCTACTCTCCTCATTCAGACCAGTAGACAAGTATGTATTATAAACAAGGAGGGAACAACTCCAGCGTCACATATGCAGTGACTTAATTAACAGTTTAAGCTTATCCTTAGACAAGAATCACCAAAGAAACTAGTGATTAATACAGATTATAATGGCTTACTAAGAGAGTATGAAAATACTTGACTCCTGCAACAGAATCAACTTTTTCATCATTGTGAACCATATTCCATTCTGGAGATCACATTGTCCTTAAATAGTTACTAATTGGTACTTCAGTGCATTTCAGCATTTGTTACCAAGCACAGCTCCTATTCTCTAAGACAAAGCATCTGTGGTGAGAAATGGTGATTTATGTTCTCTGTCTGTGTGTTGCTACAGTCTTAGAAGTCAATAACTGCTTAGCCTTCCAGAGAGAGGCTCCCACGTTGATGATGGGAACAATTCCGCAGACTGTTTTTATTTTTTCCCAGTAAGTAAAGATGAGTTTATGTCTTGTGGACAGCAACAACAAAACAGCATAATAGAAACTGAGTATCCTAAGTAAGTGCTTGAAACTCTTCTCTTAGAAAAAAGTGGATTTTTTTTACTGGGAGGGATGAAAACCAACAATGTTGATCTGGTAACTCAAGAATTTGACACTGACTCACACAACTCTGTCGCACAAAAACAAATAAGCCAATTTAAAAAATGGGCAAAGAACTTGAATAGCCATTTTTCCAAAGAAGACATACAAATGGCCACCAGGTATATGAGAAGGTGCTTAACATAACTAATCATCAGAGAAATGCAAATCAAAACCCAAGTGAGGTATCAAATCACACCTATTAGGATGGCTAGCATCAAAAAGACAACAGATACATGTTGCTGAGGGTGTGGAGAAAAGCAAAGACTTGTACATTGTTGGTAGGGATGTAAATTGTTTCAGCCATTATGGAAAACAGTATGGAGTTTCCTTAAAAGTTAAAAATAGAACTATCGTATGATCCAGGAATCCCAACCCTGGGTATATATATCCACAGGAAACAAGTATTTCTAAAATATATCTGTACCCCATATTCATTGCAGCATTATTTACAATAGCCAAAATAAAGGAAACAACCAAAGTGTTGACAGATAATGGATAGAGTAAATGTGGTATATATATTTGTATGTCTACTCCCCCCGCACACGAGTACTTCAAAGAGTTCATGGAAAAATGGAATTAAAAGATAATATGAATCTTTTCATGAACTTTTTGAAGACCCCTTGTATACACATGAAAATACTTCAAAAACTTGGTGGAAAGATTTGTATTATCTTCTAATTCTATTTTTCCACAAACTTTTTGAAGTACTCTCATATATATGTGTGTGTGTGTATGAATATCATTCAGTCATAAAAAAGAGAAAATCCTACCATTTGTGACAACATGGATGAACCTGGAAGACATTATATTAAGTGAAGTAAGCCAGACACAAAAAGACAAATACTGGATGATCTCAATTATATGTGATTTCTAAAAAAGTCAAAGTCATAGAAACAGAGAGTAGAACAGTGTTACCAGGGGCTGGGGGTTGGCAGAAATGGGGAGATGATGGTCAAGGGGTGCAAATTTCAGTTACAAGATGAACAAGTTCTGGGGACCTAAGGGACAGCTTAGGTGGTCATGGATGTCTTAATTAATCTGATTGTGCAGTCATTACACAATATATGCATGTATAAAATCATCATCATATGTTCCATGAATATATATAATCTTTATTTGTCAATTAAATATTAAAAAAGAATTTGACACTGAATGTTCTCATTTCACATTTCTATAATTCAGTAACTGGATGAATAAAAATGCTGGTTCACATGCTGAAGTATTTTCCTATGGATAGAGCATAAAAATGTAGTATCACATCTGGAGTCCTAGGAAGTAGGGTCTTCTGGAAAATTCATAGGTAACAAACGTCTAGGAATGGGTACTTGACCTAAGCTATCCTCGTCAGTTTTTCCACTTTAGTATTTAGGTTTTAGGGGCTCTAGTTCACTCCTATTGTTGTGAAGGGATAGAAAAACAGGGTTGGGTTTGGGGTCATCATATCTCGGCCATGGGCATCCCAAGGCAGAGAGCCTGTCTGCAAAGAAGGAGAAGAATAAAGCAGAGAAATCAAGACAAATAGAAATGGGATCCTCTCCACTTCTAGGACAATGGTGAGTGTAACCACAGTCCCTAACTCCCAATTCCTTGTTTCCATCCCTGGTGTGGCCAAGGTGCTTTTTCTGCCCTTGGGTTCAATGAAATATCCATGTATCTGTCTAGTAAATACTGCTATTTGCTTAAGAGAGGTTCAAAGGTTCTGTTTTTTTGCAATCAAAATATATCCAGGACTAAGAAAGAAAAGTAATCAATGAATAATGGATATCACCCTATTTTGAATAACCATCCCAAAACTTCTAGTTTCTTTTTTTCCAGGAGATGGACTTCGTAGTCATTTGTAGGCTTTTCTATCAGTTTATATTTCTCCCAAGTTCTGAAGAAGCATTTTTTTTTTTTACTTTCTGGTTTATATTACTTCTGTTCAGATTTTCTAGAGTTTGAAAGTTTTATTTCTGAAATATGGGAGACAAGTATACTAATTTTAACAAGATAGTACTAACACACTGTTGGCCCATATTTGACCCTCAAGAAATAGCTATGGATTGATTCATTCTTAAATTCTTTTCCAAGTCTTTCCTGTGGCACAACACTGTGTACTGTTGGATTATACACTCTGCCCCAGTTTCCAGGTGGGTATTGACCTGCTCTGTGCTGCAAAATGACTGCGTTAGAATCTGTGCAATGAATCGATCAACTATCTGAATTGAGATACTGTCAATCAAATTTCTTATCTCTTTTCTTACTTATCTGCTGTGGAGTGGCAGATAGTCCAGTTCAGGCAAATTTAGGACTAGATTAATTTTCTTGGGTAAATGGGGGATGTGCTGTTTAATTAAAGGTATAGTTTAAATTTCTATTACTCCACTAAATTAAGTGCCCTAAAATCATCCAGTGTAAAAAGTCAATTGGATAATCAGGGATAGACCTAAAGTAGACTGACTAACACTGCCAGGTGTAAAGCCCATGGGTTTTTTTTTTTTTTTAAATATAGTCTGATGCATTTGTCCTTTGGAAAAAAACATCCTCCAGTTACTGTAATTTGATAGTTCTGCCTTCAGCTCGAGAAGCTGCTGCCAGGTAATTAGTGGTCATCCTTAGGGAAGCCCTTGCATAGCTGTTACACATAATTTAGTCAAAAATATAGTCCCTTAACTCAGAGTTTCCTTAATGCCTTTATGTGTCTTTTTTACAAAAGAAAGATATAATCTTATATTTATACAATTAAAAGTGACTCGTGAAAATAACAGCAATACACTTAACACTACTAAACTGTATACTTAAAAATGATTGATGGCAAATATTATGTTATGTATATTTCATGTGTACTAAAAAGAAAAAAAAGAAAAAAGTGGCTTTTGGTCTTATTCTTACCTATGGTTTGCTTGAGGCCACAGGCAAGTGTCTTTGTAGACTAAAGTGGTTCCTTTGGGTTTAAATTTATGTAAATGTTTTCTTGTATTAACACCATTCCACCACTCACCTAGAATGTTAAATAGTTTCAGAAATCTAGTACATACCTCTGCCTTCCTCCTGTTCTATTGCCTTCCATGAACATTTATTGAGCATTTATGTATCTGAGACCAGATAGAGAGATGAGAGGCAGGATTTGCTCTCTGCCTGCAAGTTGCTGCAGATCGGTTGGGATAACTGATGAGCAAATATTGGGCAAGACTTCTGAGACAGATGTCTGTACATGATGTTTAGAAAATCCTGGAAGGGGCATCCAGCCGAGCTGGAGTGGGGCGAGAGGGTAGACATGCGGGGCTCACCAGAGGACGTGATGACTGCAGAAAGAGTGAGTAGGGGAGCCGGATGCAGAAAGCAGAGCAGGGCCCTGCAGACATAGGGAACAACATACAAAGGCACAAAGCATCTCGGGGTGGGGCACATAAAACACTGCAAATAACTTTGTATCTTTGGTCAGTAGTGTTTGTGTGAGAAGGAATTGGGTAAAGGGTGGGGAAGTGGCAAGAAATGAGGCCAGAAAAATAGAGGGGAAGAGCCTTAGAAAAAAATTTAAACAGGAAATGACGTCAGATTTGTGGTTTAGAAAAATCACTTTGACAGTGCTGTGGGAATGAATTAAAATGGAAAAAAAAGAATGACTTTCCAGTAATACAGGTGAAAAGTGATGAAGATCTGAACTAGAGCTGTGGGGCTAGAGGAAAGGAGAGGGTGCTGAGCATGTAGAAGGTGATTAGATGTGGGGGGGGTGGAGAGGGAGAAGGAAGGGTCAGGAACGTGTAGCTCTTTGAATGATGCACTGAAGATCTGTTCATTTCACTATACATAAGTTCCTTTCCCCCCAATAACTGTAGTTAAAAATAGGCATACTCAAGGGTTGGGGGGTGAAGTGTACTGATGTCTACAACCTACTTTGAAATAAGATGGGTTGATCAAAATCTAAGCTGATTGATAAGTGATAAGCACATAGAACACAAATGATAGTAATAGAGTCTAAGTGGTGGGTATATGGGTATTCATGTATAATTCTTTCAATTTTTCTACATGATTGATAATTTTTCAGAATAAATTATACGGGGAAAATGTTGCTCCTATTTTACCTTATATGGTGTAGAAAAGTTATAACATTCTTTGTTATGTAAAATAGCTATAATATAGTTCAGGTTTCCCTGAAAACTCGAAAACCCCATGACCAGCATGGCTTCCATACTATATAGCATCTCTACTCTGTGGCCATATTGATTTACTTCAATCTGTTTTCTTTTGTGAGTATATATATATATATATATATGTATTTTTTTCTTCTCTAAAATAGCAAATATAACGACAGGCATATGACCAGAAAAAGCAGGCATCTCTCCAAACATCAATAGGTAAAATACATAAAGATTTGCATACCCCAGAGTATGTTATTCCACTTAGAATCTAGTGTAATTGACATTGTGTTCCATGTGTGGAGAATGAGGCAGGGGAACTAAGTAGTTATGAAAAACAAAGAAACAAACAGAGTTTCTAATTTTTTGTGTGACCAGGACAATGATCATGCCCTTAAGCAAGGTAGGGAATCTTGGGAAAAAGACAGGATTTGGGGTGAGGGGGAACAGGAGGAGAGGATTATTTTAGGTTTGGACATACTGAGTCTAAGGTGCTATGGTTGGACATATTGTTTTGGAACTCACGAGAAATTTCTGTGCTGGAGAAGATATGGAGTCACTGGAATATATCCAGATAGTAATATAGATGAGACTCTGGGAGGATGGGTAGAGTGTAAAAAAAGATGAACAAGATTAGGACTCCGAAGAATATTTGAAGAGTACAGAAAAGTGGAATCTTCCTTTGAGATAGGAATGCATGTCCAGATTTGAAGGCGGAAATGGGGGATATGGGGTGGGTGGGTGGGTGGGTGGTGAGAGAGAGAGAGAGAGAGAGAGGTGTTACAGATCTGAGAGGAAACAGTGAATCAGAAGGAGGAAGGAGTGGTTTGCAGTGTTGGGTCTCCCCAGAGTTCAAGTGAGGTCAAGGCTAAGGAGTTACCACTGGGTTTGGCAGTTCTACTTGATCAGAAACCATGGTGAGAGCAGTTTTGATGAAGAGGTGGATTATAGCACAATAAAGAGCTGAGGAGCTGAGGAGCAAATGGGAGGTTAGAATGTGCATATGGCAAGCAAGTATAGATTATTCTTTAAACAAGTCTGGCTATGATGGGATGGTGCAAGTTTTTTGTTTTGTTTTTTTTAAATATCAGAAGGACTCAATTATGTCTAAGGGAAAAACTTCTCGGAAGTAGATTAAATGAATGGAAGAGAAGGGATAATACCCAGAGGCCAGGTGGATTAGGGTGGGGAGACTTCCTCATCCTCCCATTGTGATGGGGGAAAGAAGGTGAAGATAGGTGGGATAAATTTCTTCCCCGGGACAGGGGAGAGGATAAGCAGGAAGGTAAAACAAAAACAAAAAATGAAACTCTAGTTACTGGCATCTTATTGTTTCTGTAAATCATAATGTGAGGTCACCAGGTAAAAGTGATAGGGACAGTGGTGGGGTCAGGGACTTAGGAAGAGAATAACTGTTATGGAATTGTGAGCAGGAGCAGAATGGAGACATGGAAAGGAATGCTGGCCACCAGAAGGCAAGGTTGGGTAGTTTTCTCCAGGAGCTCTTAGCAACCTAGGTAGAGCAGTATCTGCCTAGCCACTTCCATTCTGAACTGCTCGTCAGCTCTCAGCTGCCTTTGGCTCTGGGTTTAAGCCTCATCATAGGGAGAATGCACCCAAGACTGTGATCTTCTCTTTTGTAAAGAAATTTCCCACCTGTACAACTTACCACAAATAAGCAACAACAAATGAGTTTAAACACGAGTTAAAATGAGTTTAAACATGTTTTTACCAAAGACTTAATTTGAAATATAGCCCATTTTAATGTTTTGTTGTTGTATCATGATTAGATTGACCTATACCCCAACATAACTACCAAATCTGGACATGACCTACTATTTATAACACATTTTACAGCTTGTCTCCCTAGACAGGTAGCATATTCTGTTTTTACAGGCCTGAATGCTCCTTGTGACAAGACATGTTGGCAAGCCCAGCCCTACTCCCTAGCTCCTGCATTCTTAGGTGGGAGGCAAGATTTCACAGCCTTAAATCAAGATCTCACTTTTGATCTTTTTGTTTCCCATTGACCAACTGTCATCTCAGTATTCTGCTTTATGGAAAAATCACCTCCAATCCTGATCTCTACTTTTTCAAATGTGGTTGCAGGGTTGCCGGGTAGGAATCAACCTGATGGCTGGGTCAGGTATCTGGCTACCTGGGTGGCTTTTAGATGCTTCAGTTTGACACCTTGCTTCTCATTCTGTCTTCATCTCAACCTCAATTTCAGTGGAAGATCTCTTTCTGCAATCTCCAGCTTGTGGAGATCCTAGAAGTGAGGACCTTCCTGGCTTCTTCAGTGGCCATCTCCCGCTATTCCTCACTGGCACCCAGCACTGGCATGGCATCTTTCTTGGGTCACTGCACTCAAGTGACAGAACTCTTGCTCAGTTTCACACAGAGTAATATTAGTAACACTCTGTGACATATTGAGTTAATTCAGAGTCAGAACCCAACATAATTTCTACTTATTTCATCTCAGTTATGCCATTGTTTAGATTCATCAAGGCACCGGGTGAGCTCCACTTCTGCTTACGTGGTGGTGCTCCTCAGCATCTTAGTCAACACATATTTATTGAGAGCTTGTCACAGACAATAAAGAGGTGGATAAATTATAGCACCTGTCACTGAAAGCACTCACAGTTTGGTGAGAGACAAGATACCAGTTAATACATAGCAGCAATTCTGAAAATAAAGTGTATGGAATAATCAACCAGAAGGCTAGATGAAATGCAGATTCTTGAGCCCATCCTTAGAGAAATGTATTCTTTAGGTCTGCCAAAGAATCTGCATTTTTAATAATCGTGGGGGGGGTGAGGGGGCAGTGGGGAATGGTGGAAATGAATCGATGCAGAAGATGTGAGAACCACACTTTGAAAAACACTGCAGATAATGTATAAGGGTTACAATGAAGGCATCCACCGTGGGTGCTCTGGGAGCCAAGGAGGGGCTGTTGACTCAGCCAAGGGAGGCGGTTAGAAATGGGAAGGCTGAGGGGGAGAGGTTTTACTGGACAACTTCACTATCTCCTCTCACATGATCTGTGAGGATAAAGTCCTATAAATCGCTCCGTCCTTGGCCCTTTGTCTCTAAAACCTCTTCTAAAGTATTTTCTACTTGGTCTGTAGTGTGCACCTGCCTCTCCCATATGTTTTTATTTTTACTGAACAATTATACTGACTGCAACTCCATGGGTTTTGTGTGTCTCTTCCCATTTCTCGACATGTTGTCATTAAGTAGCAGTTTCCTCCTAAACTGAGTTTCCCATCCTCAACCTCCTTATTTCTGAATTTCAGTTACTCCCTATGCTTTTCATCTGTAGTGCACAAACTCTTCTTCATTGTGAATTGAAAATACAACCTTTACCTCACTCGGTCACTAAATGTGTTGTTCGCTTGTCAGTTTGAAAGGAAGACGTGGGGTATCATTTTGTGAAAATGGACTTCAAAGGAAGTGTTCAACCAAGAACGAAACATTTTCTTTCTAGAAATCCATTGGCTTTAATGGGTGTGAGTCTAGTTTTTACTCTTGGGAATTTTGCTGAGAGAAGACTATGCAAGCAGACTGGTTAGGGCAACTGATAATAAATGTGTATGGAATGTTATCACAGGATAACTTAGCACCTTTATGTTTGTGTCTTTGAATTTACACTTTGATGTGGAGAAAGTGCAAAATGTATCACGTGCAAATTTTTTTATAGTTAGTCTCTTTAACAAGTCATCACTGAGGAATGAGAAACGTCATGTTGAAAATTTTTTTTTTTATCTAAAGTATTATTTCCTTCAAATTGTTGTGTTTTGCTGGCAGGGAAGAGAGATATAAAAAAGTTGTCATCTGTTTTATTAAAGAAGATGCCACGGACTGACTTATATCCCTCCAAAATTCATATTTTGAAGCCTTAATCCCCAGTGTGACTGTATTTGGAGATCTGGCTTTTAGGAGGTAACTAAGGTTAAATGAAGTCATAAGGGTAGGGATCTAATCTGATAGGATTCGTGGTCTCATAATAAGAAGGGATTCTCTCTCTTCTTCTCTCTACGTGCACACACCAAGAAAAGGCCATGTGAGCACACTGTGAGAAGGCTTCTGTAAGAAAATAAATTTTTGTTGTGTAAGCCTCCCAGCCTATTGTATTTTTTTATGGCAGCCCAAGCTGACTAAAACAGAAGACATGCTTGGCAGCATGGGCATCTGTGGATCCAGGCTCTAGTTCTGATTCTACCACCCTTAGCTCTCATGGTTCTAGAAATTTTTTGAGACCTTACCTTCCACACTGCAGAATGAGGGGGTCAGACTGTCTGACTCCTAAGATCTTTTCCAGTTTTTGAAATCTTTTATTCTAATTACATCAAATGAAGTGCTTTGTTGAAGATCGTATAACATCAAACCTGAAGCAACCTTCAAAGCATTGTTGCTTAAGTCTCATTTAATGGAAGAGGAAACCAAGGCCCCAATAGGCAGAATGATATGACTTTCCCATTTCACAGATACTCCTGGCAACGCCTGGAAGTGTATTCTTCTTTGTTCCTCTTTCTATTACACTGCTGAGTTGGTTGTCAGCTGTTAAATAGAGATAATATTTTTTTTATCATGGACCTATTTAATTGGGAAAATGTTAATGAGCTGGAAAGCACCAAGTTTTTCAGAATAAAGGTATTTTTTGTTATTGTATTGTGGTGTATTGTGGTGATTATGACGAAAATATTCTGTACTTGTTTTCTTTTGAAGTCACCTATTATTACCTGCTATTATATCTGAGTATTTTCTCTGAATATATAAGTAATGCCAATATGTGTATATAGTAATATTTTATTTATAAATGCTATAAAGAAAATTTACATGCACATGGTAAATAATCAAGTAATATAGATGAGCTTATGATGAAAAGTAAGTTTCTCACCCACTCTTCTCTTTTCAATTATACTCTCCAAAGGCAGCTGTTACTTTACAAATATTTTTCTGAAAATTACATTGATAATTTTAGATAATGTACTTATTCCTTTACTCCTAGATAAATCAGTAGATCACATCCATAGACTTCCTACTAAGAAAGCTGAGGTTTGTAACTCACTTATATTACTCTCACATCCCTATCTCTTACGTTTAAAGTAGATAATTGTATTATTTTTAGTTTTCTAAACCTTTGTAATTTTAAATAATATCATAAAATATTAATATAATGTCTATTCTTTTGACAGGATTTCTTGATTCAGTTGCTTTGTGAAATAAGCACATCTGGGTACTAGGACCTGTACTCTTTTCTCATCTTTCCTTTCCTACTTCTACATCCTTCTGTTGGCTACACTTTTGCTTTTACATTGTCAAGGTTAACATTTACTTTTTATTCTGCAATCACAAATGTGTCTTCTATGCTTGTCCAGACTTTGATTCTAAATGTTAAAAACCAATGAAACAATGTTTCATATTCTATTTTTAAAGAATGTTTTGGTCCACCACACCTTCCTCCAGCCCAACTGCCTCTTCACCCCCTGCTTGGATCTCCAGCCTCATCTCAGCTGGAAATGGATCCCAACTGCTCCCATGCCACTTGTGGCTCCTGCACCTGCGCTGGCTCCTGCACCTGCGCTGGCTCCTGCACATGCAAAGAGTGCAAATGCACCTCCTGCAAGAAGAGCTGCTGCTCCTGTTGCCCCGTAGGCTGTGCCAAGTGCACCCAGGGCTGCATTTACACAGGGGCATCAGACAAGTGCAGCTGTTGTGCCTGATGTGGTGACAGCCCTGCTCCCAGATATAAATATAGAAAAGGATATATACTTGGATTTTTTTTCATACAACCATGATCCAATTGCTACATTCCTTTTTCCATAAAATATTTAAGTAATAAAAGTCTTTGACTTAAAAAAAAAAAAAAAAAGGAATGTTTTGGGATCCCAGATATTGTGTCTAAATAAATTTTCTGTAAAAATGGAAATCGGAAATTTGCCATTTGGACAATTTTGCATTAAAAATTACATTTATTTGAATTATGATCACAGATAAATATATCACTATTCTCTATTTTGCTTTTTAAAAATGACTTAGCATACATAAAATGCCAGAAAGAGTGTCATGCGTATCATTTAAATCATTTTTTTAAAATGGTATTAATTTTCATTAAATCTGAATTTCTAGTTTGGTTCAAAAGGTCTGACTTGACACTGCATTAAATTGTATTACCTTAGGAGTCTTGATAGTACTCAATGAATTCAGTAAAATTCTACCTTTAATATGTTTCTGTCGCATGAAGCTTAGAATTATCCATGTGACTAAGACAGAACCTCACTATAAATAACCCTAGAGTCATATCAGAAAGACTTTGTTACTGTTAAAAGTGTAAATATGGTAGCTGGTTTGGGATAAAGGGATAGTCTTCATTGTAATAATCTCCCTTGTACTGAATTCTGCTATGTCCAGTGAAGCTTGTAGGAGGTTCCTATGGGCTTTTGGTCAAGTGTGTCTATATTTTTAAGTTACGTCCGCAATTCCAATACTTCGTCTTTTGTGTGTGAGTGCGTGGTCATATTTCCAGTATGGTTGCTAGTGGGTTATTTTTATATCAGTGACTACATGTCTCCATTCCTTTTTGATGAAAATATGCTTTTGAGCTTCTTGCCTATTTAGCATTTCATATCTTGCAGACATAAATCTTAGAGCTAAGCTTAGCTCACACAGCTCTATATTTTTACTTCCCCAAGAGTGGTTATATCATTTTGGAGGTAAGAAGATCAATACAGAATAGGGTTCTCTAAATAAGGGCTAAGCCAGCACCAAATATAGCACTGACGATGCATTTGTGGCTTCCTGTATGTGATGTTAATCAAAGCTATAACGCTGACTAATACCAGGATTTGAGCTCTGCAGAGAACTATATGGTGGCAAAATATCTGAGACAGCCTGAGTACTTGTCATGGTGTTTAAGGGTTTCAATTTTTCCAATAGATTTCAATAGACTGCTCCTTTTAGGTCCTTAACTCCTGATTAAATCACATTTCTCATTATAACAAAATTTATTATGAACTAGTGTCACTATGATTTCTAAGATTCTGCTACATTATGAACTCCTAGAGAGCATTTACTATGCTTTATCTTCTTTATATCTTTGGGAGTATACTGCAGGATTCTCCTTATACATGAGATGATTGGCAAATGCTTATTTTCTGCCTGGCACTGTGCTAAGGTCTTTACATGCATGATTGTCTTTAATTCTCAGAACGACTCTATGAGGGAGGCACTCTTTAGTCCTATTTCACAGATGAGTTACTTAAGGAAAAGACAGCTTAAGTCATTTGACCAAAGGCAAACAACTACTTAAATGATAGAGCCAAGACTGGTCTGTATGCTGAATTTTTCTGTTGTATGGTTGAACTCATACAGTATGTAGCCTTTTCAGATTGCTTCCTTCAGTTAATAACATGCATTTAAGTTTCCTCTATAAGTTTTCATGGCTTGATAGCTCATTTCTTTTATTTACTTATTTATTTTATTGTGGTGCTTGGTTTCACTGAATTACGCTTAATTCTGAATGGGTAAACTTGTATGGCTACCTTTCACAGCAATTTTCAACAAACTTTCTCTTACCATATATCCAATGCTGCTCATAACGCTGCTTTTTCCCATACACTTTCCAGATCAGAATTCCTGCAAGCTATAGGCGAGTTCTGCATTGAGGTGCCTAATTTCACCGAGTGAAGCTTAATTCTGAATGGGGAATCTTCTGTGAGTATCTTTCACAGAGATTTCCACTGATGTTCTCTTACTGTGTATTTAAGGACCTCATTTCCTTTCAGTGCTGAGCAATATTTCATTGTCTGGAGGTATCACGGTTTATTTATTTACCTACTGAAGTACATCTTGGGGCTTCCAAGTCTTGACAATTATGAATAAAGCTGCTATAAACATCCTTGTGCAGACTTTTGTGGGGACATATGTTTTCAACTCCTTTGGGTAAACTAAACAGTGAGACTGTTGGGTTGCATGATATGATATGAGTATGTTTATTTTTGTAAGAAACCACCAAACTGTTTGCACCATTTTGCCTTCCCACCAGCAATGAAGGAGAATTCCTAGTGCTCAACATCTTTGCCAGCCTTTGGTGTTGTCAGTGTTCTGGATTTTGGCCATTCTAATAGACGTATAGTGTTGTTGTTTTGATGTCCAGTCCCCTAATGCATGATGTCGGGAAGTTTTTTCATATGATTACTTGCCATCTGTAAATCTTCCTTGGTATCTGGTCAGGTCTTTGGCCTACTTTTTAAATCAGATTGTTCGTTTTCCTTTCGTTGAGTTTTAGGAGTTCTTTGAAGCTGGCCAGTTAGCTCAGTTAGTTAGAGTGCAGCCTTGTAACACGAAGGTCACCAGTTTGGATCCCTGCACTGGCCAGCCGCCAAAAAAAAAAAAAAAAAATTAAGAAGAAAAGAGTTCTTTGTATATTTTGGAAGATTGGAGTTTTGTTTTGTTTTTTAATCAGATGTGTCTTTTAAAAATATCTTCTCCCAATCTGCGATTTGTCTTCATATTCTCTTGACATTGTCTTTCACAGAGAAGAAGTTTTTAATTTTAATGAAGTGCAGCTTATCAATTATTTATTCATGGATCATGCCTTTGGTGTTGTATCTAAAAAGTGAATGCCATACCCAAGGTCGCCTACATTTTCTCCTGTATTATCGTCTAGGAGTTTTATAGTTTTGTGCTTTACATTTAGGTCTATGATTCATTCTGAATTAATTTTTGTGAAGAGTATGTGGTCTGTGTCTAGATTAATTTTTTTGCATGTGAATGTCCAGTTGTTCCATCACCATTTGTTGAAAAGACTACCTTTCCTCTGTTGTATTGCCTTTTCTCCTTTGTCAAAGGTTGCTTGACTATTGTTATGTGGGTCTATTTCTGGGCTGTCTATTCTGTTCCACTGATCTTTCACCAATACCACACTGTTTTGATTACCATAGGTTTATAATAATTCTTTAAGTTGAATAGTGTCAGTCCTCCAACTTTGTTCTCTTTTGATATCATGTTGCCTATTCTGTGTCTTTTGCCTGTCCATACAAATTTTAGAATCAGCTTGTTGATATCCAGAAAATAACTTGCTGGGGTTTTGATTGGGATTGCATAGAATCTGTAACTCAAGTTGAGAAGAACTGACATCTTGATAGTATTGAGTCTTCCTATCCATGAACATGGAATATATCTCTATTTATTTAGTTCTTTGATTGCTTTCACCAGGGTTTTGTAGTTTTCCTCCTAGAGGTCTTGTACATATTTTGTTAGACTTATACCAAACTATTTCATATTGGGGGAATTTAATATAAATGGTAATGCATTATAAATTTCAAAATTCACTTGTTCATTGCTGGTGTGTACAGGAATGTGATTGACTTTTGTATATTAATCTTGTGTTTTGCTGCTTTGCTATCCTCATTTTTTAGTTTCAGAGTTTTTTTGTTGTTGATTCTTTTGGATTTTCTATACAAGGGGACTTCAAAAATTTGTGGAAAAATAGAATTAAATGATAACACAAATCTGGTTCACTCGGGAGAGTGCAGCACTGTTAGCACTGAGGCTGTGGGTTTGGATTCTGTATACGGATGGCTGGTGTACTCACTGGCTGAACATGGTGCAGACAACCCCATGCCAAGGGTTGCAATCCCCTTACTGGTCAGAAAAAAAAAAAAAGAAAAAAAAGATAACATAAATCTTTTCATGATCTTTTTCAAGTGCCCTTGTGTAGATGATCACATCATCTGTGAACAAAGACAGTATTATTTCTTCCTTCCCAACCTGCATACCTTTTATTTAATTTTCTTGTTTTATTGCATTAGCTAGGTCTCCCAGTACAACACTGAAAATAAGTGGTAAAAGGGACATCCTTGGCTTGTTCCTGATCTTAGTGGAGAAGCTTCAAGTTTCTCACCATTAAGAGATGTTAGTTGTAGGTTTTTGTGATATTCTCTATGAAGCTGAAAAAGTTCCGCTGTATTCCTAGTTTGCTGAGTTTTTATCATAAATGGGTGTCAGATTTATCAAATGCTTTTTCTGTATCTATTGATATGATCATGCAATTTTTTTTTTAGTTTGTTGATACGATAAATTACATTGACTGATTTTTGAATGCTGAATCAGCCTTGCACAACTGGGTTAAATCTCATTTGGTTATGGTGTATAGTTCTTTTTACACAGTGTTGGATTTGATTTGCTAAATTTTGTTGAGGATTTTTGCATCTATATTCATGAGAGGTATTTGTCTGTAGTTTTCTTTCCTTGTAATGTCTGTGTTTGGTTTTGTTTCTAGGAGAGTGCTTGCCTCGAGGAATGAGTTAGGAAGTATTTCTTTTGCTTCTATCTTTTGGAAGAGATTGTATAGAATTGGTGTAATTTCTTCCTTAAATGCTTAGGGGAATTCACCAGTGAAGCCATCTGAGCAGGGGTCTTTCTGTTGTGGAAGGTTATAAATTACTGATTCAATTTCTTTTTTAGGTATAGGCCTATTAAGATTGTCTATTATTCTTCTGTGAGTTTTGACAGATTGTGTCTTTTAGGAATTGGTTCATTTCATCTAGATTATCAAATTTGTGGGCATAGAATTGTTCCTAATATTCCTTTATTATCCTGTTAATGTTGATGGGATCTTTAATGATGTACCCTCTTTCTTTTCTGATATTAGTAATTAGTATTTTATCTCTTTTTTTCTTAGCCTTTCTAGAGGCTTATTCACTTTGCTGATTTTTCAAAGAACCAGATTTTGGTTTTGTTGATTTTCACTATTTATTTCTTGTTTTCAATTTCATGATTTCTGCTGTAATTTTTATTATTTATTTATTTTTGCTAACCTTGAATTTAATTTGATCTTTTTCTAGTTTCATAAGGTAGAATCTTAGATTATTGATTTTTTATCTTTCTTCTTTTCTAATGCATTGAATGCTGTAAATTTTCCTCTAAGCACTGCTTTCACTGCATCCCACACATTTTGATAAATTGTGTTTTCATTTTCATTTAGTTCAAAATACTTAAAAATTTATCTTGAGATTTATTATTTTGTCCCATATGCTATTTACAAGTGTGTTGTTTAATCTACAAGTATTTTGTGATTTTCCAGTCATTTTTCACCTTTCTGTTATTTATTTCTAGTTTAATTCCATTGTGGTCTGAGATCACATATTGACTTATTTTCTTTTAAATTAGTTAGTTGTGTTTTATGGCCCAGCATGTGTTTTATTTTGGTGCATATACCATGTGAACTTGAGAGAAATGTGTATTCTTCAGTTTTTGGATGAAGTAGTCTATACATGTAGATTATATTCAGTTGATTTATGGATTTGACCTCAGACTTCCAACCTCCAGAACTGTGAGAAATAACTATTTGTTGTTTAAGCTACCCAGCTTATCGTATTTTAGTATAGCAGCCCAAATTGACTAAGACATATGCCTACGTGTAGTTTTTTTTGACATTTATCCTGCTTAGTGTTCTCTGAGCTTAATGTATCTATGGTTTTGTGTTTAACATTAACTTGGGGAAATTCCCAGTCATTATTGCTTCAAATATTGCTTCTGTTCCTTTTTCTCTTTCTTCTTCTGGTATTCTGGTATTTTTCAGTTGTCCCACAGTTCTTGGATATCTTGTTATGGTTTCTTTTAGCCTTTCTTCTCTTTGCTTTTTAGTTTTGGAAGTTTCTATTGTTACATCCTTAAGCTCAGAAATTTTTCCCTCAGCCATATCCAATCTACTAATGAGTCCAATAAAGACATTCTTCATTTCTGTTACAGTGTTTTTGATTGCTAACATTTAAAAAAATTCTTTCCTTGAATTTCCATCTCTCTGCTTATGTTATCCATCTGTTCTTGCATATTGTCTACTTTTTCTAATGCCCTTAGCATATTAGCCATAGTTTTAAAAAAATTTTTGGTTTGATAATTACAACATTCCTGCTCTCTCCAACTCTGGTTCTGATGCCTGTTTTGTCTCTTCATACTGTATTTTTGCCTTTTAGTGTATCTTGTAATTTTCTGTTAAAAGGAACCGTGATAAATAGGCCTTTAGTAATATGGTTGTAAGAAGTGGAGGTTGGGGGAAGCATTCTCTAACCCTATGTTGAGTCTCCATTTTTTGGTAAACCTTTGCACCTGAACTTCACTAATGATTCTCAGTTATTTTTACCCCATTAGGTGTGACATAATGGCTAGAAGGGGTTAGAGTTGGGTGTTTTTATTCCTCTAGGTAGGTTAGGCTCTGATAAAATAGTTTCTCCTGAGGGCAGGCCTTGTTAAGAAGAGCAGAATACTCTGGTGTATTTCAAGATGGTTCTTTTTCCCTTCCCCCTACCAGAAGCAAAAGGATTTTTTTCTCTGATATTCACTGTGAGAACCTGGTCAAAATCCTAGAGGTAAAACTCATAAAAGTGTGCCCACCCCAGCCTCCCTTTCCCCCCAATCCTCCTCCTCCCCCTAGCCTTCCCCCCTGCCCCCTCACCCCATGCCTACTTCTCCTGAGAGTTGTCTGCACTGAGCCTTTAGTAATTTGTCAGCGTTCAGGTTTTTCTACTTCAGTACTGGTTCCCACGGAGGCTCCTACTTGTGGGTTTCTGCCCTGGTAAGTTGTGATTCTCTGTATCTACCTGTCTGTCTCTTCAATTTTCAGGACAGTGGTTTGTCTTATGACCTCCCTTCTCTGATGATCTAAGAAGACTGGCTGATTTTTCAGTTTGTTCAGCTTTTTGCTTCTTGTTAGATAGAGTGGTGACTTCTAAGCTCCTTACTTGCTGAATCAGAAACCAGAAGTCTGCCTGAGTTCTCAATCGTTATGCCCCATGTTTTCCCACTAGCAGAGTCTGAGTTAAAGGCTTATGTTCTATTATTTTATTAGGGATTTTAATCCCAGTGAGCAAGAGGGAGGGAAAAGGGGAGTGAGTTATGAAAAGGGGAGCCAGTACCAAGGTGTATTATGAAACTGGCCATTGCTTGGCATTGAGCTCAAGTGATTTTTCAATTTCAAGGGACCCTTGGAGAAGCCAATAAATGACTACTTTTTCCAAACAGTCTGTGAGGTCAGGGTGGGAGTAAGACTTTATCTACTGACTCAGTCTTCCATTCATCAAAATTTCACTCTGTGGTTTAGCTCCCTTTCCCCACACTTCTGGTTGTATACGTGTAAGCAAAAAAAAAAAAAAAAAAAAGGAGTCCCACGGTGTCTTAGTTTGGGTTCCCCTGAAAGCAGGACCTGAACAAGGATTGGGTGCAGAGAGTTTACTCGGACAGAGATCCCAGGAAGCAGGACTGAAGCAGTTGGGAGAAAAAGGGAAGAAGAAAAAGACAATGAAGGAATGCATTATTGAGGTTCCTGCAGTAAGTGATAGGGGCTCCATTTCACCAGGAACTCTGAGAAGAGTGCAGGATGTCTCTCAAAATTGTTCATCCATGGGATGGGAGGCTGGGGCACTTACCCACTCTCTTCCATCTCCCATTTGTTGCTCCTGGAGGCTATAACTCTCTTCTCTTTTTGGGCAGTGCTTACATATGCACTTACATGATTACATGAACATCTGGGATTTTGGAGAAGGCTCCTAGCTTGAAAGCAGAGAGATTTGACATGTCAGTGTGACTCTGAGCTTGTGAGCAACTGCCCATAACAGGTGGGCCAAAGAGATGTGACATGGATTATCTGATGCCTCAGGGAACAGGGAAGTCCTAAGGCAGATGGTCAGAGCAGTATGAGCATTTCTTTTGTGGGATGGTATGAGATTGAGTTTCCAGAATGGATTCTGGACTGGCAGATAACTTTTTGCTTTTAATTTATAGGTCTCTAGATCAAGAGAAGCTGCATCACTGAAGCTAGCCTATGACTTTTTTTGACCAAGGAATGAGGTGGAAGTGACATTTTGCAAATTCTAGTACCCAGACCTCAAAAGGTCTTGCAGCTTCTGCCTTCTCTATGCTGAGACCACCATGGAGGGAGGCCAGTCTAGCCTACTATAGGATGAGAGGCCACGTGGAGGAGAACCGAGGCACCCTAGCTGATGGCCAGCACCGGCTCCCAGACATGTGAGCAAGGCCATTGTGTATCAACACAATCACATGAGTGAGTCCAGGCAAAGCTCAAGGGAACTGCACAGCCAAGCCACAGAATCAGGAGAAATGCCACACCATTGTTCTTTTAAGACACTAAGTTTTGGGTGGTGTGTTATACAGCAACAGATTACTAATATAACTTGAACAAAATCCAGGTAGTCTTTGGAACCATTGTTATGCCTCAACTAAATAGATTACTGAATTAAATGATATGCTAATAAGTTTTCAAATGCTAATAAGTTTTCATGTGAGTTTTGGAGAGTTCCTCTCCTGTATTTAACCAATGAAGAAACCACAAATGAGGAGTTGCTGTTCCATGCCAAAAAGTAAGCTTACAAAAATTACACTCAGTGAAATTAAAGGTCAAATAATACCTTCAGTAGTCTGTGTAACTACAAAGAACAATTTATATGTATGAATTCTTGGCTTCTGGGAAAAGAGTATCATTGGTTTAGTGATTGTCATGATGTGCTTGTGTAGACAGTGCAAGTTCATACCCTGGTATGATTCTTAATGATTTTGTGGATTATGGCATTTACTAACATTTACTGAAAGGGCTTAAGGGAAAGGGGCTCTGCTGGCTGATTAGGCACCGTGTTATGCTGGTGGTGTTCTGAAGGGGTTTAGAAAATGCCAATTATAGAAAAGGGGAGGAGAAGCTCCCCCCAATAGATACTTTATTTTTACAATTTTTCTTGTGTCTGTAATGTCAAAAGAGCAACAAACATCAAACTTCCTTCTAATGATAGAGAAGAAATCACGCGCCTTGCTCTTATAGCATTTAGCAAAAGACATTTGAGTTTGGTTACAAAACTGAAAAAAAGAGGTGGTGGATTTTCACAAGATCACTGATTAAAAGAAATTCTTCCTGCATAGTATTTGGTACAGTAAGGCTGATTCTTTGATGAAGTGATAAACTATATCTCGATTATGTAAATTGGTAACTCATCTATCTAACTTTTGTTTAGCCTGCACTATGTATGAACATAGTATTTTACAATAATTGAGCTGCAATTTAAAAATTCAAGAGCTTTCACAGAAAAATTCATACTTTCAGCATCTCTTGAAATTTGGATGATCTGGTCCCAGGTCTGGAGTGAGAGGGACAGCACCTGTTTTAGTCTGTTTTGTGTGTCTATAACAGAAATACCTGAAACTGGGTAATCTATAAGGAAAAGAGGTTTATTTGGCTTATGATTCTGGGACAGCTGCGTCTGGCATGGGCCTCAGGCTGCTTCTACTCATGGTGGAAAGTGGCAGGCAGCTGGCAGGTACAAGCAGATCACATGGTGAGAGGAAGCAAGAAAGAGAGAGAGAGGAGGTGCCAGGGTCTTTTAAACAACTAGCTCTCACGGAAACTAATAGAGCAAGAACTCACTCATTACTCCCCCCACCTAGGGAGAGCATTAATCCATTCACGAGGGATCTGCCCCCATGATTCAGTTTCCAACACTGCCATATTGGGGCTCAGATTTCCACATGAGTTTTGGAGGGGACAACACATCCAAACTCCATCATTCCACTCCTGGCCCCCCAAAACTCATGTTCCTTTTGCATACAAAATACAATCATTCCATCCCAAAAGTCCCAAAAGTCTTAGCTTGTTCCAGCACCAACTTAAAAGTCCAAAGTCCAAAGTCTCCTCTGAGACCAAAAGCAAAAGTCCTTCCAGCTTTGAACCTGTAAAAGTCAAAACCAAATTTATCTACTGCCAAGATCCAATGGTGGAACAGACATTGGTTATACATTCCCATTCCAAAAAGGGAGGAATAGGCCAGAAGAAAGGAAAAACAGGCCCCAAACAAGTCTGAAACCCAGCAGGGCAGACATTATGTCTTAAAGCTCCAAAATAATCTTCTTTGACTCCACATCCAGCATCCTGGGCACAACTGGGCATCTGGGCCCCCAAAGTATCAGTCAGCCTTGTTCACACAGCTCTACCAGGAACAGCCCAGTGGGCTATGCTGGTGCCTGTGGCTTTTCCAGGCCTGCGTTATATGTTACCACTGGCCCTGCAGTTGTGGGGTCCTGATGGCAGCCCTGCTGCATTGGCTCTACTAGACATTTCCCTGGTGGGGGCTCTCTGTGGGGGTTCTGACCCCATTTTCCTGCTTGGCATTGGTTTAGTAGATGTCCTCTGCAGTGGCTCTGCCCCTGTGGCAGGTCTCTGCCTGGGCCCCCAGGCTTTTCCATACATCCTCTGGAATCTGGGTAGAGGTTGCCATGCCTCCACTGCTCTCATGTTCTACTGGTCTGCAGACTTAACACAATGTAGACTCCACCGAAGTTTTGGGCCTCTACTCTGCAGGGCTGCTGCATGAACCACACTTAGGGCCACTCCAGCTGGAGCAGCTGCGATGCAGGGAGCAGGATCCCAAGGGCAGCTTCACCCCAGGTCTGTCCTCCAGGATAACTCAGTCCTTCTAGGCCACAGGGTCTGTGATGGGTGGAGCACCCTTCCGGACTTCTGAAATGCCTGCAGGGCTTTCCTCTCATTTTCTCCACTATTAGCATCTGGCTGCCTCACCGCCAAGATAATGTCTTTAGCAACCAGTTTATCTGCTTCACCCTTGCATTGTTTGGCAGCTCTCTGCTTGTTTACCGCATGGCCAGGCTGCAAATTTTCCAAATCTTTATGCTCTGATTCCCTTCTAAATCCTAGCTTTACATCATCATTTTGCCGCCACAACTCAGAGTAGGCTCTTAAAAGCAACCATGAAGCTTCCTTAATGCTTTGCTGCTTAGAAATTCCTTTGGCAAAATGCTCTGGCTCACAACTCTTAAGTTCCAACTTCCACAAAGTCCAAGGGCATGGACACAATGCAGCCAAGTTCCTTGCCACGGTGTATAGCAAGGGTGATCTTTTGTCCAATTTCTAATAAGTTCCTCATTTCTATCTGAGACCTCATCATCTGCATGGTCTTTACTGTCCACATTTCTATCAGCATTCTGCTCGCCACCACATAAGTCTTTAAGACATTTCAAGCTTTCCTTCGTCTTTTTCTTTTCTTCTAAGTCCTCCAAACTCCTCCAACCTTTGCCCATTACACAGCTCCAAAGCTGCATCCACATTTTCAAGTATCTGTTTAGCAACACCCCACTCCTTGGTACCACTTTTCCATTTTAGTCCATTTTGTGTCGCTATAACAGAAATACCTGAAACTGGGTAATTTATAAGGTAATTTATAATTTATAAGGAAAAGAGGTTTATTTGGCTTATGATTCTGGGACAGCTGCGTCTGGCATGGGCCTCAGGCTGCTTCTACTCATGGCGGAAAAGTGGCAGGCAGCTGGCAGGTATGAGCAGATCACATGGCAAGAGGAAGCAAGAGAGAAAGAGAGAGAGGAGGTGCCAGGGTCTTTTAAACGACCAGCTCTCACGGGAACTAATAGAGCAAGAACTCACTCATTATTCCCCCACCTAGGGAGAGCATTAATCCATTCATGAGGGATCTGCCCCCATGACTCAATCAGTTTCCAACACTGCCACATTGGAGATCAAATTTCCACATGAGTTTTGGAGGGGACAACACATCCAAACTCCATCAGCACCCAACTTAGACAGATCCCACATTCTCCCACCAGTAGGCTCCACTCATTGTCTTATTGGTCTAGCTGCTGGAGGCAGTTTTTAGAGACTCATTTGAAAGGGGGCAAGAGTCCTGGTAATCTGGACATAATTGACTATTTAAATGACAATAAATGGCTTGATTTCTCTTTGATGATCAGAAAAAGTGATCTACTTATGAAATGTCCTTTTAAAGTTATTTCCACTATCAAAAAAGCCCCGTTTCAGACAGAAGATTCCTGTGTTTACTTAAAACGCCTCATATGTGTTAGAAATAGCTTCACTGCTGATAAAGAGATGCCCCCAGTCTGAGGGGAGGAAGAGAGAAGAGTCCACAGTTACTGAGAATGAAAGAGCACCTGTGTTGTACTTTTGGTATCCCCTGGGGAAAAGGCTTCCTCGAGTCTGAGCAGAGAAAACCATAGACAGCCCCCCAAAAGAAGCAGCAAAGACCTACAGACATGAAGGGACCTGTTGAAAAGAATATTTTATATCTCGAAGGCATCTTGTATTAATAATAATTAAGGGGCCGGCCCCATGGCTCACTTGGGAGAGTGCGGCACTGGTGGTGCCAAGGCCGCGGGTTCAGATCCTATATAGGGATGGCCGGTGCGCTCACTGGCTGAGCATGGTGCAGACAACACCGTGCTGAGGGTTGCGATCTCCTTACTGGTCAGAAAAAAGAAAATAATAATAATAATTAAGGACAGGGTACTTCACTCTTTATCCTCTCTCCCAATGCCTTAGCTTGGCCGAAGATCCTAGAACTTTGATGAAACTCTATTAAAGTGGGCAGTAACCCCAAAGAGAGCTAATAGTAAGTTTTCCATGATCTCAGTGAAATGGTGCTTCGAGTCAGAAATTATTACAGACAATAGAGGTTTTTTTTTTACATACCTAGAATTGTGGACTGAGATTCATGCCTATTATGTTGTCAAATAATGATGTACTTATTTTAGGAAGGTAAAAATATATGCCAATATGTACAGTTATTTTGCGTGTTTAAAGTATTATTTTATTTTCTCCCTTTAATACTTTTAAGTTTATAAAATATGCACTCGGTTATTGCACTGAACGGTAGGGTTCTGATCCTGAGTTAATTGCCCTCACATGTGTACGGTAGGTCACTGCCAGCTCAGTGTTTTTTTTTTCTAAGAACATCCTTATGTTTCTCCTTCTCACCAACCAGAAATGTTTCCAGTGCTGTGCTCAGGTAATGGCTCTTTAAATTAATGCCATTCAGTCATCTTCTGGACAGGTTTTCTCCAAGAGTCAGCAAACAAGCAGGACCTTCAAGGACTGTTCTCCAAACTAGTGGGATCTTCTACTTTGTAAGGACATAGTTCCCACTGGGAAATGCTTCCTGTGGCTCCAGGTTTTATTTCAGGGCATTGAGACATATTGTTGTTCTTTCTTAAACCTTAGTTGAGAGTTCCAATAGAAATTTTGTTAATGATAAACTGTATTCATTCATTTATTTAGAAAATATATATTGAATGGAAACTACGTCCCCAGGATGTCAAATAAGATCCAGTAGGTGGTCTCTGGGAGTTTATGGTCTCCTCGGTGAGAGATGAATATATGAGTGATTATAAAAGAGTATAAAAGAGTTTAGATGTTTTATTCCAACCCAATTAATTAAAATAGATAAAAATTCCATTGTGGAAAAAAGCCCAGAAAATGTCAAAGAAATTTTAAAGTGACCTATAGAAATAATTGGCAAAATCAGTTTTATTTAGTAATTAAAAAGTGAAGCAAAAAAAGTAAACTATCTGCAAATTTGTTTAGTTTTTTTATAAACATGAAGATATGAATTCAAGTGTGTCTGAAGTAAATGCTTATTAATCTTATTTTTGGCAATTCTTATTGCTGCATCTGAAATTAAAATTAATGGAAAACTGTTTAAAGTACCCTAGGACAACAAATTTTAGCTGTTAGCATTACCCAGGACACCCATTTTAGTAGCTGAAAAAAACAGCAGTTATGAAACTTACCAATATATTTACTAAAGCCAAACATTACTGTGTTAGTTTTCTAGAGCTAGGTGCTTAAACAACAGAAATTTATTTTCTTACAATTCTGGAGGCTGGAAGTCTCTGAGATCAAGGTGTCAGCAGGTTGGTTTGTTCTGAGCCTTTTCTCCCTGGCTTGTAGATGCCACCTTCCCCCTGTGTCTTCCATCATCTTCCCTCTGTACACGGCTGTGTCCTAATCTCCTTTTCTTATAAGGACACCAGTCATATTGGATGAGAGCCCATCCTAACAATGTCATTTTAACTTAATTACCTACTGAAAGACTCTGTCTCCAGGTATACTCACATTCAGAGGTACTGGGGGTTAGGACTTCAACATATGAATTTTTGGAGGAGGGACATAATTCAGTTCATAACAATTACAAAAACCTCTGTTCTTAGAAATTTTAATTTCTATGTATTGACAGAGAAAGAACTTCTCTTTTATAATCATGTTTTTATCATTCAAATTTAAGTTTCAAAATGTGTATATTTTATCATAGGCATATTTTTGACTATTAATAAAGTTCTATAACTATGTATCACAAAAGAAGCACATTCCACTGACTCACTAGTCGATGCTGTAGAGTTGTGTTTTAAACCATGGATTGCACAGGAGAGTGAAGACATCCACAAATTCTTTGATACTCTTCCCTTTCAGAGGTAGAAGCATAATGTCAATGTCCCCTTCCTCCGAATCTGAGAGGGCTTTGTGTCTGCTTTGACCAATAGAATATGGCGGCAGTGAGGTTGTCCTGGGTTCCAGCCTTAAGATCTCAGCAGGTTCCACTTTGTGTCTCTTGGAATACTCCCTCTAGGAGCCCTGAGGTATTGTTTAAGAAGTCCACTACCCTGAGACTGCCATGCTGGAGAGATCATGTGTAGGTGTTCTGGTCCAGTTCCCTTTCAGCCATTCTTGTCAAGGCACCAGACATGTGAGTGAACCCATTAGGGATCTTCCATCTGCCAAGCGAACACCACTAAATGATCTTGGTCAAACCCACATGGAAAGTGATGCTTGCAGAAATATTTTCTAGACATGGTCTCTTGCAAATGAAAGCTATTCATGCATCAGTGATTTCAACACAGAGAACTGCCTGGCAATACATCTATACTCAATATGAAAATGCTCTGTGTAGAGCAACAAACTAGATCTCATTTTGATTGTCATAGTCATCATGGAATAATAGTGTCTTAACCCAAGGCCAAAGGTTATCTTTCATACTTACAGTCATTCTATTTCCCAGTATCAGATAAAAGGAAGCCAGCCTGTGGCAAACAGAAAATACAAGGCACCTGTGGATACAGAGGAGTCACTGAATGCCTTAAATTGGGAGGAGTATGTCTGGAGATTTTCACATTTAACAGGCCAGTATTTACTCTTTTGTCTTTAACTTTTATTAATTAACTTATTAAAGATAAATGTCCTAATTGGGTATCAGAATAATATGGTTTCATTGCACAGTGTGCATTTTTATGCCTAGACTAACACTCTGAGAACAAGAGACAAGAGGTAAGATTACCCATTTTCAACCATCCTTCCATTTATAAACTGGTGGTTCATAAATGTGGAATTTGACAATGATGGCTGACAACTGTTATAGTTCTGGTTGCTGTGATTAGAACCTGTACCTTCTCCTGATGCAACACGCGTATTTGCACCGATGCTTCACATGGGCAGCAGGAGAATCCTGCAAGGGTATGCTCATGAAATGCTTCCTAGTGCAAGGTGGTGAGAAATGAATTGGCAGTAGGAATGTTTTGCCATGAATTTTGTGGATGGGAAAGAAAAGTAGAAAGAGAAATGTGTGAAAAATGTGTGGGGGAGTCAGTAAATAAAGGAGTAAACAAATAAAAAATTAAAAGCGATAATTTCAGATACTTATGGCTGTTATGAAGGAAATAAACAAGCTGATGTGTCTAAATGACAAGAGCTTCTTGAGACAGGAGGGTTGGGGCAGACCCTCTGAGGATATGTAGCTGCATAACTAAGAACTGGGACTCAGCAATTTATACAGATGCTTTTCAAACATTTTCTTCCTCTAGTAAGTGGCAACTGCTCTTCTTCCTGGGCACATGCGTGGACATCTAGTTTACCAATGCTTGATTGTCTGCATTCCATGGTTAGGTTAATGACACACATCCCAGCAGTAACATAACAATAATTTTCTTTTTGTCACACAGCTAGGAAGTGGAGCAGCTGGGATACAAACTTCTTAGGCTACTTTGTGTCACGCTATGTACACGGTCTTCATAGAATAGCCATTCCATGTATCCAAGACGTTGGTAGGATGGTTTCAGTTGAGATGTTTTCTGAATATAATGTGGGGGTTTTTTTTGAGGATGACAGTTTACTTTTTTCAAGGCCACTTATAATCCTTAACTTGACCTTGGGGATTCAAAAGAAAATAAAAATGTGCTTTTTCACAGAAAAACTGCACTGAGGAAAATGTGTTACATCCAAGCAATATTCTGTGTAAACAGCTAATAAATTAGAAAAAAAAAAGAAAAATGTTAACAGTAATTTAGCAGCAAATGGGGTATTTGACCTGCAGCTTTCAGATGAATTCCCAAACGACATGAATAATTTATTTTAGGAAGATGAAACGATATGGGTTATGTAATGCTTGATGAGAAATCGCAGTCATAATCGGGGAAATTGTTTCTACTTAGCAGGGTCACCAGAGGGGGAAGGAGTTGCTCCCAGGATATCATTTTCCACCTTGAGAATCTTGGCTGGAGCAGTGCGGAAGTGCTCGCTGCCCAGCTGCGGTCCAGCCAGTGTAGCCAGAGTCAGCTTCATTTTCCAGGAACCTCCGAAGTCGTTTGAATATCTAGCACCCAAATGGCCTCTGTGCTATTTTCTGAGAGGCTGTTCTCCAGTCACGTCTCTTCATCTTAGAGCTGTAGTTACATTTCCTAGATTTACACAGGTGCCAGGGTCCCCCAGAATGAGGATAAGTTGTCAAGTTGTAGGGCAGCTCAGTTGCTCCTTGGAATTTATGCCCTAAGGGACAAGCACTCCATAGAGCATTTTGAAAGCTGACAGCTTAGTGTTGGCAGCTGAATTTTGACATTCATGCTATTATCAAAACAGCTGAAACTGTAGGTATGTGACCGTTAAGCCTTCTGTGAGGCATGTTTATCTGGAAGGAAGAATGCATCTGTTCCCTTATTATTCTATTATCTTGTGCATTTCAGTTGCCTTTTTGTTAATCACCTGTAACTAATGCATTGTTGAGATATGTAAAATGACAAGGCAAATAAGGAGCCTTAAGACCACGCTCAATTTAAAGATATGGCCTTCTTCCTTTAGAATATTTAGTTGGAAAATTTATCACTGACTTTCTGAGAAATGTAAAAAGCAATATAAAAATTCACACATGTGGTGGTCTCTATAAAAGCTTACACTTATTTCTTCCCCTGCAGACTTAGAAGGAGGTGATGAAAAACCATATTTCTTCCCAGGCTAGAGCTGACATAATTGGAAATGTTGGTGTCTGAAAACATATTTTATCAAAATATGGAGCTGAAAGTTGAGATTTATTAAAAAAATACAATGTGGCTCTCTTAAGTTTCATTCCATTTAATGCTGAAAACAAAAAAAACCTCATTGACAAATGAAAAAGGACAGAGTTAGAAGAACTATTTTGAGGAGAATATGTCAGAAAGAGTTGCGATTTTTTTTTTTTTTAGCAAAGGAAGAATAATGTTCCTGTAGCTATGCTTACTTCCTATACAAATTATCTTTGTTAGTGAAAACAAAAAAGAAATTACATTACTAATGATAAAAGAATATGGTTCTTTGGTTTCTAGAAAAACAGTTAAAAACACAATCTCTTTCTCTCCTTTGGAAAACCATTCCTCCCAACCCCAAAGAAAACCACACCTCACTCCCCCATGCTAATAACCATCAAGTCAACTCAGAGACTCAAAAAACTTGACCCCAGCCCCAGTAAAACTCTCACTGAAGAAAATAGCAGAGAATCCTATTTCATGCTTAAATACTGCATAAGCACAAATTGAAATGTGTCATTAAAGTAATTAACCCAACCAAATCCCCCCATTGCCACAAATTGAATGTGAAATTGTGAAAATCTCTGATGTCCTTTGCTTTGTGACTGAGAACTGAATTTGATAAAACAGCTTTGAAGTGAGTCATGATCACATTTTTCATGTGTGTACTCAACAACAAACAGGCAGTTCATTCAGTAAATTGAACTTCTTCAAAATAAATTCTCAGTGAAAAAAATGAAATATGTTTAGCTGGACTTTTCTCACAAGTTTGGTTTTAGAGACACACAGATTTTGAATTAATTTTTAGTGCCACAGTCTGATCTGTAGGTTAAGTTGTATAGTGGCTTTGTAATGACATTAGTAATAAATAACAGCAACAACAGTATCTAAAACTTAAAGAATGTGTATTATGCACTGGGCACATTTTGAAGCCATCCATATACATATACACATGCACACACATACGTACACATTACATATACATATGTACATATATACATACTATTTGTATGTATTTGTGTATGATATGTATACACTTTAATTCTCATAACATCGTTGATATTGGTCGATGCTATTATTATCCCCATCTTGCAGAAAAGAAAATAGAGGCTCACACAGGTTAAATAACTTGTCCAAGGTTAAAAAGTAATGAGAGTGGTCTTTAAACCTGTAACATCTGACTGGAAAGCCTGTGCTATTTATTTATCACAATTACATTGTCCCTTGATTGAGTCATCAGAATACTTACACGTTTGTTAAAATATATTCATCTGAAATTTATCTGCAGCACAGAATTTCAAAATTTCATATGAGTTCCTTCAAAAATGTGGTCAATATAACGAAAAGGAATAACCACAATAGAAGTGATATTTTCCATGCTTCCGTACTTAAATGTCTTAGAGGCAAACTCGATAATGAAAAAAATATTGATCGTGAGTGTAAAAGGTGATGAACTTCAGAACCAATAACAGCCAAATTTATATCTCTAAAGTTTCCCTCTCATATTTTCAAATTCCCCTTTCCACATTTGAAAAGCTAGTATTTAGAAGCGATGACAGAAGTATTACAGAGTCAGCCCTAATAACAGCTGTCAGCTCAGATTACTGCAAGTAAAAATTTCTCTCAGTTTCTGCTGCACATCTGTTGTAGTTTTTTTTTTTTTTTTTAAATCTGTGGATAGTGGGCTATAGCATGGTGTACAGGATTTTTTCCTATGTATTTAAAGGATTTTTCTCTGTGTTTTCTTTTTCATTATTTGGCTTCATTTCTTGAAAGATTTTCTATGAATGCATTATAACTGCTTAGCTTCAAGCAGGCACCAAGAGTAAATAAACATATGAATGCTTGCCTCAAGTAAAATTAAGATTTATTAGGACTTAAAAAATATCTTGAGTGTATTATTTTTATATACACAAATAATTTTTCCTATATCATCATACGTCTCTGTGTTTTGGTGTCCTTTATTATAGCTATAAATTGCAACATTAAGATAAACTAGCTTTGAGACATAAGTTCTCTCTCTTTTTACTAAGGCTTTTGTGTTTTTAGCCAGAAAAAAATCATATGACCTTGTCTCATTAATTTTATTAGTAGTTTAAAACAAACACACAGAAAATAATGAACAAGCTAACTGGGTGACAAAAGATAAGACTATAAGACTTTTAGATTGCTTCATTTTGTTTTTGCCAAAGACAAACGTTTAAGTAAATGCTTTTAAGCACATTAATATATATAAATATGTGTATATGTATATATAGGTATATGTGTGTGTATACATATTAAATTCAGGTCCTTATTTACATTTCTCACTGTTAAGATTCAATGGAGCTTTATTTGGAATTTCTACCAAAGGATGTGACTTTAAGTATTATCACCATCAGTATCTTCTTAATCTCTGACTGGGACAGCTCTCTTAGGGACAGCTGCAGCCATCATTCCACCACACACAATGCCTTGGGTCATATGTGGTCAATATAGGGAAGAGGAATAACTACAACAGAAGTGACATTTTCAGTGTTTCAGAAACAAAAATGTCTGGAGGCAGAGGTAGTAATGAGAAACTATTGATCTGTGAGTTGAAGCCCATGAGGACTGATAACAGCCACCTTTATACCTCAAGAGCTTCCACAAAGTCTGGCTTCCGGCCAATTCTGGCTCTGTCTAGAAGCAATCACAAGAAATGGAAAGTATATGGATTTACACTCAAACTTTAAAAGTTCTCAAATGCCATTGCAGATGGCACCAGAGATTTTAAATTTAAAAAACATCTGAGCCTCAGTCTCTTTATCTTTAAATTCAGAGTAAAGATATATATTTTCATTTTTTTTTTTTCCAAGAACGAATGAGATGAAAGCCTCTGAAATTTTCTGGGTCTCTCAATAAATGTTTCTGAGTCTTTCAATAAATTTATCTATTTCCAGTTTGCTAGTAATCTAACAACGATTTTCATTTTTAGAGTGATGATAAAGATAGAAGAGTAAATATTGATTAAGATATTTTTGTTGGGTCAAAAAATATTTGCATTATTTAGGATTCTTCCTTCTGGAATTTATGACACATTATATGTCAGCATTTTTCAAAATGTGGTCTGTGGACAACTTACATCAGAATCACTTGGGGTGTTCGGTAAAAAAAATCAAATTATCCGTCTCTACCCTGGACTTACTGAATCAAGATCTCTGGGGAAGGCACCTGGGTGAATATGTATTTAACAACATCCCCAGGAAAATTCTTTTCCTACACTGAAGTTTGAAAGCATTGCTTTACCCTGTAAACAGTGCTTAATACTTTATAAATCATAAATCACTTTCACACTTATGGTGATGTCATCTGACTCTCAAAGCAACCTTGTTAGATATAAAGAGAAGATAACATTTCCTTTTTACAGATGGGGAAACTGAGATCTAGAGAAGTTTCTCACCCAAGTTTACAAAGCCATTAAGAGGCAGGACTTAAGCCTGTATTGAGGGCTTGCACTCCAGTTCTCTTTCTGTTACATCTCACACATTCTTCTGTATGAGAGGATGCTAGCTGAAGATAGTTTGGGGCATGCAGATGAGTCAATAGAATACTTTATGCTATAGCCAGTGGAGATATATCAAAGATTTTTAAGTAGTACAATGATTTAATCAGATCTGTATTTCAAGAGACAGCCTAGAGAATGATTTGGATAGAGGAGAAATTGAAGCCAGGAGTGAATTAGGAGATCGATGTTTTTTCTACCATACTGGTAATGTAGACTAGGTTATTCATGCCAACAGTTCTCAAATTGCATTCCAGGAGGCACTGGAAATGAAATATTTTTCATGAACAAGATATAATTGTGAAACCCCAGAAAATGATTCTTTATGGTGCTTATTGAATTTTAACATTAATCACATCAATATAGCTGGCTCTTCTAGAAGGCTGTGAACTCTATAAAAATAGAACCATGTTTCATTCACCTGTGCATCCCCAGAATCTAATTTCGTGTTGGCCATAGGAGGGTACTTCAAAATATTTCTGGAAAAATTTAATTAAAAGATAGTATGAATCTTTCCATGAACTTTTAAAAGTACCCTTGTATAGTTTCACCAAACACGTTTATTTAATGAACTTGAGTGAACAATAGTAAAAACATAGGCAAGTGTAAATTATTTTTTATATACATAGTTCATATTTTGTATACTTAACATATACCAACATATAGCTTTAGGCATTTTTACTCATTTGATCATCACAATCAATTATTAACAATTCCTATTTTATACATGAAAAACACAGAATAGTTAAGTGACTCATCCAAGGTCAGTCACTTAACCAACCTCTAATCCTAGTGGAATTGGGATTTGAATTAGGTAGACTGGTTCCAAAGCCTTGCTGTGCTACATTATATACATAAATTAATCATATTTCAATTGTTTATCACTTTTGATATCATTTCATATTGGTATAACTTGGAGTTTAATAGATATGTCATATGCTTTGGTAATAAACCACCCTAAAATATCAGTGGCTTGTCCCAATAAAAGTTTATTTCATACTTAAAGTTTAATATGGCTTAGATGACTTTGCTGTTGGGCTCTCATCCAAAAGATGACTCAGCAACCTGGGCTTCTTTCATCTTGTAACTGTGCCAGCTGGAACAGGTTCCTCCAGGATTAAGCAGGCAGGAGAAGAGAAGGAGGCACACTAGTTCTTAATTGCCTTGGTCCATAAAATCACATGCCACATCTGCTCATATTTCATTGGGCAACACTATTCACATGTCTCAACTTAACTGCAAGGAAGGGTGAGAAATGTACAGGAGCATCTGGATCTTTAGTGAGCACTAATAATTTCTGCAAAAATAAAAAATAAGATAATAATAAATGCATAAAAATAAAACACTGGGAGCAATACATTTGTTTTCAGGCTCCTGCTGTATCACTAATGGTTCAATGACCCTGATAATATAATTTACATGCTTTGAATCAGTTTCATCATGCATAAAATGGGCATAATGAGTGAAATACGACTTATAGGGTTGTTGTGAGTATTAAATGAAATGATAGAAGTAATGACCATAGCACAGTGGTGGGCACAAATGCTCAATATAGTACAACTTTTGTATTAGAGTTCTCCAGACAAACAGAATTGATAGGGGGTGTGTGCGTGTGTGTGTGTGGGGGGGTATTTGTTTATTTACTATAAGAAATTGGTTTAAACAATTACGGAAACTGGAAAGTGCAAACTCTACAGTTTGAGTCCAAAGGCCAAAAGCTGCTGTAAAACCAGGAAGAGCTAATGTTTCAGTTCAAGGTTAATCAGGTAGGAGAATTCCCTTTCACTTGGGGGAGTGTCAGATTTTATTCTACTCAGGCCTTCGACTGAGAGAATGAGGCTCACCCATATTATGGAGGGCAAGCTTCTTTACTGTCTACTGATTTGAATGTTAATCTCATCCAAAAACACCCTCTCAGAAACACCCAGGCCTAGTATTTGGCCAAATACCTGAGCACCTTGTGGTCTTTCAAGTTGACACACGAAATTAACCATCACAGCCGTTATTATCATTATCATTATTATTATAATCTACAGTAAGGATTTTCTTGTTCCTCTGTGAAGTTTATTTTTTTTCCCTCAATGAATAATTGGATGCTTGTCAGTGCAGACAAGATTTTTGGTGTCTAGAGTGAGCAGATAAAGTTGGCAGTCCTCTTACTAAACGACCACCTGGATAGTCAAACAGCCACCATGAAAAGTGAGCACAGTCGGGTCTTTAAAAAGATGTTACACGGAAGACTAGAAACAAAATTGTCTCATCAGTCTTCTGGCCTTTCTCCTCCTTACAATGTCTATAGTAATAATTGTGGTGTTATTTTTATTTATATACTGCTCGTAGTGTTTCTTTTAATTTACCTAGACTTTCACAAACACATTAAAGCTAATCACTTCTGTAATCCTTGATCTCGCATTTAGTGAAGTCTTTACTGACACAGTCTTCAAACAATCAGTCAAGGCAAGGAGGAAGAAAATCTGCCAAAACCATTTGGGTTGTTCAAAGAAACCAATCAGCTGATTGACTTAATTTCTCACTTTCAGCTGGTTATCATCACGGAGACACAGATGAAGAGATATTCCAGAGCCAACTTAATCCCTGAAATTCATTGGATAGACATAAAAAGCCTGGAAATACATTGTATTCTTGGTGCTCTGGAGTCTAGTGGATACTGGATTTGTCAAAATGATGGAGGAAACTCTAAATACATATTGCTTTCCAGGAAAATGCTTGTAATTTTTGGAAACTCCAACCAGAAAACTTTCTTTAAAAGAGTTCATGAGGCCAGTGGTGCACACACAAGCCAGTCAACCTGTTAGGCTGAATTGACCAGTCAATTGGTAATTATTACTAATCGGTTGTTTGAACAGACAGAATGTCTGGCCAGTGAGTCACAGAGGCCAGATAAGTAGCTAGCGTGGGCAACAAAGGAGTGTTAATTCCTGCACTCATTTCTTACAGTGTCTCCCAAAGTATGTCCAATGACTTTGTCTCTAGACTGTTCATCTAATGTGAATCAATCAGCAAGGGGACTTCAAAGTTCACATCTAGGATATTAAAAAGAAGCATCTACAATAAACTAGGCCAGAAGAATCTCCGCTTTATTTTAAATACTGGAATATCGAGTTAAAATGTCTTATGTTATTTTATTCTAAAATGAGTTAAAAATGCAAATACTTTCCTATCATACAAAAATAAAATAGCTTTGACAGAACAGTTATATAAATTGAAACATTTGATGACATATTTTATGAGTTTTAAGCAAAACAAGGGTTTGAAAATTCTTGTCAAAGTTACGTTGCTATGTTCTTTTGTTTTTAATAGTCAGCAAGCTCTGTTTTATTATGTATTTCATGAAATCTATTGTTGCAGAGACATAAAGCAAAACTAGAAATTCTCGAGAAACCACTTCTTGATTTACACATTGACCCACACTGCTTGTTGTGTCTCAGTGCAGGGTAGTGCACACCTCAAATGCAGGAACGTAAAAATGTGAGTTGTAAGAAAATAATACACTTTCCACTTATTTTGTTGTTATTATGGTTTATCACAGAAAAGAGTCTCTACAGATATAAATGAAAAGGGTTATTAGCATGTGCAAGCATATTAATATATCACTTAATTTAGTCATATTCAGCAAGGGAGAAAATATGCCACTCCATACTGTTTGCTCTCTTTGCCATGTAGATAATCCTATGATATATTTTTATAAAGTTCTGTGTGGACTCATAGATCTAGATTATAAAATCTCTTCCATAGGAAGTTTTGTGTAAAGCCAGGTGGAGTGGATTGAATTATGTCCCCCCCAAACTCCCTGAAGCTTGAATTGTGACCCCCCCAAGTTTAATGTATTAGAAACTTAGTCCCCTCTGTGACTGTTAAGAGGGCGGGAAATCTTATTATGGTAATTTAAAGGTGGAGCCTTGAGGAGATGATTGGACTGTAGGACCATGCAGTAGTGAATGGATTAAAAATGGTGTTCAGGGGTGTGGTTCTGAGGGCTTCAAAAGAAGAGAGAAGAAAGTCTGTCTCTCTCTCTGCTTTTCTTTGCTTTCGCCATCTTGCAGTATGAGACCCCTGGGTTGCTGTTGCCACCACCAGATGTCCTTTGGACTTCCCAGCCTCAGAAACTGTGAGCAATAAATTTTGTTTTCCTTATAAATCACCCAGTTCCAGGTATTTTGTTATAAGGAACAGAAACCGACTACTACACCAGGTTACCAAGTGACTCAATTTACATGGTATGTAAAAGTGAGGGGAGAAGGGATGCGCAGATCTGGAAATATTTAATAATCAGTTTGCTTAAAAAAGTATGCAAATTTTTATATACATAAGTTTATTATCAACTTTACTGATATGAAAGATGTGTAGCACTCTATAAGTAATAAAACAAAATGTGCAGTACTCTTTATTATAAATTGCATATATTTAGAATGCTTTCATTGATTTTTGCCAAATATTTTTTTATCCCTAGTCAAACTATGGTTGAAGTTGATGAGCAGTTATAGTTATGAATGTTGAATGTTGGTTGATATTTTCATTCAGTGAAACAACAAAGATACATTTTGGAACTTCACTCATTTCTGAATAATATAAGTGGCTCTTTTGCTGATTCAAATAATAGTTTTCAAATACTAGAAGACCATTTTGGGTTTTTACAATGTAACGGCTGCAGACATGACACAATTAATTTTAATTGATGCTACTAGCATTTCTTTCATCACTTTCCTAAATCTTGACATCAACAAAACAATAAATCATGCCCTGAATTATAGCATTTGTTGATTTCTATAGCATGAATACTCCCACCATGGCAGATTTCAGGCCTCCAATGAGATGTCACTGAATATGGAGTTGGGAAGAGATGCTCAGTAGCTTACCACTGTATAGTTTTCCCACCATAGTAATGGACATAAATAACTGTGAGAGAATAAATAATAGTAAAATGTGATCAAATCCTACAGAAGTGATAAATTTTATGTTTTACTACCTTTGTTTCAAATGTAATTTATTTAACTGAATTTTCAATAATTTAATTTTTAATAATGGCTTTGTCTAACAAATGTCTTGCAAAATTCCTGAACAGTGAATGGATTCATGAGCTAGTATTCGTCAGCTCTAGTCTACCACTGGGGGTGGGGATAAGACCCCTTATCACCAGATATGACCTTCACTACCTCTGATTTTACTATAACTGCATTTTTTTTGACTTTTGAAGACTTTTAAATCTCCAACGGTTCTTTTCTGACATTGTAAATGAGATTGTAAATTTCATCAGGCAGCATCCACAGTATTCTATTTGTAGCTCCGACAGCTCCCAGGATAATACTACAATAAATATATGTACTAGATACCCATCAAATTCTTATTGAATACAAATAAAAGTTTAGAGATATCTAAAATGACTTATATCTTAAACCTATCAATTAACAACTTAATTATTTTAGCAAGTATTCAACGGTAGTAAGCTGAAAACAATGCCTATTGAGAGGAAATGGGGTGGGTGGGCAAAGGGCAGAGTGTGGTACCTTAAGGAGAAAAGCATTAGCTTCTGTCTTATTAAGTGGTGGTCATAACAGGAACACTCACACAAACTTAAGATTCAGTCGCCCGATTAGTTCATTCATTCATTCATTCATTCATTCATAATATTTCATTGAGCACATATTGTGGTATAGACTGTTCTAGTACCACGAATATAGCAGCAAAAAACCCCAAGCCTTTGCCCTCCTAGAGCTTACATTGTAACAAGGAGAGGCAATTAACAAATAAGTACATATATAGTATGTCAGAGAGTAATGAGCATGATGGAAAAGATAAAGCAGGAAAGAGGTTTAGGATGAGCCAGGGTAGTGGTGGGGCTTGCTATTTATGTAGGCTAGTCCAGGAAGACCTCTCTAATAAGGTGACTTTAGAGCAGAGGCATAAAAGAAATGAGGGAACCAGCCATGCAAATATCTGTGGCAAGAGCCTTCCAGGCATAGGAAACCCATGCAGGGGTCTGAAGGTAGGACCATGGTTGATGTATTTGAAGTGAGGAGGCTACTATATCTGTAGTGGAGTTGGCAAGGAGAGAGTGGTAGGATGTGAGGTCAGAGAATCAACAATTGGGGAAGGCAGAGAGGACAGATGTGTAAGTTGATCTGTGAGTTACCTCGCTGTCAATCTAACCTGGGCCCCGAGCCCCTCCTTGGCTACCCCTGGGTGCCCTTATTGGTTCCAAGTCCCTGTTCTCTTATTTGCCTCCCACTCTCCTCTGAACACCAGATTTGGCCTAATCCTCACACCTCGACTTCTGCCTATGTATTTATGTGGTTATACTCTCTAGGTCCTGACAGTCTTGATCCAGTACCTCTCTGGAGGTAGTCTTGGTCCAGTACCTCTGCCCTGTTAGCATGAAGAATGTCTGTCTTTACAATTCCATGAACAGCCTTAGGTTCCAGAAATGCCCCCTCTCACTCAAAATATGCCTTATAGCTTGTTCTGCTTTGTCTACTCACATGGTCACTGAACTGTCATAATAGGCCTTTTTAAAAAAATTGCAAGTGACCCAAATGACAAGAAAATTTAATTAGTTCACAGGGCAAAACAAGTTCCAGGTGTGTTTGATCCAGGGCTCAAATGATAACATCGTGATATGCTAGTTTTTCAACTCTTGGCTCACCTCAAAATTGGCTTTGGTTTTAGACTCCACATGGTGGCAAAGTGGCAGCTTCAGACCAAAGTCTTTTCAGGTTAAAGTCTAACAGAAGAAGAGTATTTTTCTTTCTCTGTTTCAGGTGTCTCAGGAAAAAGTCTCATCCTACCTTATTAGTTTCGATTACCCATCTCTGAACCAATCACTGTGGCCAGGAAAATGTGACGCCCTGATTGGCTAGGACTTAGTCGTATTCATTTCATGGAAGAGGAGGTAGATCATCAAATCCTTCCAAAGCATACGGACTAAAATTGAGGGAGGAAGGTGTTTCTCAGAGAAAATTGGGGTACAGTTACAAGAGGGATGGTGAATTGTTTCAGACAGCAAAACAATTAGGTGGTCCTACTATTCTCCTATTATGTTCCCTGTACCCATTCATCTGGAAGTATGTTTTCTACTTTAGGCTATTATCTAGATTCTCCCCTGGCTTTAATTTCATTTATCCATTATGAGCTCCATATGTTACAGCAGTCAGTGGCTCACAATTAATAGTCCCTTGACTAGTACCATTAATCTTACCTGGGAACTTATTAGAAATGCAAATTCTTGGGCCCCACTTCAGATCTACTGAATGAGAAACTCTGGAGGTAGAACCAGCAATCTGTGTTTGCAGAGCCCTCCAGGAGATCCTGATTCATGCTAAAGTCTGAGCACTTCAGCTTGGATCTGTCTCTGGGTTCTTCTTTGTTATACTTTGTGATACATACATCCTCTAGGCAAGCAGGTCTAGCAGTTGTGTACACCTATGTGTACTATTTCCTTCCTGCCTATTCCATACTGCTTCCAGGTCTGAATTTCTGCTGATTTCCCACGACTAATGCACCCGGTGGTAAGAATTTTGGCACAGTTCCTCAGGGCTGATGCCCAATAGCCCAAATGATTCTGAAAATAAATACCTTTGTGATCTTATACTGGACTTATAGCATTTTAATCTCTTTACATTTTTTTAAACTTTTTTTTTTTTTATTTTGTTTTAGTGACTGCTCTAGGGTTTACTGTATGACTTAATCAGTTTGGACTGCTGTCACAAAAATACCATAGACTGGGTGGCTTAAACAACAAACCTTTATTTATCATAGTTCTGGAGGTTGGGAAGTCCAAAATATGAGGTGCAGGCAGATTCAGTATCTGGTGAGGGACTACTTTCTGATTAACAGATGGCTGTCTTCTCACTGTGTCCTTAGGTGGAAGGGATGAGGTAGCTATTTTGGGTCTCTTTTGTAAGGGCATTAATCTTATCACCTCTCAAAGGCCCCACCTTCTAATACTATCACATTGGGGATTAGAATCTCAATATATAAACTTATATATAAACTTGGAGAGACACAAACATTCAATCCATAACAATATATATGTCTTAAAATATCAAAAACAGCTTTAGATTTATACTAGCTTATTTCTAATGGTATACAGAAACATTACTCCTATATAGCTCTATTCCCCCCTTCCCCGTTTTTGTGGTATTATTGTTTTATATATATTATCTATTTATGTTATAGACCCAAAATATATTATTATAATTATTACTTTATTTCTGTAGTCATTTCCTAAGCCCAATACAGCATTGTTCCAACCTAACTTCTTTCTGCTACTACTGGCAAATTCATTAAACAAATATTTTATTTCTCTGTTATAGGCCCAACACTACATTACATATATACTATTTTATACAATTGCATTTTAAAATCTGTTATAATAAGAAGAAAATTACACATTTACACTGTTTTTTATAATTTTGTAATTACCTTTAACAGGATTTTGTTTTTTCGTGTGTGAATTTTAATTACCATCCTAGGTCACTTGTAGTCTGAAGAGCTCCCTTTAGTATTTTTTGTAAAAGAGGTATGCTAGCAACCTCTCAAATTCTCTCAGTTTTTGTATATATGGGAAAGTCTATTTCACCTTCAGTTTTAAAAAACAGTTTTATTGGATATGGGGTTCTTAGTTGATAGTTTCTTTTCTTTTTCTTTTTTTTTTTTTAGAGGATTAACTTTTTTCTTTTTATTTTAACTTCTCAATATACATTGTAGTCGATTTTCATGACCCTTTACCCATTCCTCTTCCCCCCTCCCCTCTGCCCCACATCATATCTGTTCACTTACCTTAAAAAGTTTAAGGAATTGTGATTGTTGTGTCTTCTTCCTTCCCAACCCTATGTTTATTTGTGTGTTTATTTATTTATTTATTTTTAGCTCCCACAAATAAGTGAGAACATGTGCTCAACATCACTCAGTGTAGAGCTAGGGCTAGGATCTGCAGCTCACAGACCCCTTGAGCCCATTCACAAACCCTTCACACACAGGTCTATGAGCTAGCTAACTGGCAAAAAGGACCTTGGAGCCCTGGTTGAAGAGGGAACAGTCTTTATTCAGCACACACATGTCTAGGAGCTAGGCAGTACAAAGAGAAACTCAGAAACTTCACTGCTACTGGCAAAGTCCAAAGAAAAACTGAGCAGCTGCCAGCAGAGTATACATGCTCTATTTTTAGACTCAAGCTCTGCCAGCTCTGCTTCACAAACTCAAGAACACACAATAGCAAAACCTAAAAAGATACATTGATGCATATGTGTACTAACTCCACGCACACATAACTTGTTTACAAGAAATGTGCTGCATGACCCTCAACCAGACCTGAGCGGAGGGAGCCTGACTACGTTATCTGATTTTCCCCCCACTCAGCATCTGGGAAATGCAAATCAAGACCACTTTGAGATACCATCTCACTCCCGTCAGGATGGTTAATACCCAAAAGACTGAGAATGATAAGTGCTGGAGAGGTTGCAGAGAAAAAGGAACTCTCATACATTGTTGGTGGGACTGCAAGATGGTGCAGCCTTTATGGAAAATGGTATGGAGGTTTCTCAAACAATTACAGATAGATTTACCATATGACCCAGCTATTCCACTGCTGGGAATATACCCAGAGGAAAGGAAATCATCATGTTGAAGGGATAACTGTACTCCAACATTTATTGCAGCACTATTTACAATAGCCAAGAGTTGTAACCAGCCCAAATGTCCATCATCAGATGAATGGATAAGGAGACTGTGGTGTATCTACACAACGGAATACTACTCTGCTATAAAGAAGAATGAAATACTACCATTTGCAACAACATGGATGGACTTAGAAAAAAATATATTAAGTGAAACAAGTCAGGCACAGAAAGAAACAGATTCAGTTTTTGAGCATTTTGAAAATGTTGTCCCCCTGCTTTCTGGTTTTCATTGTTTCTTCTGAAAAGTTAGCTGTTAATCTTATTGGGGTTACTTTTGTAAATGACAGTCATTTTTCTCTTGTTACTTTGAAGATTTTCTCCTTGTCTTTGACTTAGCATTTTTCCTATCACATGTCTGTTTGTGAATATCTTTGCATTTATCCTACTTGGAGTTCATTGAGCTTCCTGAATGTGTAGGTTATTATTTTAAATCAATTTGTGAAATTTTCAACCATTATTTCTTTGAATATTTTTCTGCTTCTCTCTCTCTCTCTCTCTTCTCTCCTTCCAGTACTCTCACTATGCATATATTAGGGCTGTTGATGGTGTCTGTATTAATCCGTTTCTGTTGCTTATAACAAAATACCTGGAACTGGGTAATTTATAAAGAAAACTAAATTTATTGCTTATAGTTTAAGAGGCTGGAAGTCCACAGTCCAGGGAGCACATCTGGTGAGGGTCTTGGTGGTGGCAACAGTGACCCAGGGATCTCATATGGCTGAAAATGGCAAAGCAGAGAGAGAGAGAACCTCTCATGTGCTTGTCTTTTAAGTTGCTCAGAACCATGACCCTGACCACCATTATTAATTCACTCATTATGGCATGGTCATAAAATCTAATCATCTCTACAAGGACCCACCTTTCAATTGCCATTTTTGGATGTCCCACCCTCAACAGTTAAAGTGGGAATTAAGTTTTGTGGGGGGCATTCAACCCAAGGCAGTGTACTATGTTTCTATGAGTCTCTGCTCATTATATCTTTCATTCTTTCCTCTCTCTGTGTTGGACTTGCATAATCTCTACTGATCTATCTTCAAGTTCACCAATCTTTCTTCTGCCTGTTCAAATCTACTTTTGAGCCCCTCTAGTAAATTTTTCATTTAAGTTACTGTACTTTTCAACTCCAGAATTGACATGTAGCTTTTAAAAAATAATTCTATTTCTTTATTGATATTCTGTATTTGATGTAACTTTCTTTTACTTATTTAATGATACTTTCTTTTAGTCCTGTGAACATATTTATAATGGCTATTTTGGAGTCTTTTTCTATTAAACCAAAAATCTGGTTTCTCTCACAGGCAGTTTGTATTGCCTGCTTTTTTCTCTGTGTGTGGGTCATACTTTCTATGTCTCATAATTAAAAAAAATTTTTTTTTTTGGAAACTGGACATTTTAGATAATGTATTGTAGCAACTCTGGGCACTGTCTCCTATCCTGGAGCTTGTTATTGTTATTTGCTTGTTTATTTTGTTAATCACCAGCTGGGTTATTTTAGTAAAATGGGTTCCCTCCCCACAGTGTTAAGCCTTTGATATTACTCCCCAAGGAGGTGTAGCTTTGGGTATGCCCACAGTCATCCTACAGGTATTTGTAGGGTGCTCTAGAAAAAGAGGCTATTTACTTGTCCTCACCCAGCAGTTAAACTCCAGTAATTGTGTGCTGATTGATTTATTGTTTTCAACAATGCCCTGGGGTCTAAATGGCTTCACAAACTAATCTAATCAAAGTGTGGATTCTTTGATGAAATGTTTTCTGAGACCCCAAGTGGACTCCTCCCTGCTGTCTTATCCCCCTGATAACCTTCTCTAAACTAGCTGACCTATAGTCTAACCTGTATTTTCATTAAATTCACAAATCTCTGAATTGACTTGCAACACAACCTTCACTGTTCTTGAGAGAGCACTTAGGCTTGAACTTCTCCATGCTCTATTGCAAATGAAGTCAATTTCTTCGGGAAAAAATTCACAGCTGTTTTAAAGCCTGCTTTTCCCCAAGGTGAAACATCTGATAAAGGGCTCTAGAACTGGGAGTAGAGACAATAACAAGCTTATTGCTGTGTGACAACCCTTCTCTAGAAGCTTCGGACTCAGTAGAAGAGAAGGACAAAAGTCTCAGTTTCTCTGAGTTTGCCTCTTCTGGAGTGGAACCATGGCCTCACGAGCCAGGGGACTGCAATCAGGGCCCCAGTATTCTTGGCTGGCTGCATTCATCCCACAGGTGGGGGCTCCACAGAAGAAGGAAGCGCCAGTCTCTCAACTACCTTCACCTGGGACTTAGCTCCAGTAACAGGTAGTTGGGGCAGAGTGAGAAACACTGAAGTCCTGTCCCCCTGGGAAGAAAACCCTCCCACTCAGAGCTGAGGGGAGATGGAGCCTTGTGTTTGTGTCTGCAGCAGCCTGGAGTAGTCTTCACTTTGCTGAGATGGGAGTGGGGAGGGAGGGAATAGACTTGGTTCATATTCCACACACTATCATCTTTCTTGCTAAATTTTTATAGATTTTCTTGAGGCAGATGGTTCTTCATTTGCTGTTTGCTCCTAGAACAATTTCCAGAGACTTTAGATGATTGTTTCTTTAAAAAATAGTTTTCCACAGTTTCACTGGGGAGCAGGTCAGCAGAACTCACTCTGCCATGCCGGAAGCCAATCTCCACTATACTAGATTTAAATCAATGCCAATTGTCTAAGTCATGCCTAAAGTTAATTGTGCACTTTGGACACCACGGAGTCTGACTGGCCATGGGTGGGACAGTCCTCTTAGTCCCAGGTCCAGATGCTTAACCTCATGCCAGGACTGTCATGACCTGACAGTTCGGATCTCCTAAACAGTTCCATAATGGTATGAATGTTTTCCAATGCCATAAGCTCCTTGACAGGAACTGTGATGGGAGGTGATGCCAGGAGGGAGGAGAAAGGAATGAGAGCAGATTGCCTTTTACAGTTTTGTGCAGAATCAGCCCATACCTTGTCACTTGAAACCACCGTGGATGCCACCTCTCAAATGTGTGCTGACTTTTTATTACGGGGTGCCCATGTTCCCTTGTTTTCACTTTCAAGTAGCTGTGCAGAAATTTCTGTTCTTTTGATTAAAGTTTCTTTTTCTTTTCTTTTTTAAACATCTGTTACCCAGGGATACCTGCCTAAGGTCACTCTTCTGGAAAGAAAAATATTGGCCTCAGATCCTGAGTGTTCTCAGGTGCAGTACAGGTGAAACCTGTAGGTAGGACATGGGTATCCCAGAGGTGCAACCCTCATAATGCTTGGGGCATGTCGTGGGCCTAACTGAATGGTCATTTACTCACACAGTTGGAGGCAGTGACTGTTCATTTATTCAGCCAACATAAATTGAACAACTACAGACTCCCAGATACTCTGCTAGGACTGAGGACATTGGGGAGACATTCTTAGTCTCACCAAGAAGTTTATAGTCCAGTGGGGGAAGCAGAAAAGTAAGCAGCAGTTATAATGTCATGTGACACTGTGACAGAAGTGGGAAGCACAGGCTGCCAGTTTCAGCCACCACCCCCTCATGCTGGTGTCAGGAAAGAATGCTGAGATTCCATAGTAGGGAATGGGAAGGTTGCCGTGTGTACATTCCTATTTTCTTGGCTTTCTTTAAAGCTGAGAAGTGAGAAGAGAGCTGAAAGTGTACAAGAGTTTGCCCAGGCAACTGTTTTCATTCTCTTTGTCTTTCTAATAAAGGCTAAATGAAGAGCGGTTTCTATCAACACCAGGGGAAAGCAGGAGTGCTTGCAGTGGGACAGTGGCTGTAACCTAGCAAGGGAGAGTCTCCAGCTCAGGAAGACCTTCTCTTTCGCCATGTCCAGATTAGTAGCTGAGAGCCTTGGCATAGGCTCCACTTGGCAGGATTGGAGTTAACTGCAGGCTATGAAAGTTTTGCTGCTCGAAAAGTTTGAATGACAATAGCCCTCATGTATGAAAAGAGGACGATTGATTCATTGTCTTAGAAGGACTAAAAGGAGCCTGTTTAGACTGGTCTGTCAAGGCTCACCAGTGGAAGACACTGTCCTTATGAGGCTGAAATGCCTGGATGTTATTTTACCAGAAGGAAGAAAAAGTGCACTTCTCTTTGCAATGGATCTAGGATTTCCTGTTCACCCCATCAAGCATAACATTGTATTGAACAGCCACAGTACTGAGTGAGTGTGAAGGGACCAAATCTGCAGATTTATTTAGAAATTGACCAGAAATGACCATGGCTCTAAATCAGATAACAGGCAAGTTCTCAGAAGTGAGCAGAGGCAGAAAAAATGAGCAATGACCATGAATGTGGCATAGTCACCCCAGGCCAGAGAAGGAAGCCAGTTCAAGGGCATATCCAAATGTGGATTGGTCTGTGCATTTAGGAAATGGGGTCAAGAAGCATTGCGAAGTGACTGGGCAAGAGGTAGGCAGAGAGTGGGGTGTGGATGGAATTTCTGAATCTTTTCTCCTCCGCCTTGCATCTGCTTTAGGAGAACATTTCAGGGTTAGGTCTGGCATGCTTTGCAACATCACACAGTGAATTTGCTACAGTTGGTTGAATGTTGATTGTGCATTGTGCAAAATGGGGATGCCTGGGGCTTCCAAACTTGGTGGTTATCTATGTGAGGGGTCAAGAAACAGGCCCACATCTTTATTAACCTTGGCTTTTTATTTTTAATTTAAAAAATTAATTAATTAATTATTTCAAAGTAATAGCCTTTATTTTTATAGCAGTTTTAGGTTTACAGAGAAATTGAGCAGGAAGTAAAGATAGTTCACATACCTCCCTCCCCCATTTCTCCTATTATTAACATGTTACATTGATGTGGTACATTTGTTACAGTTATGAACCAATATTGGTCTAGTATTACTAACTCACCTTTCCATTACCATTCCTCCTTTGTGTTGTACAGTTCTATGGGTTTTGCCCAATGCGTAATGCCATGATTTCACCATTACAGTATTATACAGAATAGTTTCACCTGTCCTAGAAATCCTCTGTGCTCCACCTGTTCATTCCTCCCTCCCTCCCTTTTTCTCGACACCCTAGCAACCACTGTTTTTTTCCCCCCATTACCTCAAACATTTATCATTTCTTTGGGTTGGGAATATTTAAAAATCCTCTCTACCAGCTAATTGAAAGTATACAAAAAACTGTTGTTAATTATAGCCATCCTGCAGTACTCTCAAAGCCTAGGTATTATTCCTCCTCTCTAGTGGTAATTTTACATCCTTTACTAACCTCTCACTAACCCCTCTGCCCCTTTCCCTTCCCAGCTTCTGGTGACTGCCATTCTACTGTCTACTTCTATGTGATCAACTTTCTTAGCTTACACGTATGACTAAGAACATGTGGTATTTCTCTTTCTGTTACTGGCTTATACACTTAACATAATGTCCTCTAAGCTCATCCATGTTGCCATGAGTGACAAGATTTCATTCTTTTTAATGGCTGAATAGTATTCCATTGTGTATACATGCCACATTTTCCTTATTCACTCATCTGTTGATGGACACTTGGCTATTGCGAATGGTGCTGCAATAAACATTACTCCAGTTAGAATGGCTTTTATCAAAAAGACAGAAAAATACCTTGGTTTTTGAAATATATTTCTAACTGTTCTCCCTTGTTTTAGTCTGGTTCCCAGAGCCCTCTCTTCCACATTGTCTTCAGAGTGGAAATTTACTACGTTTTTCCTCTTCTCAAAGCCTTTAATGGCTCTCCGGTGCCTGCAGAATAAAGCTCCTTAGCATAGGACATGAAGCCTTCCTTGACCTGGCCTCCCCCTGGCTCCCTCCTGGCTGCCTGTCATTCCTGCCATGCACAAGCATTTTATGTTCCAGCAATATGCACACAGTATTCTGCTTCATGCTCCTTTGCCTTTGCTTTTCTCTTTTGCTTGGAATGCTCTTCCCTCTCCGCGCCCCTCCTTTTTCCCCCAAGCATCACTTCCTTAAGGAAGTCCTCCCGGCCATTTCAGACTGATTACATGCTCTTCCTCTACAAACCCTGTAATCCTATCGAGTCTTGCACTCACTGTATTGTCTCGATGTGTACTTCTCTTTCTCCCTCACTTACTTGTGAACTCCTCCAAGGCTATGTCTTATTTATATTTGTATTAACCAGGGTCAAGCATAATGCCTGGGACATACTTAGTACTCTAAAAGTATTTCGTTGTATAAATGACCCAAATGATCTTTAACTGTCTCCTGAATGACTAATACTAGACAGCATCTGTTTGGTTTCCGACTAGAGTCTGGAAGCAATAGGAATCTTCATTTAACCATTGGACCTAGAAATGTAGGAACCCGCAGCCTGCCAGGCTGAATGCACCTGAAAGCCTCAGGAAATCTTGTCACTGTGCATTTTATTATGTGACTACAACTTGAGCTGAATAGGGAGAAATGAATCCTGGCCAGCACTGAGCATTGTGCCAGGAACAGAACAATGGGGCCATTGCAGTCAGTGGAACGAAAGGTTACCATGGAGCCGTCAGGGAGTGTTCTTGAACTGTGGCTGGACCATATGCTTCATTCTACCATAGCCACTGCTCCATGCCACTGAATGGAGAGGACTTTGGCTTTCTGTATCTGTGGAAGAATGCGGTGTACCCCTTATTTCCTAAACCTGTCTCTGTGGAAAACTGCTTGCCCTTGGATCCCTCAGCAGAACAGTGAATGTGATTTCAGACCCTCGCGGCTGCTCTGTAAATGTCATCTGATACAGAGTGCCGCAGCCGGGTGACCCAACGAGAGCTGAAAGCACCTCAGGTGGTCTTTACCATCACACCGCTCATGCACAGCACATCCTAATTGTCCCACTTGCAGTATCTCTAGTTATGACTTTCTTTCCTCTAAACTTAAGCTAGGTTGACAGCACTGAGTGCAAAGTCAAAGGTGTCAACTGAATAATAAACTCTTTTCCTGTGTAACTGTGTGATGTTATGTTTTCTACCTGAGGGGAGGATTGGGGCTGAGTAGGACTGCAGTAGAGAGCGAAGAACACAATGCGCTTCTAAGATGTGAGTGACATGCTGCTGAGATAGACAGTCCACCGTTTCCTTTCCTGTTCAGAGGGAGATGTTTTTACATCTTCATACAAATGAGATTCTTACTGTGCAATTAAAAAACCCCACAAAGACAAAACCTTTGTTTTGAATGTAAACCTGTGGGCATGAAGATGATCTCACAATCTGTGATATAAAAGCTCGTCTCTTGATCTTGGATGTTTCCCAGCTAAGCACATTCAGAGTGTCTTTGCTGGCAATGGAAAGCCCAAAGTGCCAGCAGCCTCCACACTGTGATTTAGTGAAGGGAGTGACAGAGTATTTTTGTCAGAGGAAGTGGTTCTCTGCTTAGTCTCAATATTTCATAAAAGGCTCATTGCAGCAAATTTTTCATTTGGCAGCATCTGCTGTGCTATCATCTTGATAACTTCACATTAAGTAACACTGACACTTCAAGGTCAAGTGAAAGTCAAATTGACATGATGAATATTCAATTGTCAGCTACTGTTAGTCCTATATATTTTTTAAAAAAAGACTTTTTTTTTCTGTAAAGATGCAGGCAAAGCATGTAATAAGCAGTGTTCGTAGGAAAAGGAAGTTGTAGAAACCCTGAAGTCATAGGGCAAATAAAAAAGTTCCAGGCTTAAGATATGTGTGGGAAAACCACTAGAATGAATACTGCACTTGATTCTGACACTGTTGATTTTGGACAAATCATTTAAATGATAGGTCTCAGTTTCCCCAACTGTAAAATTAGGAGAATGAACTACATAATTGTCTTGGTCTTTTCTCTTATTCTTAAGTAATAACTTTTCTAGATGCCATTAGAAAGAACTTCCAAAGTGTTGCAAAACACTGAAGTATACTAGGGAAAGAAGGATGTGAGTTTTTTTTTTTTTTTTTTTTCTGCTGATCACTTAAATAGTAGAATAGGCAGCAGTTTCTTAAGTGAATGGATTGAATAAAATGGGAATCACACAATGAGACTTAAGGTTAGGAAAAGAGCCTGCAGTGTGCAGGAACTAGATGAAACGAAACTTGGCTTGTTTACAATCCCAATGGAGAGTAGTGGGTGCTGCAGTAATAAAGGGCCTACACTGGAATTGTTTCAGAGGTTGTGAGATCATATGTGGCTTGTGTAACCTAGTGGCCAGAGGGTGGGATATCAATGTCCAAGCTTGAAATGACTGTGAAACATTCACTTCTGAGCAGTCTTGGAAAGTAAGGTATTCTATTTAAGGATAATGAAAGTATTTGTTTCTGGAATTCTGCCCAATAACCCAGAACACGCAAAAAGGTCTTAGGGTAATTTGATCAATGTTTCTGTAAAAGAACACCAAAGCCGCAGATTCTGTTACTGGCAAGGCAGAAAATGCATTTTAAGGGAAAACAATACGTTTCATGGGTTGATGGCTCGGCTTAGAAGGGGCTTGGGAGAGTTACTGACAGCAATTAGGAACAATGATTAATGCTAGCCTAAACTTCTGGGAACCATGCCTGCACATGCTCATCAGGGTGTGTTGGTGTCTGCGACACGTTGCTTTTTGTTTTGCCTCCAGAGCCTGATGCATTTTGCTTGAGGTTCTTGTTATTGTCTATTGGCCTTGTTTTTGAGCACTAACATGAAAAGACATCCTCAGAAACACATTTTTCCTCACTTGGTCATCTCACACAGTATTCACAATTGCGTTTCTAGAGGTATATTTACCTTTCTGACATTTCGCTTTGGGTAGTTCACAGAAGTCTGTGGCCATAATCTTTTTCTATAGCTGGTGTGTTTTTCTTGGATGCAATATTGGTAACCACCATAAAAATGATGAGACCATGCCTATGTATCTGCTGACCTTGCCCTCTTTGGTCTAGGGATGGGGGGTGCTGGGGAATGTGAGGGCTGGGAGATTAAAAGTAGATTTTAGATCCCTCCTGTGAACTTCTCGGTTCAAGATTTTGTTTACACTGGTCATATTGAGTGACTTCTGGTGGGGGATATTGTTGGAGAAGTAGAGAGCAGTTTTCTAGTTGGCAAGATCTATCTAACATCCACTGGGCTACATTTATTAGCAGACTTGCCTTGCAGTTCCAGGTTCAGTGAGATAGATAGACTAAGCAGTGCCTCTGCTGGTTCCAGTTTCTCAGGCTAACCTGGGTTAGTTAGGTTCAGTGGGCAATGAAGACCTTGGGCAGAAAGTAGGAGACAACTACTTGGCTTCAGGTCAAAGCCTTTTTCTTTGGCTGCCTTTGCTGCTGTTGAGAAGCCAGGGGTCATTTTGAACTTCAGGGGTTAGAAAACTATGACTCATGAACAAAATCTGTCTTGCTGTTTGTTTTTATAAACAAAGTTTTAACTGAACATAACCATGATCATTCATTTACATATTGTCTATGGATGCTTTTGCACTAGAACAAGAAAGTTGAATAGCTGTAAAAGAGATTGTAAGATCTGCAAAGCATAAACTATATACTATTTGGCCCTATATGGAAAGTTTCCTGACCCTCACTGTAGTCCTTTGTAGGTAATCTGCTGTTGAGATCTTCTCTTAGTCTTTGGTGTTCTTGTAGTGTTGTTAAAAGGAGTTTAGATGTGAATCTTTTTGTATTTTTTTTCTGCTTGAGATTTATTATTTTCTTATTAATTATCTGCTGTAAACTCTTTGAATATTGTCTCTCCTCCATCTCTTTTCTCTTCTTGAAACTTTGATGCAATTTATGTTAGAATTTCTCATTCTGTTCTCTATTCCTCTTAACCTCTTTTATATTTTTCACCTCTTTGGTACTCTGTGTTGTATCCTGGATATTTTTACAGATTTGTTTTCTGACTCGATCTTCTTACTCCTTATTGGCCTGTCAAGATTTTCTACTATTCATGATTCAGTTTTGGAAGATCATATGTTTCTAGGACTTTGTTAATTTCTTCTAGGTTACCCAATTTGCTTCTGTATGATTGTTCATAATAGTCTCTTCTGATCCTTTGCATTCAGTGGTGTCAGTTTTAATGCCTTCTTTCATTCTAATTTTTAAAATTTACTTGGTCTTCTCTATTTATTTTTAGTGTGGCTAAAGGTTTGCCAATTTTATTTATCTTTTCCAAAAGTCAACTCTTCATTTTGTTGATCTTTTCTATTGCTTTTCTAATCTCTATTTCATTTATTTTCTGCTCTGATCTTTGTTATTTCTTTCTTTCTACTAACTTTGAACTAGTTTGTTTTTCTTTTTCTAGTTCCTTGAGGGGTGAAATTAGGTTTTTTATTTGATATATACTTTTTTCTTCATGTGAGCATTTATGGCTACAAACCTCCATCTTAGAACGGCTCTTGCTGCATCCCATAAATTTTGGTAGGTTGTGTTTCCTTTTTCTTTTGTTTCAATATATTTTTTAATTCCCCTTTTGATTTCTTCTTTGACCCATTGGTTTCTCAGGACTGTGTTGTCTAATTTCCACATATATGTGAATTCCCCAGGTTTTCTGCTATTATTGATTTCTAGTTTTATACCATTGTGGTTGGAAAAGATATGTGATATTTTAATCTTTTTAATTTGTTAAGACTTGTTTTGTGACCTGACATATGATTTATTTTGGGAAATGTTTTGTGTGTGCTTGAGAAGAATTTGTATTCTGCTGTTGGATAGAAGTTCTGTATATGTCTGTTATGTACATTTGGTCTAAAGTATAGTTTAAGTTCAATGTTTTTTTACTGATTTTATGTGTGGATATCTACCTATCCATTGTTAAAAGGAACAAAGGATTTTCAAAGCAGCCAGAAAACAATTAAGTAAATGGTATTAGTATGTACTCATCTATCAATAATTACTCTGAAGGTAGGTAAAATAAATTCTTAATCAAAAAACATAAAATGGCTGAATGGATAAAAAAATAAGACCCAATCTATAAGCATCTTACAAGAGACTCACTTCAACTTTAAGGACACACATAGATTGAAAGTGAACAGACGGAAAAAGATACATAATGACATAAATATAATGATAAAGGGGTAAATTTTTAAAAAGGATATAACAACAATAAATATATATGCTCCCAACATTGCAGCACCCCAATATATAAAGCAAATATATATGTATGTGTGTGTGTATGTGTATATATATATTTGTATATACACACACACATATATATACACACACATATATATATACACATATATACACACACATATACACACACACACACACACACACACACACACACACACACATATATCTGAGGGAGTAATAGACAGCAATACAATAAAAGTGGGGAACTTCAACACTCCAGATCTATTTTCTGATTCACCAATTCATCAGTTGTGTCTCATCAGCCCTTAAATCTATCAAGGAGTTTTCAATTTCAATTATTACCTTTTTTTTTTTTTCAGGTCTAGAAGTCCTATTTGACTCTTCTTCAAATCTGCCTGGTTATTCATATTTTCACATCTCTTTTATTTCTTTAAAAGCATCAAGCATACTTACTTTAAATTCTATGCTGCTAATTCTAATACATGAAGCCATTATAGGTCTGATTCTGCAGTTTTATCCTTATTGAATTACAAAGTGCTTGTTTACTTATGAGTTATACTGTTTCTATGATGAACTCAATTTCCTTGTGTCTTTTCCATGGAAATTTTTTGGGCATTTTATCTGGTGTTCAGGACATGTAACATATCATACCACCAGAGAGAGTTAATTGTTCTAAACCATATTCTCCATACCAACTATACCAGAGTTCCCCAAATGTTGCAAGTTATTGAACACTTGTTTTGATGTTAAATTGCCTATTGTTTCCTGGAATATCTTCTTGCTTTTGATTTGAACCTTGAAAAGGGGAAGGTGAACTTACATTCTCCCTGAGATCCACAGAGATATAATAAAAGCTGAGAAACATTTCATATCCAGAAGTTTTGTTTGGTTGTTTTTCAAATCTGCTTCATTGCAATTCTCCTACTTCCAACATTCCTCAAAATCATATGTAAAATCTGCATCACCTTATTCCTTAAATCTTTTCCAGATGATTATTTTTGACTCTTCATGCGAATTCCCCTGCTCTTCTGTTGCCAATGACATCTAGTATAACTCCTTCTATTTTACCTTGTTCCTAAAGTCTACCTTGTAATAATCATTCTCATTCACTTACTAAAGACTCTGGGTCTACCTCATGATCTTTTGTTCCACTTCTAGGTCTGACCTCATCTTGACTGACTTTAAAATCTTCTCAGATTTTTGACTTTATTTTAAAAATAACCTTCTCAATCACTGTACTACAGCTGCCCACTTCCATAATAACAAGAAACTTCTCCATCTTGGAACTCATAAAGCTAGATAATTTCTTTTTGATTTTCTTGATCAACTCCTTGTCCATTTAGGTTTCTTACTAAGCCATTCCTGGTATATCAATTCTTTTACCTCATTGAGATCTCCATTCTATTTATTTTCTACTATCAATGTTTTAAACATTTCTTATAATTTTTTTATTATCTCCACATCCATCTCATGTTTTATAATTCAGGACTTCAAACACTGCTTTACTAATATCCTAAGCTGAGTTGCTGCATTTTCTTTGTATTATTCTCATGTGGCAAAACCTCAGTCCTAGATGAAACAAAGTGCCCACATTCTCTACTTCCATACCTGGGCTGATGAATGTTCCTGAAGAAATATCATGATTTCCCCCTTGGTAGTGGCTGACTAGATTATTTGGACTAATTTATCTTGCTGGAAATAACTAAAAATGCTGGCTATAATGCTGGCTATAATATTAGTAGTATCTCTTTTAAAACAGTGAAAAATTAAAAATGTTAAATAATTACCATAGCAAAATTTAAGGAAAAATGGAAACTCAAATAAGTGAGTTGAACACTGGTGCCATTTGAACCAGAAGGTATTTTCTAATGTGTGAAAAATTACATTTTGGCTTGGTGGTCCCATTGGGATAATAACTTAAGGCCAGGGCCAACTCAAATGGGAAATCTAAGAGACTGACCCCATATTAAGCCATAATACCAAAGTGCTAGGCTGTCAAGGAAAAGGTGAATTAGAAAGAAACTGCTGGATTGTGCAGATTTGCAGACTGAGTTTACATATTTTGGGGGGGAGGGGTCTAGGGAAACATTAAGCTATGAATTTGTTTTAAGGTGGTCCTAGATTGGTAGTGCCCTTGGTTTTCAGGCAGAAGTAAATTTAGATTCTCTTTGGCGGAAGATAACTATGTTCTAGTCCTTGGGGGATCTCTGCAAGTATTTTTCAGAGAAAGTGAAAAGTATGTAGTCAAAAATAAAATCAAGTACACAAAGCAATAGAAAATTATGAAATGAAAAGATTAGGAATAACAGATAAGAAACAGGTCTACAAAGACTTCACATATTAAAATAATTGGATACAAATTATAAACATCTCTGCTTACTCTTTTTAAAGAAACAAGTGGCAAACAAAAGAAACTCTAAAACTTGGCCTAATGGAATTGAAAAAGGGCCAAGTAGAACTCTTAAATGTGAAAAAATGCTAATCTAAATTAAACTCAATGTCTGGCTTTAAAAGCAACTAATTCATAGAACTAATAAGAGGGTGAATGGAAATATAGATGAGAAAAAATATATAGAATGAATCATAGAAAGACAAAACGGAGAAAGTTACAAAAAGATTAAAAGTCATAGAGGAAGAGATGAAGGAAGGTACAAGGAGAGAGAGAATGGGGACAAAGGCAATATTTGAAGAAATGATTGAGAATTTTGCAGAACTGATGAAATATACCAACCTCAAGATTCAAAAACCAATCGAATCTTAAACAGAATAAATATAAACTTCATACCTGGATATGTTACAATAAGACTGCAAAACACCAAAGAAAACAAAAATTTCAAAGCAGCCAGAGAAAAATGTCAGAATACTTTTGAAGGAGCAACAGTTGAGCTGATTGCTGACTTCTCAAAACCGTCAATGAAAGCCATAAGTCACTGGAATAATATCTACAAATTTTTGAAAGAAAATAACTGCCAACTTAGAGTTCTATACCCGGAGAAAAAATAAAGATGAAATAAGGTCATTTTCAGATAAATAAAAATAAGACATGTTCACTATCAACATATTATCACTAAATGAAATTCTGAAAAAGAGTGTGAGCCCAAATGAAAAGCCTAGAATGAAACAGAGAGCAAAGAAAGTGATAAATACACGAGTAAATGTAAGTGAACTCTTACTATATAAAATAATAATGGTGCATTGTGGAGTTAAAACATAGCATTAAAATACATAATAACAGCTTGGGTTGGGTGAGTAAATTCAGGGAAGGTACTCTATAATCCTTTATTAAAGGTATTAATAAACCTTAGAAATATTTTAAAATTATAAATATGTGTTTTATGTGCATTTCTGTATGTATGTTATATTTCATAATAAAGTAAAAAGGAAATCTTTCTTTTAATCCAGTGATTTGACCCACTACAAATTTATGGTCTTCACCTTGAGTCAACAGGGCTTTCAATGCATCTCGGCAGTTCTGCCTGGTTTCCATCATCGTGTTACTCACATTCCCCATGGACACTTATTCAAATATTATTCAAACCACTCCAATATCTTGCTTTTCCCCTGTTCCCAACTTTCTCTCATCCTCAGCACATACCCTTTCCTCCCAATTCATACAGCATCCAGCAGTCATAAAATGAGAGCTTCCTCAACTTCCTGGCACAAAACCAAAAGTTTTCTAGACATCAGAATCAATGCTTTCCTAATTTTCTGCTGTGTAACGACTGAGCTGTCCCTTTTCCAATCTAAGACTGACACTTTATTTCTTCTTGGGAATTTTATTCTCTCTACACTCCCCCATTCCCTTGCCTATGCAACATCTCTCTCTTTAATGGACACTTATCTCTGGTATTTAAACATGCTCAAGTTTAAATACCATCTGTCAATACACACACATGTGCACACACACCCTTGACTCTAAAGTTTCGTTCTAACAGCAACAATCCTATGCCTTTCTCTTTCATAGCTAAATTTCTTAAAAGTATTTTCTCAACTCTCTTGTCTGTTTCTTTACTTCCTACTCAATCTGCTAGAACAGCAGTTTTCAACATTTGATTTCAGGACCCCTTTTAGACTCTTGAAAATTACTTACGACTTCAAAGAACTCTTGTTTGGGTGGATACCCACACGGTTATTACCTATTCTGAGATGCTCAGCTTCTCTTTCCAAATGGATAAACACGCTATCCTACCCATTTTCACCTAAGAATGACTATCACAAGAGCAGAGTTTGTCATTAATCTTGGACTCCTTGGTACCTGACTCAGAACTTGATACTCTTTCAGGTTATTATCAATCTTATGTGGTTATTTTCCTGATCTCTCTAATTCTTTTGGTGAATGTGAAAGAGTTGGCTATTTCAGCCAAGTTTCTTTTTTAGGTGCTTTTTGTAGATTTAAACAAAATGAAAAAATAGTTTATAAAAGAGAAGAACAAACCAATTCACCCTACTCCTTGGAATACATGAAAAAGACAAAAAAAAAAAAAAAAAGTCCAATTTCACACTCCAGCTGAAATCTGTCCTATATTTGAGAAAATTGCCCCAGGTGTCCACAGTGAAACTTCTGTTTGAGATTCTAATATGCTAAAGATGATTTCTCAGGAGATGTTTTTTTCTCTAAGAAGTGACTGAGAAAAAGCTTTGTCAATAGCAATTAAAATAATGCTGAGGTACAATATTATTATTCTGGTCAAATGTAGTGGTTTTATTCCATCTCCAGGAAAAGAAAGAGATCTGTAAGGATGCCCAAGTAAGGCAGAAACTGATGAGGTACGCACACCAACTGAAAGCGAGTTTGTGATGGTTTTGTTGTAAGACCATCTGCCCCTTGCCTCCACTGAATGGAGATTTGGTTTTTTGTAACTTTAATACCTCAGATCCCTTAAAAAGAACATATAAGACAAAATGACTTGCAGTAAATTCTATTATATGTATGAATAGTGCTGTAGCCAGACGCGAGTCATTTCACATGTTATATTTGAACTAATGCTAGGTAGGCGGCTGCCGGTTCTAAGGACATTGTGTGTGTGTGTTTGTGTGTGTGTGTGTGTGTGCGTGTGCGTGTGTGTGTGTGCGTGTGTGTGTGGTCTTTGACAGGGAGGATGGGTGGAAGGCAGTGGGGGCTGAGGTGGGGGCAAAGCTGGGAAGAAGTACATCTGAATAGTCCTTGCAGATTTAGTGTCTGGGCCATCCTGGGAGACAATTACACATTGATTTAGATGTCACAAATGGGATGGTGTAAAACGGGATGGAACATAGCTGGTGGTAGTGTCTTGGTAAATAAAAATTTGGTGATTAATACCATCTAAGAAGTTAACTGCTTTAAAAAGTAAAATTAAATTGAAAGGATGATTTCATTCTTCATAAGTACTTCTAGTTCAAACGAACAACAACAACAAAAAAATAGAACTTGCTTCCCATCTAAGTCTAATGTTAAATCTAAAATGTGGTATGAGAGGCAGAGAGAGCCTGCTTCCCTGCAAAGCCTCAAGCGAGCCCTTTGTGTGCTCCAGCTTTCATTGAGTACACGGGTTGCCCTAGTGATGAATGTTCTTCTTTGTGTGGTCTCAGCATTTTTTCTGGAGAGGCTGTTTTAATGAGAAGGTGAATAGAGGGGGCTTCTTTTGAAACTAGGATAAGAGGAGGGCCACTTCTGAAAATGCAAGCATAATGGTGCCATTCCTTCTCACAGAGATCTGACAGTCCCCAGAGACTCTCTCTCTCTCTCTTTCTCTCTCTCTCCCCCTTTCTCCCTCGTTTCTCTTCTTTTATTACTAGGAAGCTTTCAGAAGACAGATTTGGCTAAGTACTCTTTTGGATTGGCCTATGGTCTCAATCCCCTGGAATCTTCTTTTAGAAGTAAAGATAACCAATCAAATCTCAATTTGTCACTCTGGCCTCATCTTTCCTCCCAAAAGGGACTATTCTTGATGTTTCAGGGAAGGACACACCCCTGCTCCTTTCTCCTACCTATTTTAAAATGCTGCACTTTTTCACATTTACCCACGCACTGAGAATTATGCTTCAGCCTGTTTGAACGAACACCCTTTCTCCTTCAGAATCCATTATGTGGGGCAGAAGTGGGAGGAAACTGTGTAATTGCTGTATTTTAGGACTCGCTTGGGGCTAGCACCGACTGAACACACACAGTAAACTCTTGATTATCCATGCTGATGGAAGGAATAGTCATTCAGACCATACACATTGTTTCTATATGACTTTGAAATGTGTTATGCAATTTTTTTTGGAGAGCAGTAGCAGGTGGTTTATTTAGAATGATAATAGTGAAATTACTTTTGTGTTGCCTGGTGCTTTGGTAGGCAAAATGGTGAGAGGCACCGTTCTCACCTGGCACAGACTCCCATTGCCTTCACCTTACCTGTTCCTTCTTATTTCCTTCTTCTCTTAGCAAAGGAACTCTTAGGAAACTGGTGAATGGGTAAGATTTACTTGACAGATAACTAATTAAAAGAGCACACTGTCATATATTTACATTTAAATCGGAGTCAAAACCCCAAGGATAAGAAAACAAAAATTACTAATGTTTGCATGATATTCAATATTTGCATTAAAAGGGTGTTGTTTCATGAGGGTGGTTTTATCATTATTATTATTTTTGTTTTGATGGAATGTATGTTTATGTGTTTTATATACTGCTATATCCCCAGTGCCAAGAACAGTGCTGGGAAAATAATAAAATTTGTGGACCAAGTGAATAAAAAAACTTTATAATTTTTAAAACACTTTTTCATATATGTACTTTTTTTTGTACTCCAGCAACTCTCCTAGAATATAGATATCACAGTTATTATTACTAAAATAACTAATTCTTGGTTTATCTCCCCTTTTGTTTATATGTACCTGACTAAATTACATATAAACATTATATGTAATATTTCTTATAAATTCTAATTCCCTATAAATTCTCAATGGATTATATAATAATGGAAGGGTTTTTTTCATGGACGGTCTCACTGAACTTACGCTATTTTGCACTTTGCTGATTTGTCAGACAAAATTTTCATCATCTTTATGGAAACAGCTTTTCTTTGGAGATAAGTGACAAAGTGGTATGCTACTCAGAGGACATTTCTATCATCAGACCTAATCTGTCAGTGTGTGTGTGTGTGTGTGTGTGTATACGTGTGTGTGAGATAAACCACTTTCTGCACAGCGTAATAGGAATCTCACCCCAGTTATGCTCTCTCCAGCCTACTTTTTAAAAATAGACTTAGCAAAAGATCTTTCAGATTGTACCATGTTTGTTGAGAAAAAACCAGAAAGAGAAGGTCAAAATAGAATGGTGCCCCTTTTCCTTTGTGGTCCTCCCAGAGGAAGATGAGATGGCAACAGAGTATTAAGGTGGATGGCTTTGGATGCTATGTGAAAGGTGGAACTTGGTGTGGAGTTAGAAAGTCCCTGTACGTACATATTGTGTAGGGAAGTGAGTTCATAACTGCTTGGTGCTGGAACCTAACCTGGGTTGATGACCAGCTCCCTCACTTACCAGCTTTACAAATGGAGCAATTTACTTAGGTCCTCTCAGCTTTTGTTTCCTCATCTATAAAATGGTGATAACAAAAGCATCTATTTCACTGGAAGAATTAAATTTTACTAAGTCTGCAAAGGGCTGAACTTCATACCTGGCACACACACAGACATCATGACTCTGATTAACGCTCCTTGAGCACCACCAGTGAGGCAAGAAGCATGCTGGGTAACTTCTCTATACTCTGTCACTTAATCCCTACATCAACCCATTTTTTTCCCAGTGAGAAAACCGAGGCTCACAGAAGTTAAATAATATGCCCATGGTTACACAGCCATCGGGTTGTTGAGAATTTGGATCTGTATTTGCCTGTCTCTGTGTTATAACATGTGGCCTCCCTGGGGTTTCAGTGCCCAAACGAATTGTACCTATGCTACAGCTGTGTCCCCAGTCATAAATACCTCACTTTAAGATGTTGGGGAGATAAAATGCAAAAGCAGTTATCAAAGCCAGGGTTTATTTAACTCTGGACACCTCTCCTCCTTCGTGTTCTTTGGAAGCTATGCTTGGTACTCCACCATGGGGTTTGGCTGGCCTCAGCTGAAGTGACATTTCCTCAGGGTCCACCCTATCTGGGTTGTTATTCAACCACGCCACAGCTGCCATCGCAGCACTTAACACGATCTGAAAATCAGTGTGTATTTGTGTGGTTCTCTGCCTATTTAACTCACTGCACCGAGGTCTCTGAGAGAAGGGACTTTGCTTTGTTGACTGCTGAATCTGCAGCACATGGCACAGTGCGTAGACACGGGGGAGGGGGCTCGATAAATAGGCAATCGATCGGCAAACGAACAAGTCCAACTGTCATGAGAACGCTGCAGTCCTGGGAGGCGAGCAAGGTGTCGGAGCAATCCTGTTGCCAGGCTCAATAGTAGATAAAAAGGTGGGAGAGGGGGTGGGGGGATACACGTTGCCTGAATTCTCTGCCTGTGGGTCAGCTTCGTGCCCTTTGATGGCAGGAGGGAGCTGTCCTGATTCTTTTGCCAGAAAATGAGGCCTTGAGGTATAGCCTGTGGCTAAATATGTCCCAGCTCAGTTTCGTTTCATCCTCATTAACTTCACTTCATAGTTGGCCAGAGGGAAAGATTAATTTAGTGACCAAGCTTAATAAATAGATGCCTCTGGTCTTACATTTCATGCATTGCTCTCAGAGGCTGAGAACTCATTGAAGTGCCAGATTCAAGATGTCAAGGGCAGGCAGCTGGGCTTGAGGGCTGTGCAGAGATATTTCTGTTGAGCTTTTGTTCCTCAGCCCATCTTGCAATCACCAAAACTGCAGAGATGACAGGAAACGCCTTCCACATCCATTTCCTGTGCAACCTAAAAACCACGTTTTTGAAGCAGATCGCCTTTGTCAGGCATTGCCACATAGGTGGTTCTCCAAGCACATCGGGTCATGCTTGCATAAGATGTATTGTCAGAAAATTTTGATTTTGTTCACCATATGCACATTTTTTGTGACCCTGTGGCATCTGACATAGAAATCTGCAATCTTTTTCCCCTGGAAGTCTTTGGAAAAATGTTTCCATTTAGGAGGAAGCTTGGTTCCAGGCAGCCATCTCTAGAGAAAATTGTGTCTGAGGTACTAGACAGTAAACAACATTGTGTCCCACAGGGTCTGAGGTGACATGAATAAGTTCTGGAGCGAGTCCACGATAGTGGCATAATTATTACCCTGTGTGTGTGTGTGTGTGTGTGTGTGTGTGTGGTGTGTGTGTGTGCGTGCACCCATGTCTATGTGTGATTGTAATGTATAATTAATACAGAGCTAAAATTAAACTCCTGGGTGAAAAGAGACTGGCAGGCCGAAGAGGCTGAGGAATATTAACTTCTAAGATACAGCTTGTTTACAGCAGTTCTGGGATCCCAGCGCTCTTAGTTTCCATGGGTGTGTGTGTGTTTCCTTTTTGTTAATGTTTCAGCCTCAAGGAATGAGGATTTTGTAGTTAAACACCCTTCATCCACCTCACTTCCAAAAGAAACTTTTGTTTTATTTCATCTTGTCCTCAGGCCACTTAAGTACTTAGGTTTTTCTCTCATGGGAAGATTGACTAAGCAGGAAGACACGGGACATCAGCATCACTTTCCTGGTGGGTGCAGTTCCTTCACTGTCTGTTGGCACTGACTTTGGACAAGAAGATATGTGACGTGGGAGGATGTCCTGACTCTCGCTCACAAATACGGTTCACAGCACTCTTCATGTTCCTTTTGACCTTGAAGAGAGACCACTAGGCACAGTTGTTGCTTTTGATTATGAATGGAAGTTTGAATCTTGGAGCAGGTGTCCCTTGAAACAGTTATCAAGGTAACAAAACTTATTTTTATTTTTCAAACTCAGACATCACTTTAGCCTCTGTGTTATGAATTGTGCCAAATGTACATTACTGAAGAATGTAGAGAAGAGATTGCTTTCACTTCTCTTCTTCTCTAATTGATTGATACTCATTGATGGTCATGAACTATACAACCTTATGGCAAGACATGGCTCCTTAACTCGCACGTTGCCGTTGTCTGCACATCTCGACCTCTATTCCTGCCCTGAGCTGAAAGCTCTGACATGTTCTACAAAAGATTATAGTCAAAGAAATTCTGCGTGTCTGTTTCACCCCTTGTTCTTGCTTTTCACCATTTGGGCAATGATCTTATTTCTTATTAGTTTTAATACCTCTAGCTCTTGGTTTCAAGGAAGTTTTCTAGTCCACTCTCAAAGCGTCATCTACCAAGGTGTACCCAACGCTAGTCATAACAGCCTAGGATTCTCCTTGAATTCTAACGAGAGAGAGAGAGACACCTATAGCCTATAGTTTGGTCCAATTAACTCTCTTTTGTAGCAGCAGCAGCAAGTATGAGCTAATGTTTTTTGACCTTCTTCTCCATGTTATGCCTTTGTCACTGTGATCTTGAGCAAGCTAATAAACAACCCTGAACCTTAGGCTCCTCATTTGTAAATGAGGATACAGAGCAAAGTTTTGTTTTGTGTTTTTTCTTGTCAAATTTGAAATATTTTTTTCTCTTTAAATCATTTTTTTTCCCTCCCGAAAAGCTTGTCTTTTTTATTTTGGCTGGTTGGTGTAGGGATTAAATCCTGGACCTTGGTGTTATCAGTACTGCACTCTAACAAAGTGAGCAACCGGCCAGCTTTACAGAAGCAAAGTTGAATCCTCACTGTGTATTAGAATTAGTAGAGCACCCAACACAGATGAAGACCTTCAATATATTTTCTCTTTTATGTCTTTCCTGGAGTAAAAAATCCAAGGCTAAAGTTGCAGAAATAACTTTGCTAGAATTGATCAGAACATATGTTTAACTGATTGGAAAGTCCACTTGACAAAATTGGTTTGAATACTACATCAAATCCGTTGATATTGAATTGTTAACTCTGACAATAGAATTCTTTCTATATTGTAATTAAAATAACTGTTTTGATAAGGTTGAAAGAACTTCTTGGGGAATGTCTGTGATCATAATAGAAAATAAAGTACTAAAAATAATACCACAAAATATATCATTGGCTAAGTATGGTTGTTTATATGGTTATCATATTTATTTATAGTTATTATTATGTTATATTTATGGTTGTGGTTATTAAACTGATTTATATTTATTTATGTATGGGTATTCAGAAAATTTAGAGAATTAAATGATAAATGGTAGTGGACCCAGAGTGTCTATTAAGCAATCTGGTTGGAAGAAAGAGCTTGAGTTGGTTTTGATGTTATGTTTGCAGAGCAGGTCCACTTTTTTTACCCAGATTGCAGGCCTATCAGGTATGACTTTGATGTTGATGAAAATATGGGGCTTGTCTTAAAGCTTCATTTGCATAGTAAGCCCAATATCATTAATTAACTGGTATGCTTATCTAAGGCTTTGAATGTGTTGATGCAGACAGTGGCATAGCTGCATTTCGTTTTTGCCACCACTGTAGATAAATTCTGTCCAAGATATATTTAGAGTTTCTGTTAAAACAGGCTTAAAAGTTGAATTTATTTAAAATGTAGAGTTAAGATTAGACATGTGAAGAATTCAAACGTTGCCAATTTCACTCACCACTAATTCCTAGACTTGGAATAATTTTTCTTTTTGTGGAAACAAGGTGTTTGAAAAAGTAGTTGAGAATTACAAATGTGCTATCAGAGATGTGCACGTGCTGTAATTTCCTTCCTAAGACACTATATGTTTTCAGGATCTGTGATGTTTGCTCACTTTAAGTTTGGATGTTTGAACAAGCCGAAGGTTCTCTAGCTCTGTTGAAGAGACAGTAAAATTACAGTTTTGTTTTTCATATTTTTTGAAAGGCACTGTTGGCATTTCAAAGGGGTAGTGACGCTCATCAGGGAAAAAGGATACGTCTTGCACTTAGGTGGAATGCTCGTGTGATTTGACTTGAGGTCACTCTGTCTCCAAAACCTTTTTCATCTGTTACACACAGTGCCTGAAACCCTCAAATATCTCACATCTTTGGGTGAAACCACTAAAATAAAAATGTGCTCTGGGAGAAGTTGCAATATCTGTACTAAATCTGCAATCTCAGATTTACAGGGCTTGTCTCTATGTGACTATCTTGGAACCACATCTACACTTAACTTTGTGGATCAAGCAACTAAGCTTTGTATAGGTAAGAATGACTGACAGCACAGACGGTACCAGTACTTGTCATAAGGTTCTCAATTTTATTCAATTAGTCAACCGATGGTATGAATTAATCAATTAGTAGACTGTAAAAATGGAAGATCTAAATACCAAGGCTAGAATATAACTTGTATTTTTTTACACCAAACATCAGCCATTACAATTTTTTGTGATCACTACTTCTCTTGATCTCTGAGTAAAGACTGTCACTCACCAAGAGTCTTAGGTTTTAGGATAAGAACCCTTCTGGAACGTTTTCACAATTTAGAATTCATTCATCAAAATCTGTTAACAGATGTCATAAGCAACTTAATAACACAGTTTGCCTTTTTAGTTGTCATGGTTACAATTCTGAGAACACATTCTGTCAAGTCTGAGTTCTTATACCCACTCTTCCTTATGATAAGCAGAGAACAGAGGAAAAAATGAGATTTTATGACCATAAAATGCTCACAGCCGCAAAACATATATATTAACCTACAGTTGGAGATTATCTTCCACTTGTATTTTTCCTGCCTAGATCCCTAGACACTAAATTTAGGATCAGTATGTGATCATATTAAGTATACTGCCCAATTCATCATTATACATTTCTGAAGTTTTCAGCTAATTTCCAAAATCCTTCTAGATTTAAAAAATGGCCACTTCTTTCTGTTGGAGTTTGATGAAGCTGGCTTCTTCCCATCTAAATCAGAAACTATATGCAGAAGGGGGTGGGGGGAGAGAGACAGAGAGAGACTGAGTGATTGATTGAGAGAGTCAGTCCCAGAAATCACACAGATGAAGATCAAAGAATCAGATTTGTTATGCAGATAAAAGGTAGACATAGATAGGAACATTAGACTCATATGACAGCCACATGTGTTTGCTGACACTGAATTGGAGGAATTAAGAAACAGTAAGTGGTTAGAGCAGGACAAACACGGTTCTCTCTTTTCAGTAGGGCTTACTGCAGCTTGTCTGGCTTTGAAGGAAAAAAGGGCCCAGAAGGTCTGAACTGGGCATGGTCTGAACTACCCAGACTCCCCAGGTAGACCGTTTACTCCGTGAGGAGGACTGAGTGAGAGGTGGAGCGATACCAGGGGTATTACTCTAGGGAAGTCACCTACAGTTCTACTAGAATGACAAAAATGGTTTCTAGTGAATGGACTTTTAGCAATTAATAACTTTTATTCATAAGAAAAGGAAAACTAATTAGTAGCTTAAGCCAATAAAAGGGAGAATTTTAAAACTGGGTTCTGGAAAAGGTAGACATTCAGGCATTGGGATGTGCAGAAACCAGGGCAGCTTGGAGAATATTGGCAGCAGGAACAAATCCAAATGATTCAGCCATGACTTCCTTAGCTTTGTGTGTTCTGTTCAAAATTCAAATTCTTAGAAGTTTGAACCTCATTAGTTTAGTTTGGTTTAGGTGGCCACCCCTATAGTCGGGGAGTCTAGAGTGTAATTATTGATAATCTCATCAATATCACATGGGGTGGGAAGGAATTATTCACAGAAGGAATTTATGCTGGAGAATTTTTTTAAAAAAAATTAGTGCAAGTATTACTCATTCTGAGTAGGTTCTATTATTCTGAAGAAAAGAAATCATAGTCTGTAAATTTTATTAACATGGGATTATACCTATTTTCATTTAAAAAAATAGAATTTTTCTTTAAATTATCATCAGCATCACTTTAGAATGTCTCTATGGAACAATAAATGTATGTTCTAAGCCTCTTTGAAGTTGATATAAAAAGGTTATATGAAGGCCCTCTTTATAGGAACTATAAACATTTGAAGACAAAATTCATTGTGTAGTTTAGTAACACAAAACCCTTTTTCATTACAGAACTGTTAAGCATTTTAAAATATGATAATGAAGGTCATATATCCGATTATGTTTCTCCATTGCCTTGGCTTCTAGGAAACTCACTGGTTACATTTTTTTGTTCAATTACTAAAGGTCTCCTTAGTGTGGGTCTTTCTATTACACGGCTCTTGTGCTTTTATCCTCAATTAAATAGTATTTGGGCCTTTTACATTATAGCTAATTCAAGTTCCTTTTGGATGTAGGAGGGATATAAAATAAATTTGATTAGCTATATGACTGAAATGGTTTAATGTGGACACAGCTGAAATGGCATTGGGAAATATGGGATACTAAACATGGATTGGTTTCTATCTCTCTTGTCTAGATTGATACTCATAATGCATCAGTGGTTTTCCCAGAGTCCTATGGTTTGACTGAACTTTATTACCTTTTCCAGCTTTAGGAGGTGTGTGTGGAGATGGGGGAGAGGAGAGGAACTGAGAGCTGACATAAAGAGAAGCTTTCCCGATAAACCTAATATCATCAATCAGAAGAGTTTCCCCAGCCCATACAGCACTGCGGCTTCAGAACACAGGCTGTGTATTCAGCAGTAAGGCTGTTCCTGGGTGAAAAGATGAAGTAAATTTTTTCTCTTCTCTGCTCTTGTTCTACTTCTCATTTTTGACAATCCATTTGGCACCCAGGAATCCCATATCTGCCCTAACCAAGAGGCACTCTCTGTTATTTTGATGGTTGATTTTAGGTGAAAACTTAAAAAAGTTTGATGGTTGATTTTAGGTGAAAAACTTTCACTTAGGTGAAAATCCAGTCTTTGACTGGATTAAGGAATACCTAAAGATCAGGTAAAGCACTATTCCTGCTGTGTCTGTGAGAGTGCTTCCAGAGAAGATTGGCATGTCAGTCAGTGGACTGAAGGGGGAAGACCTGCCCTCAGTGTGGATGGGCACCATCCAATAGGTTGGGGGCCTGGATAGAACAAAAACAGAGGAGAGGCAAGTTCTCTCTGTCTCATCTGGAGCTGGGACACCCTTCTTTTCCTATCTGTGGATGTCAGAACTCCAGGCTCTCTGGCCTTTGGACTCCAGGACTTAAACCAGAGGCTCCCTGGGTTCTCAGGCCTTCAGCCTCTGACTGAGAATTATACTATTGGTTTCTCTGGTTATGAGGCTTTTGGACTTGGACTGAGTCACGCTACTGGCATCCCAGGGTCTCCAGCTTGCAGACAGCTTATCGTGGGACTTCTCAGCCTTCATAATCAAGTGAGCCAATTCTCCTTCTCCTAATAAATCCCCTCTCATCTCTCTCTCTCTCTCTGTCTGTCTATATAGCTCCTATTGGTTCCGTCTCTCTAGAGAACCCTGACTAATACAATTATAAACCTTACCCAAACTCTGGCCTTTCATCTGCCTCTTCAATTTTCTTTTTGGGTGGCAGAAAAACAATGGATCCCTCCTAGGCAATACAATTGAATTTTTATGAAGGCATCTTAATGCCTGGAAAGGACAATTTGTGTGGGGGCTTTTGAGCAGAGCAAAGTTGGTGGGAGTAGTTTAGAGACTAATGTCTTTGATTGGGTTTCCACATAGCCTGTAGCAGAAGCAACGTAGAGAGGAGCGAAAGTAACCAGGAAGAAGGAAGGAATAATTTAGCAGGCATTTGCTATGATCTAGCACTATGTGCAGTGGTTTTCCTTTGATTATTTTGTTCAATGGTGAGCCACGTGTGATATATGTTTTCACAGATGTTTTCTGAGGCTGTCATGTCTTAGATCATTTTGGTCCTCAGATATTTTTGTCAAGTCGAGAGCCTTATATTGAATTCATTATGATACTTTTCTTTGGGTTTCCGTGAAAGTAAAGCCTGTGACAAGGACTTGAGTGCAGGCCGTTTATTTGGTAGATGACCCCAGGAAGCAGGTGTGCAGGAGTGAGTGGGGTTATAGTCAGCATAAGATTGTAGTATCGAGGACATTGTTGTAGGCATCAAGGGCTTGATCCTGCTGAGATTTCATAAGAAATGTACAGAATGTTTTTGATGTTTGTCTGCCTGAAGGGCAGGAAGCTGGGTCATCTATCCACTGGCTCTCACTCCCCACTGGCAGATGATTTCCCTGAAGGTGTTAACTCCCCTACACTACTGGACTGTGCCCAAGCATGGGCGAATGGGTTCCTGAAGTATCAGAGAAGGCCCTGAGTGGAAAGCAAAAAGACATGCAGATTATGTTTGATGTGGGATGTGGTAAGAAGATTTAATCTGAGATTTCACATATTGTCCACTGCAGTTCTCCTAAAATCAGAGGTGAACTAGGATGTGGAGTACTTAAGATGTCTGCTTGTGAAATAATAAGAAATATAGATAGATATAGGTATAGATGTAATGGTTTCTGCTCCCAATCTCTGTCACAGAGATCCTAAGACCTTAGTGATATACTGGGTTAAAGGAGCAACTTTTGTTCTAATGAGGCGACTCTTGGTGGGCTCCTGGGTGAGGCTGGATACCAGCAAGACTAAGCCACGATTATAAGCTTGGGGCTTTCAGCCCCAACCCTTGTTCTCTGGAGAGGGAAGAGCTGGAAATGGAGTTAGTAATCGATTCTGGCGACATGATGAAGCCTTCAGAAAAATCCTCACACTATGGGGTTTGGAGTGATTCTAGGTTGGCAAGCACATCAGTGTGTCAGGAGGGTGGTCCACCCCAAAATCCATGGGGACAGAAGCTCCTGTACTCAGGACCCTTCCAGACTTTGCCTTATGTATCTCTTCATATGTCTGTCCATCTGGGTTCTTTATTATATCCTTTATTAATAAACTGGTAAACATGAGTAAAATGTTTCCCTGAGTTCTGTGAGCCACTCTAGCAAGTTAATCCAACCAAGGAGGGGTTCATGGGGACCCTTGATTTATGGCATGTCAGCCAGAAGTGCAGGTCACAACCTGGGCTTGTGACTGGCACCTGAAGTGGGGGCTGTTTTGTGGAACTGTAGGACTCGATGCTATCTCCAGGTAGATAGTGTCAGAATTGGATTGAATTATAAAATACCCAGTTGATATCAGCTGGATAATTGTTGGTTGGTGTGTGGAGAAAACCACCTGCACGTCTGGTGTCAGAACTGTAGCATTGACTGGTGTGTGACTAGAGGGGAAAAAGTTTGTTTTTTCCTCTTATGCTGCTATAATACTTACTCTGGTTTATTCATCACTCCTTTTGCCCATTCATCTGTATTTATCCATCTATTCAACCAAATGCACTTATTTAGCACCCATTGTATTCCAGACACTGTACTAAGCATTAAAGACACAATAGGAAAGCAAGATATGATTCTCCTCTTTAAGGAGCGTATATTTCATAGAGGAAACAAATAAGTTCATAAAAATTAGCAGGAGTCAATAAAAGATTCTATAAAAACAAATAGCAGGGGCACTTAGTCTTGGAAGAGTCAGAGAAGACTTTTCTTTCTGGAAGAAACAGAATATAAGTGGATCAGAAAGCCTGGCAGCGGAGCCTGTTAGGTTGTACTATGACTGGTCTTGCAGTACTCAATACAGGTTAGCTGAATTGGTTGGAATTCTATTAAAATTTAGCCTTTAGCAATTTCACCAAATTATCATGAAGTGTTAGAATTAGTTTTCTGCCATAGTTTGAATATTCAGCTGGGAAATTATTGGTTGATTAAGTTAACATTTTCATTCTATGGCTATCTTTTCTCAACTGCCATTTCTTTTTTTTTTTTTTTTTTGGCTGAATGCACACCTTTGCTGAAAAACCAGAAATAATATGAATACAGCGACCTGAGTGTTGCTGATTGTCAAACTTGTAGGCAACTTTGAAGTGAGGAAGTGCCAAAGAAAAAACCCTTCAAGGAGGCAGGGATTAATTAGGAATTGCAAACTGTCTGCTATTAACAAGGACCAAGAGGTTTCTTGCTGTGTAAGTGGATTTCCTAGGTTTGCCTGATTTGGAGTTTAAACAAGAAACTGTTTTGGCTGTTGATGTCATGCTCCAGAATGCCCAGATGTACTCTCCCACAGGGCAGTCTCAAATGGAGCCTGTTTAGCATTGCTTGCTGCTGAGAGCAGCTTCAGCTTGCTTCTGAGGTGTCACTTTCTGCCTACTGTGGGAAATTCTTCCCAAATGGACCCTGGCTGGCATCTTGCCCCAGCTAAAATTGATGTGGTATAGTCCTTTGAATCTGGGCCTGGGTCCAGCATATCAGGAGCATAATTCTCGTGTGACAGAGAAAGATGCACACAAGGGAGCTGCATGACATTATCACTGCAGTCACTTACAAACCTAAAGTGGCAGGATTATATGGAAGAATGGACATTAGTTCTAATGATCATCTCTCTTGCTTTCCTATGGAGAGAAGATTCCCCGGGCATATGTGGAGAAATTCATTCATTACTTCATTCATCTTTTCAAAAATATTTCTTAAGTTGCCATAATGTGCTGGGCACTACGAGGAGCTGGGCATATGGTAGTAAACAAGATATGGAAGGCCCCTGCTCTCATGGAGATTACATTTCATGGGGGGTGAGGCAGACATAAAATCAAATAAATAAGAAAATAATCAGATTGTAAGTGCCATCTAGAGAAGTAGAGTGTGATGTGATAGGGAGTGCCTGACTGGATTTTATGAAGGCTGGCAGGTGCAGAAAGTTGGATTCAATTAGTGGAATTACCAAGAAGTGGGGAATGAGTCTGGGTGATGATGGGTGACTCGCATTTCTGATGGTGACGTGATTGTGAGGGGGGGAATCATTTGTTGGGAGAATGTGAGTAATCAGCTTAATCTGGATGGGGTATCATCAGGGTATGAAGGGCATAGAGGATAAGCAAAAGCTACCTTAGACTGAGAGCACAAGCCTCTGAGTGGCGCTGAGGTCTCATGATGTTGCAACTGGGAGGGGCAGTCCCACTTGTTGGAAGGAGGCCAGCAAATGAAACTCTTCCTTTAAGAGGTGCAGTGTTGTGTGAGATGGGACACAAGATGCAGATGCTGATTCTCACTTGGGCAACTGGGTGACAGAATTGAGAGTGTCTCCACTTTTCAGGAGAATGAACTCCCTTCACACATACTTTCATCACCCTCTCTTCAAGGGATCTATTCTCATAACACTTGCAACATCTACGACTTTATTCCTTAGGGAAGATGCAAGAGATGCGTGATTTTCCCACCCTGTGTATACATCTGCTAAGAACTGCAGGCTTGTAAGCAAATGTCCTGTCTCCTTCCATGGCACAGCAGAAAGCAAAATGTACATACTAATTTTTAAAATATAGTATCAATATCTTAAATTTCTCTGTTTTATATATATCTCTTATATCTCTTTCCAAATGTCATCTCCTTAGAAAGGCCATTTCTTACCATCCTATGAAATACCCACTCCATCCCACCCATTTGCTCTCTTTTCTCTATTATTTACTTTCACTTTATTTGGGTTTACTTTATAAATTTTACACTGACTTCTTGAGTTGGATGCTTAACACATTATTTTTCAATTTTTCCCCCAAAACATAAATTTAAGATTGTGAATTTGTCTCAAGTATGACATCAGATGTATGCCAGATAATTCTGGCATATAGTATTTTTTAAAAGTGCTGTTGAATTCTATTTTTTCCTTCAAATTTCCATTATGATTTAATCTTTGAACCACCGATTATTTAATACTTGTGTTTTAAGATTTTCAAAAGTATGAGATTTGAAGGTTATTTTGCTGCTTATTTCTAATTTGATTGCACTGTGGTCAGAGAATGAGGTCTGTATTATGTCAGTGCCTTGGGTTTGTTGAGCCTTGCTCAGTTGTATTGAATTTGATCAATTTTTGTAAGTGTTTCGTGTTTAGTTAAAAAGAATGTATGTTCTCTAATAGTTAGTGCTTGATATTATATATGTCTACTAGATTACTCTTGTTAATTGTGATATTTAAATCTTCTCTGTCCTCAAAATTTTTATTCATTTGATTTCTCAGTTTGAGAGAGAGTTGTATAAAATTCCCTCATCAGGACTGTGTATTTTTAATTTCTCTTGGAAATTATTTCCCTCATATTTTAGTTTATGTATTTTCAAGCTATGCTGTTAGGTGCTTACAGTTTCAGTATTATTGTGTTTATAATGAATTTTCTTTATTATTATGAAATGTCCCTCCTTTTCCCTGGCAATACTAAAAAGAAGTCTTAAACTTCTATTTTTTCCCCTAATATTAAAAATGTGACTCCACCTTTAGGAAGTCTTTTCTCAAAATAACTTTCTACATAATTTTAGTTTTATTTTTTGGATGCTTTATAGTTGTGTTTTTTTCTTGTTACCACATATAGGTTGACTTTCAATGAGCTGTATAATAGTCTCAGTTTTGTGCTTTTTTCAATAGTCTCAGCTTAAATGATAATTTTATTTTGATTATTTGTTTACTTGGACTTTTCTGCCATCATAAATTGTGCTTTTTATTTATCCCACTTTTTCTTGCTTTGCTTCTAGTTCTTTTACACTTCTATTAAATCAATAAAGTTTTTTAAAAAATGTATTTCTTCTGGGTTTCCAATATTGCATTCTCTTTATAATCTTTAAGGCTTTTTTTCTTAAAATTTTTAACATGCATTCTTAAGAAAATATAAATCTAATCAAACTCTGGCAAATTTGCTGCCCTTATACAATACAATGGCTGCTAAATGTCCTAATGTTGATTAACTCTCCCATATTTAATGCTAATGTTGCTTGGTTATATCAGTTCTATTTTTGTGTAAGGTTGGCTTCTCCAAGAAGTAGAAACCAAGGCAGAATTAGATATGTAAGAGATTTATTGGAGGAAATGAAAGATAAAGAAGGAGGTAGCAGGAGAAGATAGGGCAAGACTCAGACCATCATGAAGGATTGACAACTGTGAAAGGAGAGGTGGAATGAAGGACTGGGTAGGAAGAAACTTAGACTGTAATGCAGTTCTGAGAAGGCTTTGGTCAGGATGGTGGTGCCTTGGATTGAATTGTGTCCCCCGAACTCCATGTATTAGAAACTTAAACCCCACTGTGACAGTGTTAAGAGGGTGGGAAGTCCTATTATGGTAATTGGAAGGTGGGGCCTTGAAGATATGATTAGATTGTGAGGACCATGCCCTAATGAATGGATTAATCCAGTGATGGTTTAATGGTGGTCATGGGCATGGTTCTGAGGGCTTTAAAAGGAGAGCATGTGAGAATCTCTCTCTCTCTTGCTCCTGCCCTTCTTGCAATGTGATACCCTGTGTTGCTGAAGTCACCACCAAAGAAGGCTCTTACCAGATGTGTTCCCTAGACTTTGGACTTCTCAGCCTCTGAAATTGTAAGCAGTAAATATTGTTTTGTTATAAGTTACCCAGTACCAGGTATTTTATTATAAGCAACAGAAATGGACTAATATAGATGGGGAGTTCCTAAGCAAAAGTTACCCAGTAGAAGAATTTCATGTATGGCCTGGCTCTAGTAACCCTGAGACTAAACCTCAGAGTAGATGAAGTGGTGAGTCCAAAGTTTTATTAGCTGGGGCTGTCAGTTAACTACACCCTCTTCAACGGATTCTCTTGAAGGGTGATCTGAGTGGCACACCTCCATGGCCTCCACAGCCTTGAACAAATATTCTCAGATCCATTTTCTATTTTGCTTATTCTCTCTTCAGTTCTGTTTGACCAGCTGTTTAACCTAACCATTAGATTTTTACTTTCAATTATCACATTTTTCATTTCAGGGGTTATATTTTTTATTTTTAAAATCTGAATAGTTTTCTTTTTCATTGTCTTAGTCTTTCTTCCTTTATTTATTTTTAGTTAATTAACTTCATTATTCCTTGTATAAAAGCTCAAAAATGATGGTTAGATGCCATGAGGTGGTAATGTCTTAACCGTATATGTGTTGTCAGGCCCGAGGGCCTCTTCCATCCTTGTCCAGGGGAGTGCTAAACTTCTCTCCTTTCATACAACACTTCTTAGTCTTTTTTTTGTAGTTTCTACACTCTTTTTATCTCTTAACCAATTTTAATTATGCTTATTTTATAATTTATACTGTCTGCCTCTCACTCATCCTGGACAGTTTTCTAACATGTCAAACTTTGATTGTGAGCTTATCTTCTGCTGGTATATATATATATATTTTTTCCAGAGGCAATTCAGGGCAGACTGATTTGACACTGCCTGATTACCCAGAGATAATCTGGGCTCAGGACATACTTACTTAATTCTCAGCTTGGAAATTCTTATAACACCCAAATGAAACTCAAAACTCATGTGTGGTAAAATCTTTGGCATATGGTATATTTATTTTTCCTACTCATGGCAGAACCAAGCTTCCTTGTATTTTCTACTGGCAGATGGCTTGAGTTTCTTCAATCTTTTTTCTACTGAGGATGCAGCTCTTTTAGGGCCTCAGGTTTATGGAGGGTCTTAGATCAAATTTCTGTTTTTCTTGGGCCTATGTTCTTTTCTCCTTCCCCTGTGTGTGCTTTAAAACCAAAGCCCTCAGCCATCAACTTCTGTGTCCAGGTCTCACTACTTCCCTTATTCCATCCCATGTCAGCTTATACTTTTACTATTTGGGTTTTCAATTTCACCTTTGTTTCTTGCATTTTTGGGATATTTCTTACTTTCATACAAGCTTAGCTATAATTTTTTAAAGTTTTTTTTTTTTTGAATGGCTTTTCTGAGTATTTGTAAAATGAGGATTTTTATACTGTCTCATTCTGCTGGATTTCTATCCCAGACACTAATTCTTTAACCTGACTTTTTTTTTTATTAGTACTTAGTACTCTGTCACAGGGTGAATTCTCTAGAAGCAAGTACTAAGATGATATTTGGGGTTCATGTTGTTTATAAGGAATTAACCTGTGAATGAAAGCAGGGATCAAGATTGGGCAGAGAAAGAAGTCAAGCTGCAATGTGGGCCTGATATACCTTGGCCAACCGTTTGGGGAGCTTTGGAGCAAATACTACTTGTCAGGTGTTCAGTACCAAGCCAAAATGGTATTAGTTCTGTGTCTCCTTTTCTCCCACACAGTCACTAGATGCAGACACCCTAGGAAAGGTATGACCTTGAAAAGGTCAGCAAAAGTGGATCCTGAAAGAGTTGACAGATGGAGCTGTCTGCTGGCCACACACCCTGCAGCTGGACAGTGAGTTTTTCCTTGAAGGTGGATCTGGACAGCACCTCTCTGTGTCCACCACACAGTTTTGAATTTATACTATTTAGTTACTCCTCGACTCATGTTATTTTCTTCTTCAAAGAGCATAAGCTCTGTGTACAAAGCTGAGCCTGGCCTGGTAGAAATTGAAAGCCTGTGTTTGTAAGCAGAGAATTAGGGGGGATTAGTTGAAAAGGTCTAGATGCCAGTGGGTCTTGAAGAGTAGGAAGAAAGTTTGGATTAGTTGGTGCAATAATTTTCTATTGCTGTTATAGTGGATTTCCACACACTTAGCAGGTTAAAATAGCACACAAATTTATTATCTTAAAGGTTTGTAGCTTGAAAGTCTGGTTCTTCTGCTCTTGGTCTTACAAAGCTGAAATCAAGGTTTTGGCTAGACTGGGCTCTCAGCTGGAGGCCCTGAGGGAGAATCTACTCCCAAACTTATCTGAGTAGTTGGCAGAATTCAGTTCCTTGTGGTCGTAGGACTGAGGTCTATTTCCTTGCTGGCTGTAAACATGTACCTTCTTTCAGCTCTTTTAGGCCACCTGTGTTTCTTGTTACCTTGCTACCTTGCTTGAACCAGCTTGAGTTGAGTCCTTCTCATGTTTTGAATCTCTCTGACCTTCCCTTCTGCTGTATTTCTTCTGCTTACAGCCACAGAAATTTCCCTGTTTTTAAGAGTTCATGTGATTCGATTGGGCCTACCAGGATAACCCAGGATAATCTCCCCATTTTAAGATCCGTAGACTTAATTACTTATGCAAAGTCTTTTTTGTCATATGACATAACATATCACAAATTTCTGGTGTGGACATCTTTGGGAGTCGTTATGCTGCCTACCACTGCCGGGAGCAGAAATTTTAGGAGAACGTTCTGACATGATAAACGTGGCATTTTAAATGGAAGTTTTCTCAGCAGTCAACTAGAGAATAGATTGGGCTAACAGTGAGTAAAGTTGCTATTCTAACATAAGCTGAAACCATGAGGGTCTGGATGAGGGCAGGCACAGTAAAAATAAGTAAAACATGGACTTCAGTTAAAGTATGGAGGAATGTCTGCCCAGATTTGCTGGCAGATTTATGGAGGATGGGAGAGGGTGGTGAGTTACATGACATACTGTGCCTGAAAGGTGACAAGTTTGGTGTTGAGCAGGTTCAGTAGTCTCACCCTATTGCAAGACTGCATTATCCAGACATCATCAAAGATTTACTACAACTTCTCTCTGGCACAGAGACAGGATTACATGGAGCAAGACTCTACATACATACATCTATTTCCATTCTTGACACTAGAAACACTCATACTAGAAACGCTGAGAACAAACAATAAGATCCAATTACCTACCTAGATAGAGAGAAACAAAACTGCAGATGGCCAAAAGAAGTTTCTAAGCCCTAAATTATGTACCTTTGGCTAGAGAATGCAATCTACAATTCTAGGCTACACACTTATCTTCCACAGTGTGTTTTACTGAGGTTGATATTAAAGATAGTTTGTATTCTCTCGGTATGAGCCAATTGGAGACTGGGGAATTTCCTTTGAAAGGATGTTAAAGTAAAATCAGCTTAAATAATAATTTTGTAGGAGCGTAACATGTATACAGATATTAAGAAGTGCTATATTTTTATTCTTATTGTATAGATGATAGAAACAAAAATGAGTCATCCAAAGGCTTAAAGTGAGTCTGCCCAGGTATTACCTCAGTTGTCGCCTGCTTTCACCAATACATTCCTGGCAGAACTGGAAAAAGTACACAGAACGAGCAGTGTCCCAAAACAGAAAAGTCATGTTTCTTTGTTTCCAGGGCTGAATTCTCTGGAGTGAGCTGGTTTTTAGCATCTTGCATGACCAGTAATTCTTTTAATGCCTGCGGGCCTTAATCTTGAGGTTGCTCATGTTCATGTTGTCGAAGAGACTGAGAGAAGTATTTTGAGGTGGAGAACAGATGGCAAAAGGGCAGGAAACATTTGGGGGGAAATGGACCAACCAGAGTGTCTAATTGCACAGAAGTGGTATACTTTTCAGTAGTTGGTGGATGTGCTCATGTGTTCTTTCACTCACTGTGCAGGCCATTTTTTTTTTTTGTCTCATCAGCAAATGCCAATGTTCATCCTATTGATAGCAAAAGGCAGCATTACTTTCCACTGGGGTGTACAGGACAGGTTTTATGGTTCCTAAAATGACACCATGCAGCAGCAACCTTGCCTACATTTATGGATAGAAATTACTTGTTTGGTGGCTGAGACTGCAAGAGTTTGGGCAAGTGGGAGGAAAGAGAGAAGAGGCAGTACTGGGTGTGCCAGGTGAGAGTCTCAGAAACAGCAGCAGAGGGAAAAAATTGATTGGCAAAGGCTGGGGTAATGCAGGGACCTGAACCTGGGGCTGAGGTGGGTATCAAGAGATCTGCCATCCTTCTGATACACATGAGCTATCGTCTCTGTGCACACGTATGCCCTTCCTGGGAGCTGATATTAAAATTCTAGGTGGAACAGTGAGGTCCAGAAAGAGCATTTAAAGAAGCAAAAATAAATAAATAAATAAATAAATAGATGAATAATAAAGAAAGAAAAAAAAAAAAAGAAAACTAAGTAGATACTCTCTGAAAACAATTCCTGAAGCCATCAGTGGTAGGACAAGGGTGAGTGAAGAAAGGGAAGAACTTCTTAAAAGCATCTTCCCTTTTCCAAAGGCATCAAAATGAAGAGACAGTGAGGCTTCAGGGCAGTGGGGAGAGGAGTGTCACCTATTGAACATCAGTGGAGTAAGAAGCTTCAGGAGGATATGAACCTATTTGCATATTTTCTAGAAATGTGTCAAGAAGAGTGAGAGCATCTCTACATGCAAAACTTCACCCAAAATAGATCATCTGAATGAAGGAAATATTATTAAGGGAGCTGGCCTGCCTATTGACATTTATTTAGCTCTTTTAGAATAAAATACACATTGGCAAGAGCAGTTGGAAAAAAAAATGTGTCTGATTTCCAACCACAAGAAAAGGCAAGGAATTCAAAGCCAAGAAGTATTCTTGGATTGAACTTTCATAGCGCCTTAATTTAGCCAGCTGGAGAAATGCTTTTTCAAGTATAAAACTATTTAAACTTTCTAAAGGGAAGCTTTTCATTTTGGTTTTAAATCTGGACTTTACTATAAAATTGTCCTTCTCTTAATTTGCTGAAGGACCTCCATTTTTTAGTGATGGTGAATATACTTCTGAGGGGCAGGGTGGTGACCCTGTCCCTGTATACTTAGCACTTACAGTGCTGCTTCCTTAGCAGGTAGTGGGGGATTTTTGACAAAAATATGAATAACAGTGCTGTAGATCTGTATAAATCATCAGGGACATAGCTCAAAAGCTTAATGTTGAGTAAAAAAGCAAGTGGCAGAAGGATATGTACAGTGTGTTACTTCTGATACATAGATAATTATGAAAAATTCTGAAGAAAATTATGTATATTATGCTACTGGTTGCCTGGTGTAGGGGAGTTTCCTTTTGGGCAGAGAATGAAGAGGAGAAATGAGAAGTGAGATTGGTGGTTGTTAAAAAAAAACTTCAGTCCTTCTATTTCCTTCCCCTCCCTTCCCCTCCTCTCCCCCTCCCCTCCCCTCCCCCTCCCCTTCCCTTCCCCCTCTCCCTCTCCTCCCCCTCCCCCTCCCCTTCCTTCCTTCCTTAAAAGAATGTGAACACAAATTGCTTGGGCAAGTTTATTTAAAATTATAAACATCTGTGTTCTAGGAAAAAAGATAATTAACTGAAACAATATATGTAGTCATATATGTGTGTATGTATGTGTATTTATATATATAATATGTATATCTTAGTGTTCAGTGTATAAAAATGCCAGTATTATGACAACTTTGAGATGACACTGATGATCTTATGTTTCCCTATCAGGTATTCCCTTGAAGAAAACAAATAAAGAATGAGAAAGAAATACAACCTGTATTTCAGCCATTAGGGCAAGAATTAGGATATGGAAACACATGGAGCAGAGAACTAAAGATGAGAAAAAGACACATAAAGGGACAAATGGTGTAGGAGAAGACTGAGTAGAGAGAGTGTAAGCAGAGAGAGTAAAGACAGTCAAAAGCACACACACACACACACACACACACACGCACACATACGGATCTCATGGCAAGTCAATTACATTATAAAGTTGGTTAAGCCAGTTGGTCAGTATCTTGTAAAACAAATAATTTGAAACTGTGGATTTTAAAATTTGAACCAAATAAGTGTCATAAAAATCCATTAGGCTAAAGTGTGGAGAAAATGAATCTGTAACATTGGCTTGACCTGAAGCCATGAAGCATTTGTATCATACATTTGACTAAAACATTCTTCTTTGTGTCTGTGTTTTCTGTTGCATGAGGGCCCAGAGAGGACACTGGCCCTAAGAGAGTATGGGAAGATGACCCACCAGCAGAGGCTTTGATCTATGAACATAGATGTCAGCATTACAGGGACAGATACTCCTTTCTGGTTAAAAGGCAGCTTTTGTCTGGAAAGTTCCCCTGCAGCAAAACACAGATCAAAGCACATGTATTAATAGAACTGATGTGGGCATGAAGATGTAGCCCCGTAACTGATTATTGGTCTATAGTCTCACACTGTTCTAGGTCTTAAAATGAAGCTACATCAGTGAGGCCATATGAGGGGAATATATAAGAGGAAAGTCGGTGTGGCAGGGAATGCATCCATGTTGGTTCACATTTTGTTTTTTGGTTTTGCATTTCCATGCTTTTCCTGTCTCTACCAACACTGTTCTCATCTAATTTCAATGCTTTAAATGAAAACAGATGGGTTAGCATTTGTAAATTATATTGGAGGCCTCTCCTTATCCACTTTCCTCTTCTTTTAACTGGCCATTTACTTTCAGTGTATAATAGAAAAAAATATGTTGGATACAGAATTGGGGGATATAGGGATAAGAAAAGACAAACTCTAAAGAAAGGGAAGAAACTAAGAGGTTGTAGGGAAAAAATGATCTTTGGTGCTCCAGGGCATCCCACAGAAGGCACCAACCTCAAGTGGGTTTGCACTGGTGACCTTGAGTCCCTCTATTGCTGTAAAAGCTGAGCAGATATTCTGCTGAATACAGCAGAAATAGAGCTCCTGGTGGAGAGTTGTAACCAAGCTGAATAAATCATGGTTTCATAACCTGACCTGATTTCTTTTTTCTGTAGAATTTTGTGCTCCTCTAATGGAAAGGTTTTGGAATATAAGGGTATGTAGGATTTCCTGAAAACAATTAGAGACTCTGTAATATAGGCACATCTAATAATAAATATGAATTCTTTGGCAAAAATAAATATGAGGTTTTATTGATAAGCTGATGGTTGCACAGGAACTGTGGGCCATATTGATTTTAATAAAACATTAAGTGGTTTAATTAAATCATTAATTCCACCCTTAGTTCCATTTTTCAAAAGACACTCAATATAAAAATAAAATGGTCTCTTTTTTTAGCTGCTTCTCTTTCCTCTATAATTCATTAAGATGAGTCTATAGATTGACTTATTGCTATTCTGCCATAAAACACTTGCTGCCATTTCAAGAATGTAGCACTTTAAGCAGGATAGAAGGAGGTATTGATTTTAATTGGACATCTTCCTTCATTTTTCATAAAAGGATTTTTTTAGAAAAATCTATAAAATGTGTATGAATGTAGAAGTTTATGTCACAATATTATAATAGTACTGAAATAATTGTTAGCTTGTTTCTCAGATTTGTGGGGAAAACTTATAAAAGGTGTGTGAACAATCTAAAATGCATATAGTGGAAGTTATCATGTATTAACTTTTAAAATTAATTTTTATTTTATGAAAGTAATACATGGAAATAATTTTAAAAATCAGAAGGCTTATAAAGGAAATTAATAATCTTCTGTCTTGTCCCCCTATACCCGAGTCCCACTCCCCAGAGGCAGTCATTTCTTCGAGTGTGTATCTACATTTTAAAATAATATGCCATCTTAGCCTAGATTCTCTAAAAACAGGTTAACTCAAAGACTAATACTCTAATATTTTATTTGGGTGGTAAAAGCCCAGGGAGTGAAGGTGAAGAAAATGGGAAGTGAGGCAATGAAAGCTACAAAACAATTCCATGAGTCACCGTGGCGGACATTTAGCAATCATGTCACCTTAGCATGTGGACTTCTCTACATGGGCTGGGGTGAGTAGCCCCACCCCAAACACTGGGTGCATGGGAAAAAGCAAGGAGAATTGGTCTGTTTGACCTCCTCCTGTCTCCCTTTTCCCTTGGGTTAGGGTTCACTCCATGGGAAACTAACTCTTTTGTACTTCAGTCACGTCATCAGACCCCTGGTGGCCACTCAGGAAGACTTATCCCACACCCTGAGGTGTTGCATCCATTGAAGTCCAGGAGTTGGGGGGTGACCTGGCTCAAAGTGGTTCAGCACATGGGGTGTGTGGGCCATACAGGCACTGGGATTCATCTTAACTCCAGCCAGTTGGGGAGCTTGGCAAAAGTGGTGGCGTGGGGTGATGGCTCAGCCCAGGAGGCAGCACCTTCAGGAGTGAGAAAGCAAGGTGAAGGGCTGCACAGTACACATACTATATTTTATTCCTTGATTAACCAAGTTAAGGCATTAAATATTGACTTCTTGACATTGGCCTATGAGTATTTAATGCTCTTACGCCTCCTTTCTTTTCATTCCTACTCCAATATAGTTACATAACAATTTTTGTTTCAACTCATAGCCAATGTTTGTATTATTATAACTAGGTAAATTAAGTTATTGCTGAGCCAAGTATATGATTTCTTTCTAATACAACTTTCATTTTTCCCCACAACCGTGTTTTTATTTGCATAGTTTTCTAGGTAATTGTACTAACATTCTCTTTTATGGCTGGCAGTGATCTTTTTTCTAAATCCTCACACAGATCAGTTAGTATATAAATTCCATTATTTTCTCTTCAAACCTCTTTCCTGGAGCCCTGGGTCCTCCTACTTTAATCTGGACTAATTGCTTTCTAAGGATGATGTGGAATCCTTGTTTTCTGGACCTCATGTTTTACTTTTTGAGTACAGTGACAGTGGTTTCCTAAGATAAAGGTGGTAGACAGACACTTCTAGTACCCCTCCGTAATCAATTTTCCTCTCACTCTGGACAAATGGAAGGTACATTTGACTGCCTCCTTGCAGTTATGTAGTTATTGACTAGTTTTGGCCAATGGGCTGTGAGTAGAATCAATGTGTGCCTGTTATAGGCCAAGGCAATTTCCCTTCCAATAGAGGAAGCCTTGTTGGTAGAAGGTCACAAGATCAGAAATAAGCCTGGACTGCTAAATTCCACGGAAGACATTTACCCTGGAGAGTCTCCTAGACTTACACAAATTCTGAGTGTGTAAGAAAGAAAGTTTTGCAGCATTAAGCAATTGAGATTTTGGCATTGCTTGTGACCTGGCCTCTCCTGACTGATACAGAATGGCTTTATGGGAAATACATTTTTGAGTGCTTCCAATTTGAAAAATTTCACCCTTACATTTGATTATAGCTTGGCTGGCTATAGAATTCTAGATTATAGAGAAATCTTATGCTATTCTAGCTCCTATTCCTTTGTATGTAAACTAACTTTTCTCTCTGAAAGCTTTTAGGCTCATTTCCTTATCTCTTGTATTCCAAAATTTCACCATAATGTGTTTTGGTGTACATCTTTTTTTTTTTTTTGTCTTTTTATTCGTTGTGTTGGGCATTATAAGTGTCAATTTGGAGATTTATGTCATTTGTCATCTCTGATAAAATTTGTATTGTATCTTTGATAATTTTCTTATTTTTTTCTTTCTGTAATTCTTATTAGTTGTATGTTATGAAGCCTAGAATTACCTTTTTCTCATATTTTTCTCTTTTATTTTATATTTCATTTATCTTTTTGTTCTACAGTATGGAAGAAATCTTCAATTATATCTTTCAATTCTTCTACTGAATTTTAGAATTTAGTCTATTCTTTTAAAATTTATATAAGTTCTTTCTTGTCTGTTTATATTTTATGGAATTCTATTTTTCTTTTATTTCTCTGAGAACATAATCTAAATATTTTTGAGTTTGTTTTGTTCTTCCCTGCATTGCCTGTTTTGGGGGGGTTCTTTTGTCTTCTGGCTTTAAAAAAAATAAATCTTTCATTTTTGAGTTTTTCCTAAATGGTATGGTGCTAATTTGCTGTCCAATTACTTAAGTATTATGCACTGAGATCTTAATTAGAATGTGTGTGCCTAGATGGTACTTGTTGACTTAAAAGCTGTGGGCTAAACTTTTTGGTGGGAGAATACCTCCAAATATAGCATCTGTCGATCTCTTCTTTGAGGCTATTCGCTTTCCTCAGAGAAGATTCTCCTAATTGCCTATCTGGCTGAGTGCAAGCCTGACTGTCAGCCTTTTTGGAGAAGGGTGGAAGGAGGAACTCTCACCTTTGAGTGTGAAGACTTTGTCCCAGTTCCCCAGATGCCTAAGTCTGGAGACTCTCTGTTTCAATTTCTCACAGAATAAATGTCCTATGGTGGGAAGAGAGAGAGTGGTTACTGGGTTGCAACCCATGGGAGAAAGGTGTATGAAAGAAAGTGAGCCGAAATGCCAGGTACTGATCAAGCTTTATTAAAGGAAGAGAATCTGCTGGGCTGTACTCAAGATGGAGAGCAGCAACTGGCGTTGGGGTGGGAGGGCTTATATAGGCTGTCAGGAAGGCTGATGTAATCAGGGAGGGGTTTGGTGCTGGTGTGGAGGAGTTTCTATTTCTCAGAAACTATGAGGTTTCTCCTAAGGGAAAGGCTGGTGGCCATTTTGTGCTGAGTGTGTGTAAAATGGCGCTGGTCACGTCCGCAATGGCACCGGTCACGTCCAAGATCCATCAGTGTACCCATGGAGGGGTTAAACTGGAATGGGTTATTGGGACACAAGAAGGTGGAGGGGGACATCTGCACAGAAGGGCAGTCGGTGTGGGGTGTGAGGAGGACAGCATCCATATAGAACATGGCTCAGCATGAGATCTCTGGGTCTGGTCAGGTGAGGAGTTCCTCCTCTAGGAGGGCTTTGTGCCACAGGGTGTTGGAGCCTGGGGGGTGAGGAGGGCATTCCCATTGCGGTGGGGAGGATGCCTGTCTATTTTGTGGGTTAGAGTCTGAACTGGCCAAGGAAGGCTTCTGTGATGGTTAATTTTAGGTGTACCTAGAAACCTGAAAAAACATTATTTTGGGGTGGGTCTGTGAGAGCATTTCCAAGAGAGATTAGCATGTGAGCCTGAGTGGACTAGGTGGGGAAGATCTACCCTCAATATGGGCAGGCACCATCCAATCTGCTGGGGGCCTGGAGAGAACAAAAACGGAGGGTGAATGTACCACTGTATCTGCTGGAGCTGGGAGACACTCTTCTCTCCTGTCCATGGACGTCAGACTCCAGGCTCTTCATCTTCTGGGTTCCAGGACTTGCACTGGTGGCACCTCTGGGCTCTCTGGCCTTTGGCCTCAGACTGAGAATTAGTCTGTCGGCTTTCATGGTTCTGAGGCCTTTGGACTTGGATGGAGCCACACTACCAGCATCCGGGGGTCTCTAGCTTGCAATGGCCTATTGCGGGGCTTCTCAGCCTTCATAATCATGTAAGCCAATTCCCCTAATAAATCCCTTCTCATATATTCATGTATATATTTTATTGGTTGTGTCTTGCTGGAGAACCCTGATTAATACTAAGGTACTTCAAAAAGTTTGTGGAAAATTATAATTAAAAGATAATACAAATCTTTTACAAACTTTCTGAAGAACCCTCATATAGCTTCTAGGTGGTGATAGGTATTGAGTTAGTTTTCTAGGGCTGCTGTAACAAATTACCGCAAACTTTGTGGCTAAAAACAACAGAAGTTTATTTTCTCACAGGTCTAGAGACCAGAAGTCCAAAATCAGTTTCACTGGGTTGAAATCAAAGTGTTGGCAGGGCTACATTCCTTCTGGAAGTTCTAGGAAAGAATCCATTTCCATAATTTTTCCATCTTCTAGAGACTATCAGCATTCCTTGGCTCATGGCCCCGCATTACTCTACCCTGTTTTCCTTGTCACATCTCTTTCTCTGATTCTGACTCTCCTGCCTCTCTCTTAAAATGACCCTTGTGATCATGATAATACAGGTAATGGATTATATAATCCACTTAATAAAATCAGAAACCACTAATCCATACTGATATGAATAACTAGTAAATTAATAAGTGGAAAATTTGATGAGGGAAGGGATATTTGGGTAGTTTCAAAGTAACTTTGCACAATCTTCTTATTAGTTCCAGGGGGACAAAGAATAACTTTGCATAAAGAAGCCTGGCAGACACCACCTTAATGAAATGACCAAAGTGAACATTAATAGTAATGGTCTGAATACAGATTGTATGCCACCTGATAGGACGCAAAGAGAAGACACAGCTCCACATCTGTGAAATTTTTAAGTCATCTGTGAGTAAACTTCAGAGTAACCAACATTGAAGATAATGTGACAAAATAACTAATCTGTAATTCTCAAAAGTGCCCAATTCATGAAAGACTGAAGAGACAAAACAACTAAATGCAATGCATGACTCCGAAGTGTAAAGAACATTATGGGACATTGGTGAATGGGATCTGAGGATTAGTTGGTAGTGACCTATCACTGTTAGCATTTTGGTTTTGATGACCATGTTGTGTTTGTGTATTAGAATGTCTTTGTAGGAAGTACACATCAACGTATTTGAGTGTGATGAAGCCATGTTGGCAACTTATTCTCAAATGATTCATAAATAAATTTCTTTGTACGGTATTCATAATTTTCATATAAATTTGAGATTGTTTTAAGAAAATTACAGCTGCTGCCCTGGCTTTTGCCAAGCAGCTCATAGCAATGCTTCTGGATCAATTATTGATCATTCCTTGGACAAAGGGGAGTATGGGAGAAGGCTGAAGTAAAGTTCAAAATGAGGGAATAAAAATTTATAGGGAAATATTATTCCATTGACTGCTACCCACACTGAGTACTGTCTCCCAAGGTTGATTATTTTCCACCCAAACTCCACTTCTCTCATTTCAGCTCCCATCAACCCTCACCATTGCAGCTACAGGACCATGGTTTACTTTTCGACATTTTATTGCCAATGCCCAGCTCAGTGCCTGGCACATAGGAGGCTCAATGGCCATTTAAAGAATTAATGAGTGGTGGCTTTTGGAAATGAAGTTGGCAATGAAGTCTTAGAAAATAACTTAGTTTAACCTTCATTTAACATTCTCCATTAATATGAGAACTAAGCAGTAGGAGAATTTTTCATTTGTTTTGCTTTCTGTGTTGTAATTTTTAATGAGATGATTCTATTTATGCCCCTCCATCTGCACACATTTTCCTGAACAGTCCCAGGCGTTTAGCTTCCTGGAATACTTCTGTGTGGCAAGTTCTTTTTATTCCATATCCTCTTACTCTTACCTGTTATAGTTACTATCAAGAATTTGTGGAAGAAGATGCTTCTCCAACTTCTCTTCAACATGTGACTCCAGGTTAAGGGACTTTTCTTGGGTCCTCATGACAGGAAAACTTGATCAGTTTTACTTCTGGCCAAACTCTTACTTGCTATGCAAACCCCCTCCATGATCATCCCTAAATTCAAATCCTAGTAGCTAACACTGAAATTCTAATAATAGCTAACAGTGGTTTCTATGTGCCAATCACTGTGCCAGGCCTTTTTATGCATTAGTAAATTACTCCTTATAATAAGCTTACGAGATAGGTACCATTTTAACATACATTTTATAGCTGAAGAGTCTTATCTCAGATGGAGCTTTTAGCAATGACTCCTAAGTCTTCATGGCAAAACTGGGCTGCCAAGGAGCTGCTATTTTGGCCACCATCAGAGACCTGCTTGTCTTGTTGAACCTACCTTTCCAGCTGTCAGCTTGAGAATCAATCTTATAACATGAATGCTCCTGCTCTGCTATTTCCCCACTTACTCAGTTCCAAATTCAAGTCCTGTATTTGCACATTGACTGACAGAACCAAAAATCACATCTGGAACCCAGGCTGCTATGAAATCTAGGAAATGTCCTCCTCAGCTTTCCAGCTCTGTGGGATGGGAAGGAATACAAAAAGGGCATTGGAATAGATCTAAAGCAAGCTAATTCTCAGGATGTGACAGAGGGAACTTCATTGCTGGCATTGGTTTATGTTGATATGTGCCTGCAGCTAGTTTACACATTGATTATCCTTAGCACACCTATCTGAATGAGATCTATTTCCGTAATTTTATGATACCCTTTCTCCTTTTGTCCTAAAAGCCCTAGTAATTTCTGTCATGGGTAGTGTATTTCATTGCTATCTGGTTTAATTTTTGTAGAATCACAGGCTTTCTAGTTTTGAGTTAGTCCATCTCTCAGCTTCTTAGTGGTACAAAGACTGGGTAGCGGTGCTCACTCTTCAGTCAAGACTTCCTGGAGGGGAATACTCATGTCTCCATGGCTGCCTGTTTTTTCTCAGTTCCATATGGAAGATATAGCTCAGCACTGTCCCATAGAAATATGTTGTGAGTCACATATGTAACTTAAAATTTGCTAGTAGCTACATTAAAAACTAAAAAGGAACAGGTAAAATTATTTTTAATAATGTATTTTATTTAACCGAATATATCCAATATTTTATCATCTTAACATGTAGCCAGTATAAAAATTACTAATGAAATAGTTTACATTTTTATGGTACTAAGTCTTCTAAATCTAGTGTACACTTTATAGTAACAACACACCTGTAGCCACATTTCAAGTTTCAGTAGCCACATGTGTCTAGAGGCTGCCTTCTTATTGGACAGTGCTGCTATGACTAGAGACACAGCTGCTTATTTTGGTTCAGAATGTGATGGCATGTGTCTTTGGGTACTCATTGTCTTATATCACTGTCAGGCAGAGGTCCATGGAAGGGGAATGAATCTGTACAAGTCACTTCTTTCAGTGATGTGGACACATAGCAGGAAGCTGGTGGCACCACCATGTTTTCTTCTCTGCCTAAGTGTTTTCAGTCTTTTTAACCATACATGGCTGAAATGTTCTAGCTAAGGATAACTTTAAGATCAGTGTGATTTCGCCTACACTTCTTAGTACCAGCTACCCTGGAAACCTTATTTCTTTCAGAGACATTTTTAGTTGGGTTGGATTTTGATATGGAGACTGTGGAGAGTACTTCTCTCCCATTTACTCTTGTAATGGTGAAATGGTGAAACTTGCAGATCCTCCGTTCAGTGAGCCTGGACTCGCTGTTTCTTTCTAGTTAAAATAGTCATTCATGATCTTTTGTTCCTCTTCCATGGAACAAAAGGTCAATGTTCAACAGAACTAGACATTTACTATTTATCACATTCTACAGCTATGTTGCCCAAACTTGTAATATGTCCTGTCTTCTATGTCCTATGCAAGCACAACATACTTGTCATGTGGGACCAGGAAAATATATTCTACACAAAATTTCAAGTGTTTTCTTGCTCTCATTTCTTGGTGTCAGTATAGAAAGGCTTTGATGATCAGTGGCCTTTGGACTTTTAAGAAAATTAACATTTGGATACCTTATCATATGAAGTAATACAGCCATTCCCATGGCATATCTCTTGCTTCTGGTGACCTAGTCATTATGCCTTTGGGGATATATCTTCTTTAAACGCATCAAGGGCTCACCATCACAGGACTGAGCTCTCAGTCTGGCAAGATTCAACCTATGGTTTTGTGTCCATGAACTGCCTTCATATCTTCAGAGAGAACAGAAGGAAACTAATGCTTTTCTCTGGGTCCTCATCATTTCTCTTTCCTCTCTATTTTCTACTTGTACTGGAGTTTTTTGCTATGCCATTGAGTTCCCTAGGTAAATCTTTGCCACTAAGATCACTATTTCCATGTGATATAGGATCTGATGTCTCTAATTTCATTATTCTTAGATAACCTCCAGAGAGCTAGATATTTCAGGTTCCAATAGACTTTAATTTATTTATCTTGAAAGTAAGAGTGTAAAATATTACTCATCCTTTTTTTTTTAAAGAAGTGTGGAAATGTTAAATGAATTGATTAACTTGAATCTTTTCCCTCCTGTTCTATCACATTCACCTGCAAATGGCTTGGCAGTTTCTTTCTGGGTCATGTCGGTGATCATTTGGTAGGATTTATTTTTAAGATAACAGGAGTCCCCTTGCTCTTTACCATCAGGGCTGGGTGTTCATCTCTCTTTTTCATCATAGTTTTTCTTTATCATCTTAGCAAGTCATTTACGTCTTTTAGGTCTCTGCTTTGGTACAAAGCAAGAATCTTACTATAAGACAAAAGAATGTATTCAATGTTCTTTGTGTATGACACAATTGAACTGACCTATGAATTAGAACTTCTGTTTTGGGTTATTTTTGTATTGGCAGAAAATCAAACACACACATACACACACACACACACACACAAATATAATTTTTTTGAAAAAACTGGGAGTTTAGGGGTACAAGTTGAGGACTTGGAAGGGAGCAAAGCCAACTTAATCATGAAGGTGTTTATTCTATTAAAAGACCCATTACCACTGGCAATAATCAACTGAGCCAAATACTTGCAGAGTAAAGAAAAAATGATTTAGCATATAAGACTTTACTATTCTAAAACTGTTCCATGACTGTATTTATCAGTGGGAAAAGTCCAAGGAGTGGTAGGGTATCAGCATTCATTAGCATCCACTTCTACTCTCACTGAATGTTTAAAAAAAAAAATTAATTTTTTCTTTTTCTTTTTTTTATGATTTTCAAACTATAATAAGTATTTTAGCAAAATGAAACCAGGTGGCAGATAGGCCTTGGCAGGCAAAAGACATGTTGGGGACATCAAGGTGAACATCTTTGGAGCAAATTTATTGTTTGTATTCATAGAAAAAATAGAAAGACATGATTTTGTAAGAAATATTGAGATACTCTCACTGAATGTTAGCACTACTACTAGTTATAGGTATTTGATAGTGTCAAGAATATGTCATGCAATTTTTTATACTTCATTTTAAAGCTGCTATAATTGGTTGAAAATGATGGAAAGTGTTTGTCATTACAATTTTGAGCAGTGAGGCTTTAATAGCTAGTCAGTTAGTTTAGGAATTCTCACACCACGAAGCAAAATATTTGAGACCTCAATGCTAGAACAGTGTTTACTTTTATAAAATTTTATCATGGTAAATTAAATCATGCATCTCTTCCCAGTTCACTTCAGTGATGGTATGAAGCCCAAGCTTCTCAGGTATCCATTATGACTTCATCTCCATACTGGGTTCAGTATATTTGCCAATCTGACACAATCTTCCCCGGCCCCTTGTGCCCAGCGGCTCCTGCCCCATGATTGGCAAACTCCTTTGCATCCACAATCACTTTTCTGATGTTCATTTGTTTTCTTTGCTCCAGTAGAAATCCGAGTATTTCAGAGACTTCTTATCTTCTGGGCCTCAGTTTAATAGACAGACCTTTCCTGCCCATTCTATCTAACTAATATCATTATCATTCTCTCTCAGAAAAAGCTGGTTATTTTATTTTTGCACTCATCACCTTTTGTGCTTATTTAATTCATTTATTTATTGAATTACTAGTTTACTGCTGGACTCCCCCATTAGAATGTCAGCTCCTCAATGAGGACAGAGACCTTGTTCACAAGGCAGCTGTTCTTCAGAGCCTGGCACGTGCTGAGGATGAATCAACCAATCAATCTTCACAGAGACTAAGAATTTGAAAATATTTTAAAAACTAATTTTATTTTTTAATAAAATTACCAGGACCTAATTTTTTACCTGGTAAATCTAGTATTTATCAATTGGATGATGGCTTATTGCTTTTTCACCAGTGTGCATGAGAAACAAAAATGCCACATAGGTTTGTCAGAGGGCCACATTTGTTTTCTGTGGTTTCTGAAGCATTTAGACTTTGAAGCAGGACATGATGGAGCAATAATCTTATGTGACATGACGTATTTGTTCATTTTCAGTAAAAAGTTGAAAGTTTCTCCTCTCTAGCAATGCACTGATTAGCACCTATATCTTCTTTAGCTGAACTGATGTACAGATGATTTTAAGCTGCTACTGCATTTGGAACCAGGTATAATAAGCAGTTCCTTAAGTAAAAACATGACAGTTGTGAGCAGAAAAGTGGATGCTGTAAGTGAAAGAAGAACCTTCATTTTTTAATGATACTTCTCTTTTCAAGACTGCAGTGAAAGGAAACCTCCATTATTAACACTGAATTTCAAGGGACTTTTTGTTCAATTACAGCCCTGTCATGGAATAGAAGAATGTCTGTATCACTTCAGGGCTTAGAAATTTCTAAGAAATTAAAACAAACAAACAAACAAAAAAGGATGCTAAATACACACACAGACAAAAATTCCTTTCAAAAGCTCAGGAAGATGTTCTCATGAGAATAAGGGAAAAAAACGGAAAACAATATCAATAGTATATTTTTGTGGAAATGTATATTTAACTAATTCACAGTAAACATAACAATACTGAGAGAACTAGCATTATACATAACTATATTATTCCAATTAGTATATCAGATTTCACATGCAATTAACACTCCAGAGGAAGGTGAGAGAAGCTGGAACAGAAAGTCCATGTAAGAGCAGAGTGAACTGCTGGATCATGTTACCTTATGTTGCTGCAAAGTATAGAGTAATACTCCCGAGAACAAACTTCTAATTTATTTTACCGCATAGAAGAATACAGTATTGATCATTTAAAAATAAAGTAATAATTACAGTGACTACAATTGAACAGATTCACTGAGTAAAACATTTTATTTATATCTCCAAGTTGAGAAACTGATGAAGCATAAAGGACAAACATGTATAATCAGAAAGTCTGAGAGGGTGATTTTAGCAAAATAAAGGATTTGGTGTGGTTCAACGGCATTTACCAAAGAAGGTTCCCATTTCAAACTCACCTTCACAATATAACACTTCATTGCTTTGCTGCCAAATCAGCATAGTGGAGCTCTATAAAAGGTCAAGTTTTGAATCCAGTGTTATATGAACAACGTTCACTTTCTCTTGTTTTATATCTATAATTTTAATTGTAGATAACTATACCCTCCTCATAATCTCAAACTACACTGTAGTTCGTTGTATAACATAGTATCTTTTAAAAGCATTGGGTAATTGATTCTACTGTTCCTTGTGAGCTTGGGAAAAGCATAGTTTCTCAAGAACTGTTGCTTAAGGAAACTAGTTTTGAAATTCATCTTTGGGTTGGGTCTACTTAGTACAAAAATAACGGCAAGGAGACTAAATATCTGAAAAGCCAAGTGACTTATTGCAGGCAATACAGCTAGTTGGTGTTAGAGCTGGTACTAGTATTACGGGCCACAGCTTAACAATGGTGGGCAGTGGCTATGTTTGCTGTGAGTAATAAAGTCCTTCGTCTCTGACACAGGAGTCTCATGTTTTCTGCAACCATTCCTAGAACTGTGGGAGCCTAACTCATTAAACTGTATAGTTGTTTTGATGGGAATCTTTGGCTTCTTAATCTCCTCCACACAATTAAACTTATGTAAGTAGGATAAAATCTCAACAGTTGGCTTCCTAAAAACTCCATTTTTTGGAAATACAATCTTTCCTCCCTCCTCTCCACTCTAAACAAACATATTTTTAGGGCTGAAGAACTCCCAGAATCTATTTTCTTATGTTACCTCACCTCCTTGGTCACAAGTAACTGGTCTCTCAATTTGTTGGAACTGAGATTGAAAGAGAAATTATTCTCTCACAGTGACTGGACCTGAGAACATACAAATTCGAATCTGTCAGCTAAAATCATGTTTTTCCATGTGTATGAAGAAGCAGAGAATACCAGTTTGTGTATTATTCATGAGGTGACATATGTCCCACTTTGCCTGGGACATTCCTCGCTTATATTTGCTGTCCCAATATAATTATTAATAGTGTCTTCTCTCAAAATGTCCTGATTTAGAAGCTACACTTGATGGTTACCTTAATCACTCAAGACTCTTTGATGGCAGATGATAGCAGTTCAACTTCAACAGCAGCTGCCTAGGTATTCTTTTGGGTCCCATTATATAAGTCAAGAGACTCAACTTTCAAGCATTTAGCAAGAGTGGAGATACAGCAATTACCTCTGCAAGGGAGCAAGTGTCTTTGAACTATGAAGGCTCCTCTCTCTCATCTTTGGTAAAAGGGGAACTCCCTTTTTGAAATGTTCTCCTATAAGTGTTGCCATGTAGGCCCTTGCTATTATCCCTGATATGCAGAGTGGCTAACCCTAACATGTTGATCCTAGATGCTATGGGTTAAATGTGTCCCCCAAAAGTTCATGTATTGAAAGCTAGATCTGCACTGTAATGGTATTAAGAGGGTGCAAAATCTAAGTATGGCATTTGAAAAATGGGTCCTTTAAGAGGTGACTAGATTGTAGGACTGTGACCGTGTGAATAGATCGATCCATTCATGGAGTAATGGATGTGGTTCTGATGGCTTTCTAAGGAGAGTAAGTAAGAAAGTTAGCTTTCTCTTGCTCAGCCCATTCTTGCCATGTGATACCTTCATTGCTGTGGAGAATCACCACCAAGAAAAAGGCCTCCACCAAATGTGCCCCCTGGACCACGACTTCCCAACCTCCAAAACTGTAAGAAATAAATTTTGTTCCTTTACAATTACCTAGTTTCAGGCATCCTGTTAATATGCAACAGAAAGGGACTAATCCACTAGGTATAATTGCTACAAAAGCTTCGCTACCCCATCTTCTGGCCATAGATTTTATGAATATGCAGGTTAAGCAATCTTCATATGTGGATACTGACAAGAACCTGTGACTACCACTGGGATTTAAGACTCACAATTCATGCACTCATGCTCTGTATCAACCAAAGTCAACTTGCAGGCAGAAAGAAGAATGAAGCAGATAAACAAAGAGCAGTGTAGCAGAGAGAGAAGATACTATGGATTTCTTCTGCAGTCCCTGTTTAGGCTGTGCCTGCAGTGTGTGCCACCATTTCCTCATTACTACAATACATTTATCCTTAAATGCTTTCCAAAAGCTTTCTGTAATTTGTAATCATTAAAGCCCTAACACAACTTAGAACCTAAACTCAAAATTAGCAGATTCAAATCTCATTTGTGATCAGATCAGTACTGGAATTCATCTATTTATGCTTTTACTGGATGAATATTAAATGCTTAGCATGTGCTGGACATTGTGCTAGATTCAGGGCATACAGTAAGTGAGGTAGATACATTCCTTCCTCCCTGAAGACATCAAACCAATAATAATAGATATGAGATCCTTCCCATTATGCTTCAAAAGAATGAACAAATAACACACTACTACATTGAAAACCTTGTTTAAGCATTCTGAGTATTCATCTGCTCTTGGTTGTGAAGAGTCACTGAAATGAAAGTTCTCTGCCCAGAACGCATTTCATTCTAAAAAGCCAGATTTGGAAACATATGAAACATATTTATTAACTCAAAATATGAAAAAAAATATATGGTATGTATAAGTTTATTGTTAGAATGGAGTGGCTGCTTTTTAAAAGATTGCTTTATAGTTTCATTAGCTTTTACATCCTGCTATAGAAATGTCACTGAAATGGTTTTTACATGGTTGCTGGGCAAACTCAGATGAAAAACACAGTTCTACTATGTTAGCCAAGCCTCTATGGAGAAAGTACATTTTTCTTAAGTGTTGGGGGGAAAAGTTATTTCCAAACCCAGGAAGAAACTTGGGAAGTGATATGGAGGCAAGAGATCATTGCAAAAATTTTCTCAGCCTAACTGGGTGAGACAAATAAGAAAATAGACTAGTTGCTTTTTATTTCCTTCTTAAGGGAAAATATCATTGTGTTCTCTGATATTTACTAACTTATGTTCACTAAGTATAATTCTACTGGGAAACCCAAGTACAGAACAGTCCAGGGATTTTCCTTACAGTATTATAAGTTAAGTCAACAGATGAGGCAGAACAAGAATTGGAGTTAGACCAGCACCACTTAGACTCTGCAGGGACCTTCTGAGAATATTTTGGACTTAGGATAGCGCTTCTAGGAATGCTGATGGAAAAGTTTTCAATTTACCAAAGAGGTGGACTAGCACAGTTTTGACAGCTGTAGTCCAGTCTGTGGGGTTCTAAATAGGCAATAATATGCAGCATTGACTCAGAGAGCCTGAAACTACCCTTGGTCTTCTCTATTAGGTCCTCTTAAGATAGAAACCCTGAAGGATCTATCTTCCATTCTCTCTACCTGCAGGTAGTGAGGTGGAAAAGACAAGATATATTCCTTCCAAAGCTACCCACAGAGATGTGAGGTTTGTTTATAAGCTGACAAATCCTCGAGTAATGATATCAATAATTGTATTGAGAGTTCGCTAGGACTGCACACCGTTTCAGCGCTTTTCATGCACTGTTTATTTAGCTCTTATAAACGTATGAGGCAGGTAGTATAATTACCCCCATTTATGGATGAGGAAACTAAAGCAAGGAGAGTTTAAGTAATCTGCCCATGGTCATAGCTAGGAAGTGGCAGAGCTAGAATTTGAACTCAGACCCTCTGGCTGCAAAGTGTATGATTTGAAAAATTATTTTGTCTCTCCTTAATAACAGTAGGCTGGTAGCAGCCAGTAAGTGTGGCCGACAGTAGGTGCTCAATGGACACTTATTGACTGACATTGGGCCTGTGGAGTTCTCTCCTCAATTTGGCAAAAGACTAACCCTAAAATGTGCAGTCAGATGTAGAAGGCTGGTCTTGCATTTCTTTCTCCTTCCCTATTACAGTCGTGTAACATTACATTTCAGTCAATGGCAGACTGCATATATGATGGTGTTCAGAGCAATAGGCTGTACCATATAGTCTACGTGTGTGTGTAGTGGGCTATACCATCTAGGTTTGTGTAAGCACATTCTAGGATGTTCACAGAATGACAAAATCGCCTAACAATGTGTTTCTTAGAATGCATTTCTGTGGTTAAGTGACACATACTGTATTTCTACTGGAGATGGAAACCTTGTGGAGTTTGAGAAATGTTCTTAAAACTTAGACCTAAAAAGTTCTTTTTGGGTCACCTATCTCTTTGAGAATCATATAAAAGCTAATAACTCTCTCCACATAAAACTGCTCACCCACAGAAATTTTTGCATAGTGTCTAGGATTGTTTAGATCTCTAGAACTTACTAGGAATATCAATCAATAGTAGTTTTGGGAGAGTGACTCTGAACTTTGAATGTTGCTAGTTTTCTCTTTCAAACAATTTGTATGAATGCTTGACTCAGAGAAAATTGTTCACATTTTACTCAGGTAGTTGCTTTTGTTTTCTCCTTCAGGAGAAAGCTCTGTGCCAGTGTTACAGTTGGCTATGGTCACTATCTGGCTGCCTGGTAATGGCACAGTTTGTGCATTCCATGGCAGGGCTCCAGAAAGGCAGAGTGCACCTCTGGGGAGCAGATGTGTGAGCCCCGGGTTTCTGACATGAGCATTACTGATGCCCTGTTGAAAGACCTCATTACGATTGTGGCAAATTCTGGGAGAACAAAAGGACCATTTTCAGAACAGAGAGCTACATGTTATTGTTAATTGAATATTTTTTGATTATATTAAATTGGCCGAAGTATTGCTGCATGTCTTTTTCGACATGAGTTCATTTAGGCAGCTTTTCTTAATACACAACTAAGTAGCACATCCTCACACACTCACAAGCCTCCTTTATCCTGGTTATGGTGGACGACAGCTGCAAGCTGCCACCATCTTTGTGAAGACTTTACAGTCTTCTTGGTGGGGCAAAGGTGAAGAGTATAGGAAGAATGACATGGATTTCAATATCTTTTCCACATTTAAGATTCTCTCAAAAAGGATATAATTTGAATTAACATTAAGTCCTTCCATGAGATTACAGAAATGTAAACATGATTTATTACTAGAATCAATGTGTTTCAGTTCTCAGCTAAAGACTAGAGACATTCAGCAACTTTGGGTAATGGGTGGTTTCATTATCTCTGTGAAACCATGCCACATTTTCTTGGGCACTGTGATAGGATGAATATAAAAAACTTGATGAAGAGACAAAGACCTAGATTCAGTTCCAGTCCTGCCATTAACAACCTAAATGGTCTTCAACATTGAGCCTCATCCACAAAAAAAGAGGGGGGTGAGCTGTAAGGTCCTTGTGAGCTCTGAAATCTATTATTTTATGAAAAGACAAGACAATTTTTTGTGTGTGTGTGAGTAGATCCAAAGTGCTTGAATCTTACAGGTGAACTTGAAATCTGTGATCCTTGTTTCCTCAGTGAGGGCATGGGACCTCCAGGTGCATCACAACATCTTGGATACACACAGTGATTGTTCCACTGAGAAATGAAGCCAGTGCTTAGAATTTCTTTTGAATTTCTCTGAATTTTACCTTCAGAATCAAGAACAGAGGATTCTTGATTTATTTTGTGTTTGCAGTATGACGACAATTCAAGCAAAAGGTGAGACCCATGTTTTTGAGTTTTCTCCTCTATATTTGGTCTAATTCCTTATTTTACTTTTTCTCATTATAATTGTTATTATTTTCTTTCATCTGGGAGGTCCTGGTAGGCACCTGGGACAGTTGATTGTAAAATGGCCTAAGAGAAGCAACGTCGTTTAGCTGAATTATTTACTCACCATTTAAGCCACTTCATTTCCACGATCATAATTTTCCTAAATATCAGCTTCCTGCATCATTGCCTGAAGGCATTCTAGGAGGCCTACAGCCATACAGAATGGAACATGTAGCAAAGAATATAAAATGTAAAATAAAATAAACAAACTTTTATCGTATTTGTACTTTCAAAGGACAGGAGTAGGGGCCATACTGTATTTTGATGCCAACCTGTGCAGCACTAGGGGGAAAAGATGAGGGTATTAATGATGTTAATATACGTTGCAAACCTGAGTGTCACATTAGATATTGGTGCTGTGGTTCAAAAACAAAATTATATAATTTTATCACAAAGTTTTAATATATTGGAGAAACATTCATATGAAAAGCTATATAATGATAAATGTATTGTTTCTTCCTACAAGTTGGTGATGATTTTGTGGAACCTTTCTTTTAAGAATTAGGGTTTCTTTCACATTCTGGTCTCCTCTAGAGGGCGATTCATCAAGTCTTGAATAGCCTGATGCAAAGGAAGCCATTTTTTAACAGATGTATTCAAAGCTGTAATCCAGCTGTGGAAAAAATAGCAGAGAGCAAGTCATTAAACAAATTGTTGGACTCTGGGGAGGTGAAATGTTACAAAATCCTTTTATTTATTTCCTAATTGTTTCTCTTTGTTATGTACTTTGAAATTAATAGGATAAACCATGCTCCTTAGATTTTGGATTGAATAAAAAAGGAGAAATACCAAATGTGGAATATGCAGTGGTAGCAACAAAGTATGCTAATGGAAATAATGCAATCAGAGCAGGATATGATGTTTGTAAATAGTGATTAATGGAACTATAGGGTTTTAAAAATTGTTATTAATATTTATTGTTTTTATTTAACTTTAAACTTCAGTTGATCAGATATGTAGTAATCAAATATTGCCATAAGGATAAAATATTTCTTTATTAAATGCTGGAAACAATAGAAAACTCTCCAACTAACTCTCCTCTCCTCTATCTTCCTTTTATTTTCTTGGATGATGATTTATAAAACATGCCCATATAACATTTATTCTCAGTTAATAGGTGTTATTAAAGAAAAAAATCAATGACCATAAACAGTTAACCAGGATTTTTTCCAGCAGATTGTCTCAGAAACACTAAAAGTTTAATGTGTCTTGGGATTCTCTGAGGGGAGAGTATGATTTGCATCATTTCCTTTAAACTTTATTTTTTAAGAGTTGGGTATCTTGTGGAACCAAAGTTCCATACACTTTGTGATACTTTGCTTTTATGCTTTGAAATATTTCTCTAATAACTCAACATTGTTTCTTATTGATAAAATGCACTTATGGTTTGGGCAGTGAGATCTGATTATTCAACCTCCTCTTTTGGAGAAGCCAGTGGGTTTTATCACATCGGAGTTAACTCTATTTCATTAATCCTTTCTCTGATACGCTGACTGGAGCCTCACTTTCAAGGGAACCATCTTAATCTGCCACCCAGATTGTACAGCACAAGCCCATGGAAGAAGATCCTGGCAAAATATCTAGCAATCCTATGCTTATTATCCTCCTACTCCAGCTCATCCTTAGGAATGAGTGGAACAGGCGAGCTTTATGCAATGGACGAAGGCCTAGAGAAATCCCTTCCCTCTCAAGGAGTCACTTGATAGAGATTCCTGAAATTCCATTCTTGGAGTTTTATTTTTATTTATTTTTTGGTTAAAAGAGTACATCTAGTTCTTGCAAATGTTCCTGGAAATATTACCCATGTCATCTGTTTTAATAGATTACTGTGAATTTCCTTATTAGATCCTTCTCACCTCCAGACTGCTGGGAAAAAGGATCTGGATGAGGTGGAAGGTTGAGGGACGGGAAATGCGGGGGGAGGGGTGGGGGCTGGATGTCTTTGCGATTGGTGTTAGGTCAGGGAGGCTTGAAGGATGAAGAAGCATGCTCTAGAACACTTCTTCTGCCTCAAAGTTTTCTCTGTTAACTTTACTGTTCTTCTTTTTCAAAATCATTATGAACTCAGTGCCCATGTATGCATGCCACGTGGGTCCTGAACATACCGTGAATTAGATAAGTAAGTTTTGCGTCCTTCAATGGCTTATAACAAAACCAAACTGACCAAATTCCTATGGACATATCAATAAGAGCTATGTGAAAAGAGGCAAAACAGCAAATCTGTGGATTAATAAATTACAGTACTTACAGATTATGGTGTTAGTGAATTTTTTTATGTTGAAGCCTGAGTCAGCCACTGCCTTGGGAAGACTTGTGAACTACTTTTCCATTTGACAAAAAATACTTCTAGAAAAGTAGAATGAATTGAAAGAAAAAAAAAAAAATCCCGGAGAATATTAACTATAGAGACTGCAAAAAAGGGAGGGATGTAACTAAAGATGTGGAATTGAAGTTGGAAAATAAAGATAAGTGTTTGCTAAGAAGGCCTTGTCAGAACTGATAAAGAAGAAATATGAAGACCTTGACTTACCGCTGGTTTTCTGTTTTATTTTCTGCACAGAAATAGAAAGTCTTGAACTCTTCAGATGGAGGTTTGAGTTCAATCACCGATTGTTTCAAGCTAAGAGTCTGTTCACTCACCCTATATCCTTGCAGATATATGCCACCTACAGAGGGTAAAAAACAAAAACAAAAACAAAAACAAACAAAAAAAGAAGTAGGAATTGGAAAAAGTAAAAGGAAAAGATGTCTGAAAAGGTGTCAAGAAAATTTGTGTCTGAAAAAACCTCTAGGACCAGCTGTCTTAATTTACAGATGAAGAAACTGAGACTCCAAAGGAGTGTAATTTATGGTCACACACTAACAATTGGTGGCAAGACTGGTAACAGAATTTGGATTTCCTGGTTTCCATTTTTGCAATCCTCTTACTACATATTCAGAATTTAGCTTTGGGTTGCTGTGTGTCCAAACTAGCTTCTTTATCTGGCGGACACATTTTGAAATAAAATTTTCCGTATCAAAGAGTGACACCTGCAATATCACATTAGAGGAAAATTAAATAATATTTGCCTTGCGAAAGCATCCTTCCTGAAGAATAATAAAAATTGCCAGCAGTTTCTACAGCCAACACAGATTCTCACCTTCTTTGTGCATATGCAAAGCACATTTAAAATATGAACCCACAGGGTGATATGAGAGAACCAGCTTGAATTAACAATGAGAATAAATGACTGGTTTTAAAAGATAATTTCTTCCCAGTGGTCCTTTGAATCCATGTAGTGGTTATATACTGCTTGGCCTGAATTTTCTTTCCATTATTTGGGGCTGGGGAGGAGGATCTCAGTCTCGGAGAAGGCTCTGAAACATCAGAACACTTGTCCGTTTTTTGCAGTGTCTTGATGCTCTGAGGTAGTCTGGTCTCCTGCAGAAACTCCAGGTGATATTAGTAACAGTGATGATTAGACGTTTAAAGCTCTCTTGCTTTTGCTTGCTCTTCTTCTCAGCCCCCACTCCCCCCAGGAGCCACTTTAGTGCACTACACTAATAAAAATAATGTGAAAAGACAAGTGGAGTTTTGCCATCGTACCTGCTAACTATTCTATCCTAATGTGTTAATAAGGGACTGCAAAGGAAAAATCTGCTCCTTTGAATATGGTCGACTTTCATTTTCCTTTAGGTTACATATGGTAGCAACGTACACTGTCAGGAGGACACACATTTTTCTTGTTAAACAATGGGTGAATTTCGGACTTTAAAAATTAGAGAAAAATGTGCTTATTTTATGGGGGAGGGTTAAGGATGCAATATTAAATTCTTTTAAAATTTTCATTTAAAAGAGTCTATTTTAAAACTAACTTCTGGGAAAGCATTAATTTTAGAAATAGGCAGATGTTTTTTCCTTTAGCAGGCCCCAGAAATATGGTATTTACCAAAACCAGATGGTGATTTCTTTTTGTGATATATATATGTATACACATAAAGATATATACATATAAAGATATATACACATAAAGATATATAAAAATATTAGCACAAAGATATATATTAATATTAGCATAAAGGTACATACATATCTTTATGTATATATATATATACACCAGAAAGTTCATGGAAAAATAGAATTGAAAGATACTACAGATCTTTTCATAAACTTTTTGAGGTACCCTCTTATTGTCTTTTAACAGCTTTATTGGGATACAATTTACATATCATAACGTTTACCCATTTAGAGTATACAACTCAATGATTTTAGTTTATTTATGGAGTTGTGCAACCATCACCATATTCTAATTTTAGAACACTTTCACCACCTCAGAAAGCAACCCATAACCGTTGGCAGTCACCCCTCATCCGGTGTACCCATCCTAGCCCCAGGCAATCCTATCCACTTACTGTCTCTATAGGTTTGGGCTCTTTTCTGAGGCATTTAATATAAATGTAACCATACAGTATATGATCTTTTGTGACTGGCTTCTTTCACTTAGCATGATGTTTTCAAGGTTTATCCGTGTTGTATTATACATCAGTATTTCATTTCTTTTTATTGCCAAATGATATTCCATTGCATGGATATACATTCATTCATTAGTTAATGGACATTTGTGTTTTCTCCAATATTTTGGCTACTGTGAATACTGTTGTTATGAACATTCATATACAAGTTTTTGCATAAATGTATGTTTTTATTTCTTTGGGTATATACTACAAGTAGAATAAGCAATGTGCTAGACTATAGGATACCTAACAGTATTTTGCTATCTATAATTCTCTGCTCCAAACAATCATACACAGCATTTATATGTTGCTGCACTGGTTTGTGGCTTCTTCCTGCTTTTGAGATTTCCTTTTTTTCATGTCTGAGAACATATGAATACTCTCTTTTATTCCTCCCATTTTGAAAATGAATAGAAGGTTTTGTCCAAAAGGTGTTTGAAAACAGGAAGGTTTTCTGACTCTTTTTTTTCCTAACCAGTCCTAGGGTAGAAATGATTGGCAGTAAAGACATCCAATTATAACTCCATCACTTCATTTGAGGTGACCTCATGGGGCTGGTCTCTCTGTTATTAGGTAGCAGCAGTAATTAGCATGCCAGCACAATGTTTAGACAGAGATTTCTTGCAAGAACTGTGCAAGCATTATGTGTTCCATTTGTTGCAATGATGTAAAATATATCTTTCTGAGAAGTACACACAGACCTTGATGTGATTTATTCAAGAACAATAGTCAACAGTCACAATCTGTTACTTCCAGCTTTTGCTGGAGAGAGATAAAGGGGAAAAATCAACTGTGTGGTGAATGACAAGTGGCTTCAGGTCTATGTAGAGGCACTTGACTAAGGGGCTTCAGGAACACTCACACAACGACTTCTTAATAATAGTAGGCACAGGCAAGTCAGCAATACATATTGTTAAAGTACAAACACCTTCCTTGACACTAAGGAAAGCCTTCAGGGAACTGCTGAGGCTCTATCTCCAACTCCCGTGTTACACATTAGAGGTATATTTATCTAGCTGAAAGTAAAATGTGGGATTAGTGTCTAAAATGGTTTTTACAGGAAAGTAGAGCTGTGTTGCTTCTCATCTCTTGCTCTTCCCCCTCATATTACTTTTATCTTTTCCCTGTATTCTCCTAGTATTTTCTGAGCATCTCAGGTAACTGTTACAAGAAATAAGTCATGCTGACAATACTATGATACCTTCAGAGATAGGAAATATTATATGAGGTCTCCCAGATCTCTAATGAAGAGCATAAAGCAATAGACTAAAATAAAAGAATAAAATAAAATAAGTAAAAATAAACAGTAAAGCAACTGAGGAAACGCTACAGTCAGGGGACCAGATCTCTATGAAGTAGTGACCACAGAAGTCTGGGTCTCGAGAACAAAAGGACTAGTGGCAGGCATATTACAAAGATAATTAAAAGAAAGGAACTGTCTTTAAATATTCTTAAGATTCTGAACATAAAACTGACCATTTGAATAAGCACATATGCAGAAACTAAGTGTTTTTGTATTTCAGTATTTTTCAAACTTATTTATGGCTGTGATCCGAAGATGTAATATATACAAACCTCTGTGTTTTCATATTATTAGACCAATAGTTTTCTGAAACATTTTGATTTACCATGATATTTTATATTCAATTAAATTCTATCCTGTTGTTTTTAAAATACTGGTCACAACCTACTATGTTGATTGCATGTCTCACTAATGGGGTCAAAGTCTGCATTTTGATAAATACTGATGGGAATGTAAATGGTAATGAAGGCCTTCTTCAAGGTTATGACCTCTGCAGGGCAGGAGAGCAAGGAACCAGACCGGGGTGGGATGTGTAAGAGCTAAACAGCTTGGACAATACAAGTAAAGCAGGAGTTATAGATCAGACAAGCATAAATGTCACTTACTTAGCATCACCTAGAAGAATTGAAAATGAGTGTTAGAATTCTGCATAATGTTTATGAATGTAATAGTGATTCATATTCTATGCATATAAAAGGCTCAAGATAAACTGGGTATTTCAGTACCTGTAATACTCAGGGCATAGCATGTGTTCAGCCATTCTCAAAAAATTCCTCTGCCACCCTCACAACTCCTGTGGTTCTTATAACTAGTTCACCTGAGTAGATCCTGGTTATTGCAGTCAGTGTGCTGATGTCCAGAGTGCAGAGATCAGACACCTAGCATTACTGACCGAATGCTACTTTAAGAACACTAATTTCTGCCAGGGGCACTACACATAGCATTGTGACTAAGAATTTGAGCATAGGATTCAGATAACATTTGCTCACATTTTATCTCTAATCAATCTGGATAACCACCAGCACATAAGCTAACTTCTCTAAGCCTTAGTTTCTCTTCTATGATGGGGTGATAACAGTGGATGTTCAGTAAAGATTAGATGTGGATAATGAACATAAAGTGCTTCTCCTAGTCTTTCACACACAAGAAGCATTCAATACTTGCTTACTGTCCCACTGCAATACAACTAAGCAGTATGGACCAGCCCTCTGAAAAAACGTGGCTCACTAGAACAGTGTTCTTAGAGGAAGTGGAAAGAGCATATTTCTTTTGAGAACTTTTCACAGGAGATTTGGACATGCTCCATCCTATCTTAAGTTTAATTGTGCTGCATCACTGGCTCTGAGCTTCAGGTCATGATTCAAGTTAAGATGTACAAGAACATTGAGCAGGACTCTTAAAAAAAAAGATGTAGATCTCAATTTAAAATACAAATCTAGGGAAGGGTAGAGGACTTCAGAAGAGCTCCTACACAGCCACCTTAACCCTGAAGAAGGGTAGCAGCTGATCAGCCTTTGAGAGCCTCCATCTGGACCCAGCAGCACCACATCCCACCCAGAGTGGGAGTGGGGAAGGGGTGGCAAAAAAGTTCACCTTCTGGACCAAGGTGCATGCTCAGACAAATGGTATTTTTTATTCAAGAAGACAGAATTATGTAAAAACAAAAATAACAGGCCTCTATTTTGGAACATGGCCTAGATATACATTTTCTGTTGGAATTTCAATAAGGAAAATGTTCTTTTAATCCATATTTGAGATCATTTGGGCTAGAAATTGAGGACTTGTAGAGATAGGAATATTCAAGAAGTAAGGCTGGGAAAGAACAGATAGATTGGGATTAAATATTTTTATTAATCACAAAATAATGTTTTCAAGAGAGGAATTTAAAAAGAGAAATTAGATAACTTCTTATACCTGGAAAGGTGTGATATGGGGGTGGAAAGGCCAGGCATGTGGTGGGCTGAGTTCTGGTTTTGCCTTTGAATTAACTTCGCAATCTTCTAATCTATCTACACTATTAAATGAGGGGATGACAAACTACTCAAACTCCATGGAACGATGGCCAGTTGAAGTCACTTGAATATTCATTCACATTCACTCATTCATTCATTCATTGAGTATCCATAATATAGAGTCAGCTCTGAAGCACATATGATCCCTTAGAAGAGATAAGATGGCCATCGAGAGATAAAATACAAGGTAGAGAGTGATAAGTGTCACAAGATATATAAGTTCAAAAAACGGAAGAAGTTTGTTCCTCTAGGACCCTCTGGGATTGCTTTATAGCAGAGATGTACAACATTTGAGTAAGTGTTTGAAGGACAGGTAGAATCCAGACAACTTGTATTGGGTGACCAGTAGGTAAGGGATTTTCAAGGGAAGGAACTAGTACAAGAAAAGACATAGGGTCAGGAAAATGTTTAGGAGGTGGGGTGTGCTCAGGAAATAAAATGTGGCCCCGTTTGCGTGGAGTACAGGTGCTTTAACACAGAGTGGAAGATAAAGCCAGAAACAGGACCAAGTATAAGGCCCTAGAATGCTCTGGAGGCAACAAAGAACTACTGAAAGTTCTGGAAAGAGGTGTGCAATAATAAGAGCTGAGCATAAACAAGCTTTCCATTTTTTTTCTACTTATCAATTTTTTCTTTTTGTTGGCATAACTTAGGCTACCTGGGTTTAAATTCTGTCTTCGCCATTTACTAGCCAGGGGAATTTGGGCAAATTATTTAACCTTGCTAAGCATCAGTTTCCAAACCTTAAGGTGGGACAATAACCAACTCATAGTGTTATTGTAGAAATTAAACGAAATGATAAGGAAAAGCACTTAACAAAGTGCTCGGTACAAGTGCTGTACTCACTAATGATAACTGCATCTTTTGCAGGTATAATTTTTAGGCTATTTAATAGAGCAGTTTCATAGCTCTTTAACTAGGACTTTCTATTCAATTAGGACCTCCTTGGACCTTCTGGAATAAGGAAAGCCACCTAGAGACTGTCATTACTATTTTTAAATTCCTGGAATCAGGAGCACTCTTTGGGCTCCAGAAGTTTGGAAGCACCTGGTTAACATTTCAGTTTGGAGTAATCTGCACATTCAAACAGTCTCTAGAAAATTACCTTAATTGGCTTAATAATTAAAAGGGTTCAAACTTTTATAGTGATATTTTATAATAAAAGTCCCAGTCAATGACTTCTTTGGAGGTTTAATTGTTTTGTTTACCTTAATTTCCATCCTGGTATCAGCTTTTAAAGCGCTGGATTTTGGGGTTGAATAGGAACAGCCTGTTCGGTAAGTGCTTAGAGAGACTGTCTATGTTTTCGTAGTTGAATGATATTCTGAGTCATGGCTTAAAATGGGAAAGTGGAGGAGAGTCACTGCACTCTTTATCCTGAGAGATGAAGAATGGACCACAGTGTGATGCTCACTTTGTACCTCTTATACACTTCCAAGAAGGTAGAAATTGTCACCGATGACTCCTTCCCATGTAAAATGTCTATCTAGCTTAATTAAACATGAGCATTGATGCTAAAAAAAGAAAGAAATCAAAAGAACGAGATTCCAGGATGCTCACTACTGCTAATTATTTAAGGATTATTCATATGATAAAAAAATTCAACTGCAAATAAAACACCAATAATTTATTTTGTCCACAATTATAAAAAAAGTTAAATAATCTGTTTTGTTGAAATCAGGTATAATTATCTTACTAAATCATATTGTTTATATGATCATTTTATATATATAGTTTAAAAATATTACATATAATTTAATAAATAGGTATAATAAAATAATTTAACAAATATATATATTTATATATATTTATATTTATAAATATATATAAAATAAAATAATTTAATAAATATGTATAATAAAATAACAACATATATATGACAGAGCTTGAGAGCTTTATAGAGAGAGCTAGTCACTTTAATTGCAATGACTCAATCTTCACAACAGTCCTGTGAAATAGATACCTGTTATTCCCATTTTATAAATGAAGAAACTAAGTTTTAGGAAGCTAAGCAAATTGCCTAAGGAAAACAGACAGTTAATGTTCTTTTTGTTACTCACTTGTCCAAATTAAGAATACTATGAAAAGAGGGTGGAGTCACTACCTACGAAATCTATTGGCATTGAATCTGAATGTCATCAATGACCATGATGGAGTATATTTTTCAGTTTTCCAAGAAGTAAAAGTGTGGGGTTAAGGGTACAAGCTTTAGAGTTGGTCTGGCTGTGTTTAGATTTCACCTTCATTACTTGCTACACGTGATCTTGTCAAGTTATGTAGACTTTGCAGCCAGTTTTCTAATCTGTAAAATGGGAACAGTAGTAGTACCTCTTCTCTGGAGGATTGATGAACGAATTTAGGTAAAGCACATAGCACAGGGCCTGGTATTCGCTCAATAAAGCCAAAATGTCATTTCTAATATTACTGTAATTACTACTGAGTGACAGTTGAGTCCATACCTGAGGCCTGGGTGGAGCGAATGCTAGCGTAGAAATACAAGCAACCGTCCTTCAGAATGCAATAGCGCTGGACCCACATGTCTGTTCTTCCATCCAGCTGGTGCAGAAGGCCCAGGCACTCTGGATTCTTGATAGCCAGGGGTGGGAGGCTACTGTTGTGCAGAGTAACATCTTCCCAGACATGATTCTGCAGGTGTGGCACAAAGGGATTATCTGATGATCATCCTGTGCCAAAGGTCATTGACTCACAGAGCCAGTGACATCAGCTCCACGTCTGTTTGACTTTAGGGAAGCCACTGCCCTAAATGGTTCTATTGCTACGACAACCTGAATACTTGAGCAATTAGTCAGAAAACCTAAATTTATCCATTGTCCATATGGAGCCTCTCTTCTCCCTTTTTATGTCCATAGATGTCCTTTCTCTGGCTTCTATTCTATTCTGGAAGGAAATTAAAAAAAATCAACCAAAGTAAAGGGGGTCATGAATAGAAAGGAAATGGAAATAGGCACCTCAGCAAAGACAATTTCTCATGCTCTGTCTAAAAGGGCTGGGCCAGCTCTGCTATTTCACTCACCATTGGCATTGTCCTCCTAGCCCTGTTCTTGGTGTGTTCACTGTGACTAATAGCCTCTGGTTCATGCTTTTCTTTATCTGATCTCCCATTTGCCTTAGGCTCTTATGGTCAGTGATGTGGAAGACAGATGATAAATCAAAATCCTCAACCCTGGAGGACAGCCCTCAGCCCGCAGCTTGGGGGACAGGCTCTTCCTGGGAACTCTGACCTGAGGCTGGGGGCACTGTGCTTTATCTCTTTATCAGAACTCACTGCCTGCACTTGCCGTTTTCTCTTCTGTGTTTGGTTTCTTTTCTGCTTTTTAGTTTTAACGAGGCAGTGCAAAAGATTTCAGAATGCAGAGCTTGCTGTATTCTTTGCTGGGAGGTGGGAGCCAGCTGGGAGTTTGGGTGTTCATTTTTTTACTTTGCTGTAGACACTCTGAGTGCATTAGCAGGCTAGATACCTTCTAAAAATATTGAGTCACGTTAGGATGACACATTGGAGAAATGGATGTGTGTATTGCATGTTGTGTTCCAGGTATAATGAAACACAAGTCCTGCTGTTTATCATATGGTGATGCTCACGATTATTCTGAAAGGGCAGTTACAGGGCACAGGGCAGTGCATTCAAGCTCAGACAATACAGATTTCTTCAAAAGTACAAGAGCCAAAATATGGAGAGAAGATAATTGTTAGTAAACGACTTCTGCTTGTATGCCATTTTGTGAGGAAATGAGCATTTTTTTTTTTTTTTTTTTTTTTTTTTGTCGTTTTTTCGTGACCGGCACTCAGCCAGTGAGTGCACTGGTCAGTCCTATATAGGATCCGAACCCGCGGCGGGAGCGTTGCTGCGCTCCCAGCGCAGCACTCTACCAAGTGCGCCACGGGCTCGGCCCGGAAATGAGCATTTTTAAAGGAAATCTGCAACCTCATTAGAAATCAAATCCATGGCATAAAAATAAAACAATTAAGTTTTAAAGCATTTTTTCCCCAACAGGTTACTGCAAAAACTCAGAAAGAGGAATATCACATGCCATAAGGCTGAAGTGAGGACTCACCTGTTGATGTTATGAAGTTATCTATCAGTTTGCAGGCAAAGTCTAAATTAAAAGCTATATTGCTCCAAAGCTGGAAATCTAAGTTAAAAGCTATATTGCTCCAAAGCTGGGTGGGAATAATGAAAGTGGGCCTAATAGGTTTATAGAACAAGGACATAAACACAAAGCGCTGTGTTTCTGAATATAGCATACTCATTTTCTAATAAGTTGCTCGGCCAACAGCACCGTCCCAAGATACCCCCGAGATCTTATACTTTGGGAATGAAGAGAAAACAGCAGCAGTGGTTTCTCTTCATGAGGAACTGCTGGACTGCCCCTTGTGAAACAGAAATTCCACCCCAGTTTGTAACTACCCACCGAGTCTTACTGAGAGGGATGTCATACTACCCCCTGAAAATAAGAATAGCAGGAATGCAAGCTCCCCCATAGGATGTGAGGAGAAAATCCTGTTGACTTAAAATCCTCTTTCCCACATTTTAGAACTGATCTGAGAAGCCCCAGGGTGGACTGCATAACATCTAACTTGTTCCTTTCCCCTCTGAGAAGAAAAGCAAAATCAAGGCAGAGATAAATATCAAGGAAGACTTACCTGGTGGACAGGATGGGCTGCTTTGTCCATTGCCTCAAGCCATCTAAAAGACAGTAAAATGAAAGGAGCTATCACACATAAGTGTCATTCAGAGGGGCTTGTTTTTGCTGAACCCACCATGCAGACAGAGCAGTCCTGAGGCTCAGATATGTTTCATTGGTCTAAGTTCATGGTTGAAGGGCAATGCATTCTTGCAAAATTGGTGTACTAGGTGGCAAAAATCTCTTTTCCACCAGGCATATTTAAAATAAATCATTCCTATCTTTCTCCTTTATTATAGCGTAATTAATGCCTGACAGAAAATTCATTCATTCTTTATTTTACCAAGGTATATGAATTAACTAACACTGGCAGGGCTGACAACAATTTGTATATTAATGGTAAGGCACTGACTATTAAAATATAGGAAGACTGGTAAAAGCCACTGTCCTGAGACTTTTTCTTAGGTGTCTCTTGGACACAGTGGCCACCTTTAATGCACCATTAGTGACCCTCCTTGAGGAATGGATTTTCTTAGTCTTGCCTCTTTAATAGGCACCAGCCTATCCACCCCATCCCATCTTGCCGATCTTTTACAATTTTCTTTTAAACTCCTAAACTTCCAATCACACTGTACTGCTTGCTATTTTTCCCAAAGCTTTATTTATTCCCTCTGCCCTCCTATGTTCCACTTGCTTTTGTATGCTTTACCCAATCCTATGCCATACACTTTGTAAACAACTCCCTCATCCCCACGTCCCTACTCTCAATTCCTATACCATTCTGCCTCTTCGGTAGCACTTCTCAATTTATATTTTGCATTCAAAATATTAGAATAAATGCCCTATCTTCTTAGTTCAGGACTTTTTTTGCAGTCAAGAATTGGCTCTTCATTATACTAATAATCCATAGAAGCTTTAAAACTGTGTCTTGGACATAATAGGTATCCAATAAATATTTCCTGCATGAATGGAAAATACAATCAAGTCACTATCATCATATTTCCCTGTTTGTCCTCTAAAGAAACATGCATTTGAATACATAATGTTTCACAAATAGGGATCTTCTATTGTTTGCCTAAGAAGCTGAAGACCTAGAACTCTCTTTAAGATTAAAGCTGGGTCCAAATTCTAGTAGAGATGTGCCATTAACACTGAACACTGTTGACCCTTTTTGTAATTGACTCTTTCTCTTCCACTTTATCCTACCCCTCACTCTAAATTAGCAATACTTTCACTACAGTTTTCAGTTGACTCACTGGCTTGACCAATGATCTCCATTCCCTCAGGGAGACACGCTGAGTAATGATCATGTTGGCAAATGGTCAGAGCTCACAGGCTACCATCTTAGAATGCATGCACAGTTCTCTGCTCCTTTTGTGTGCTCACAAAATGTCAGCTGGATTCATTCCCCCACAAAGCTACATTATTATTATTGTTAATTTTGCTCATCTTACTTTTATACCTAAGACTATCTACCAATTAACTTAAAATATGTAAATCTGGAAACATTTCATGATTGTGAACCATGGCAGTACTGATCCTTTTTAGAAAATATGGAGACTTCTTATCCAAGTACTAACTAGGCCTGAACCTACTTAGCTTCCAAGATCAGACAAGGAGATCTAAAGTAAGTGAGTTAGCAGAAGATGTTTATGATCTTTGGATAGTCTGTTAGAAAAAAACCTGAGAGAATAATGAAAAAACAAACCTTATACCTAAGAATAAAACAATTTATTGACTCATGCTATGAATTTGTTGTTCCCTTTCTACTTCTAATCCCAAGAATCTGTAAGGGTGCTGCTGAAGAAGCATTCTCCCACTCAACGTGAAACTGTGAAGATAAAAGATTAATGAATTACCTCTTCATTTCTTGGTTTGAGGTTGCACAGAAGCAAAAAGTCCTATTTCCAGACTGAGGCACACAGTTAAACACAAATGGTTTTCCCAGGCTGGTATCGATGCCAACTTCTGCACCATCTAATTTAATTACTTCTAGAGGTGGCCATTTTCCTTCATCCTGTAATTGAGAAGGAAGATGTTCAGTATGGGCACTATAACTAAACAGATAAGGGAGAAAATGAGAGAAGAAAAGAGGACTAAAATGATTGTTTTGAACTGATTGTTTTTTGGTTCTGAAATAAAAATAACACCAACAACAATTTTTGCAGGTTATGTTCTCTATGATATATTCCATTGAATTCCAAATTTTCTATCTATGATATTTTCCCATATCCTTTTGAACAGCTTCTATTAATAGGTGTTTTATTAATGCCAACATGAGAAAGTATCATTAGAAAAAAGTATATTAGAAAAAAGAACATCAGAAGAAATTGATATCACAAAATACACGTGGTTGGTAGTGACATAACACTTCTAGTTAGTACCTATAATTAACATGTATTAGATGTTTATCAAGTGTCAGGCCCTCTTCTAAATTCTTTGCATCTGTTAATTGATTTATTTTCACAATTGCTCATGAGGTAGTTACTCTTATCATCTCCATTTTACAGATCAGGAAACTTCGGCATGGAGAGAATAAAGAGTAGTTTTCTATAAAGGATAGTAGTTCAGTTTAAAATACTATAATATGTATGCAAAACTAAAATTATTTTATAGGTAAATATATTTTCATTTGTGTTTATTTACAATTAAATCTCAAAACACTATGTTCATTATTCATTCCCTTTCTAAAAACATCTGCATTGAGATATAATTTACATACTATGAAAATACTCACTGTACATGTACAATTCAATGATTTTTAGTAAATTTATAGAGTTAGGAAACTATCATTGTCATCCAGTTTTAGAACTTTTCCATTAACCCCCAAATTTCCTTCAGCCTGTTTGAGGACAATTGTCCTTCCCCCAACCTCTATCACAGGCGACCAAAGAAATGTTTTCTGTCCTTGTATATTTGCCATTTCTGAACATTTCATATACATGGAATCATACAATATGTGGTCTTTTGTGACTGGCTTTTTCACTTGGTGTAATGTTTTCAAGTTTTATCCATGTTGTAGGACTTATCTGCACTTCATTTCTTTATACTGCTGAATTATATTCTACTGCATGGATATGCCAGATTTTGTTTATCCATTTACAAGTTGAGAGACATTTTTTCTTTCCAGTTTTGGGCTATTTTGAACAATACTTCTGTGAACATTGTGTAAAGGTCTTTGTGTGGACATATGCTTTAATTTCTCATTGGTAGATTACTAAGAGAGAGATTTCTGGGTCATATGGTAAGCTTGTATTTAACTTCATAAGAAACTGCCAAACTGTCTTTCAAAGTGGCCTCACCATTTTACATTCCCACTAATGGTATATGAATTTTCCAGATTTTCCACATCCTCACCAATACTCAGTAATGTTTGTCTTTTTGATAGTAGCCATCCTCTGTGTGTAGTGGTATCTCATTGTGGTTTTCAATAGCATTTTTCTATTTTTCTAGACTGATGATGTAAAGCACCATGTAATGTGCTTATCAACCACTGATATGTCTTTGTTGTTGAAATGTCTCTGGTGAAATGTCTTTCACATATTTATTCCATGGAAAACATTTTTCTGAGCAATCAAATGATACGAATCAAAAGGGACACGAATCAGAAATTTTCCCCCCGTTTTTTCAAGGAAGAAACTAAGGTTTGATAAGATGCCCGAAGGTTACATAGACAGAAACAGAGATAAAATTTATCCCCTGATCTTCTAGCCCTGCCTTCCCACACTACTTCTATCACAAGTCTGGTTTCTTGCACCACTGGAATTTGGAGGACTGCTGGCTCTTAGAGTCATCATTTGAGGAGGTGGCATTCAGGAGACAGAGTATCTCCTGACGCCATCAGCTTCACTGGAATAGAGACCGAGATCTAGAGTTCTTATCTGTTTTAGTAAATATCGGAAAGGTAGTGCATGTTATAATAATAGTATATGGCCAATAATATGACACTAGAAACCAGAAGAATATATTTTCATTTGCTTTAATAAGGATAAAGACTTTGCATGACTATGCAGAGTACTTAATTATTTATATCATTTTCCCAGGAGCATCTAACATGACAAAAAGAAATGAAAAAACATAAATAAAGACTGGAAATTTTATTCTGTTGGTAAGTGACAAGTTTGCTCATATGCTAAGAGAAAATACTCACTGGGTCTGCTTTCCTGTGGACCCATTATACAGATAAGACGATATAATATGTTGGTCTCTCAGTATCAGTGCTGTTAGGTCACTTGGGAACTACCAGTGGGTTCACCCACATCCTTTGCTGCAGGAGAATTCAAAGGAGTTCGCTCACATGTCACATGACACACAACCAAGAATAGTACTTAAAGTCACTTATGAAGCTCTTTCCCCTCTGCTCAAGTTGCAACTGTGTGAGAAGAAATGAATGATTGCTAAATGGACTGGATTAAAAAAAAACGAGGGCTACTATTTCTTCCATGGTCTCCCTCATGGCCCAAATTCCATTTTTACTAATCTCAGCTGCTGCCTCATGGCCCCTGCTTAGGAGCCTACTGTGGCCCTGGGACAGCTGCAGTAAAACTAGGGACACAGAGCCTGTGCAGAAGGCGTGGGTGCTCTTGCAGCTGTGCTTACTCACCTTACCCTTCTCTCTTGGTTTCACCAGCCCACGCACCGCTAAACTCCACTCTTGTGAAGATACAGGGGTTGGCAAAGGTCTTCTATGTGGTTTAATCCCAATGCTGCTTGGACTATGGTGCCATATTCCCCAATCAAATGTTTTCTAGAGATGAAAGACAACTAGTATTCTTCTTCTCTTCTACGGCCACACTCTTGGGGTGTTTTTAGCTCCTCCCTTAAAGAAAACTCCGTCCCTCAGTTGGTAATGATTCTTAAATTGGTTCTGTTTGATTTATCCCCTCCAGCTCTGCCAAAAGTCCCTTTAATGTTGATGCTGGGAACAATAAAGATTTCTTTAAGACTCTGGTTTCCCTGCAATTTTATATTCTCCTTTCCATGGCACAGAAAGGCTCCAGCTCCATTTTTCTATTCCTGAGCCATAGATCCAGCTGCTTCTTCTGTGCAGAATTGATTAAAATCACAAGGATGCTAAAGGTATTTATCAAGGAATTGTTTAGTGATATCCAGAAGCTGTAGATTGAGAATGAAGGAATTTGGGTTGTTTTTGCCAGATGGCCTTGGATAGTGTTGACATTGTCTAGCATGGAAATAATATCAAAGGTCAGACTGCTCAGAATAGGGAAACGGCAAACAATAATGACAAAAACTCAACTCAGAGAGGATCCACTTCTAAATTAAATTATTTCTATAAAGGAAAATACAAACAAGGGTGTTTGTGTCTGTCTGCAACTTGGGCTCTCTGTTAAAATAATCTACAGATTTTTAAAAATTATTTGCTTTGGTCGTCCAAATTTTTGGTTTGAAATTTTTTGTTGTTGTTGCTATGCTTCCTTGTCTAAGAAAAGGAAAAAGGCTGGGACATTATACCACTTTGTTTCATTTTATCTGAAGGCACAGCAGGGAAATCCACAAACTAAGGAGGGGGGAAAAGGCATCTTTAGTCCTGAGAAAGAGCTAATTCTCAGTGAGGAAAAGAGAGCCAAGATTCATTTAACAGGAAAAAAAATCATGTCCTAAAGCAAAACACCACATGAAAGGGTGCATGAAATACGCATCTAGAGAGCTATATTTAAAGGTGGAAGGTTGAAGCAAAATTGAGGAATGAGTGTCCCTGAGAGACTTATTAATGATGCTGAGATCCCTTTATCTCTTGGTGGCACTTTGGAGGCACCCCTCACTGTCAGTGATTGAACTATCCCCCTCCCTGATGTCCCTGAGATGATGGTCTCTGTCCATATCATGGCTGATAGGATCAGGAAAGCAGCAAAGTGTGTACAGGTAAGAAGGAAGGAAAGATGCACCTAATTTCACTGTAGTGACCTTTGCTATCTTTGTCCCGTGAATAAATAAAGTCTTGACTCTCTAGGGACCACGAGCTCATCACTACACCACTCAAGATAATTTATGTGTATGGGCATTTAAGTGTGTATTTTATTTTTGTATTTATATATGCATGATTTCCTTTCTTCCCTCCCAAATATAAAGAAAGAACAGAGAACAGAAAGAAAAATGAGCATGCAAGTCAAAACTTTGTTCATGGGTGGTATGGGGTTCCCTGTCAAAACTTCATGAGTTTGACATTTCTCTTTTTGCTTTTATCAAAATCATTGCTCCTAAAGTTGCAGCAACTCTCCAGTCTGCATCAGAGTATGTGAACGAGATACTTCATCCTTAAATATGGTTATGGCTCTTACCCTGCTCTTATAAAGATGCCTGGCTGCATTTACGATAGCAGCAGAGGTAGCTAACTGGCTGCAAACTCAGAATTTTGTGCTTTTCTTTTCAGTTTGCCTGGAGTGGGGATCATATTTTTGGAGAGATAAATACATGCTGGCTGCACCACAATGTTTCTTGGCACTAGGAAGGCTCAGGGCTCCAGGAAACAGGCAGCTCTTGGGGCTGAAGGAATTCATTCACACTGGACCAGCACATTATGCTGTGCCCAGTCAGAAAACAGGTTTCTGGCTGTAAAATTAGCCAAAGGTGGGCATACTAATGGTATTGAGGGCTGAGCTGCCTAGGTTCTACAGCTCTGGCCTCAGTCACATGGCTCATTTGTCACCATTTCTTTTGCTCCTAAACTATTCCTTGGAGTATATAACAACTGTCACTTAATACTTTTATTACAACAGAGAGAGTGTAAAGTAGTGGAACTGAGTCACAGTTATGACCTTTTTAAAAGTTGTTATAAAGTTACTAGGATAACTGTAAAATGAAGACATTCCGCATCTTAAACTTAATGATTAAATGTTTCTCCTAAGAGGAGTCCTTTTGTTGATGGACTGTAGAGCCAGATGACCGGATTGAACCCTCACTATACCACTTATTAGGTCACTTACATGACTTTGGGCATGTGACTTCATTTCTCTGTGCCTCAGTTTCCTTATCTGGAAAATAGAGTTGCTATAAGGATTGACTTATAACTTTTACCTTAACGAACTTTTACTTGAGTGTAGAGTGTTCAGTACACTGCCTGGCACTTCGTAAGTGATTCATAAATGTTAGCTTCCATCATTATGTAGAAATTTGATGAAAGTGAAGAGTGAGAAATTAGGAAAGTAGTTAACCAAGTAGCTTTAATATGAATGGTAGGGTATCTTTATTTAAAGTAAGTTCCTATCTCTGTGTATTTTTTTCCTCTGAGAATTACAGACTGCATGGACAAGAGGATGGGCTTTATCTCTCTGAGATCTTAGTTTCCTCATTTGTAAAATGGGGGTAGCAGCACCTTTCTTTGTGAGGACGAGATCTAGTCATCTGTGTTCAATGAAGGTTGTTTCTTTCCCACATCTGGGAAAAGATGTGTCTGCTCTTAGTTTGAGTGAGAATGAAGCATCCCCACAATATCTCTAGGAGTCAGGGAAGCTGTGTAAGAAGAGACCCAGCTCCAGACCAGTGATGGCCATTACTGGGAGGATGGCTGGGCTGGGCTGGGCCAGGCCTGGGGTGGGGGTGGGATGGAGGGAGATGGAAGACTTCATTTATTTATCTTGTGAGGGGGTTGTGGTGATCTGACTGGTTGGCTCCTGTGCCTAAATTCCTGTAATTCAAGTGGCAGAGGCTTTTTAATGCTTAACCCTACTCCATACTCAGAAATCTGGAGGATTCAGCATTTGCCTCTGGTTAAACTTGGACTGAGAATCTCGCACAACCCACAGATAATGGCTGATTTTCCTGCAGAGAGCCAGGCCACTGTGATCACAGCCCAAGAGGCTACCTGTTGGATCTTTGCCCACCCTGCCCTCCCGTCCTGACTAACACCCTGGGCTTTAGAGGATTTCTCTTTTCTTACTACCCTCCATGCCTCCCTTCCTTCCAGCAAAGCTTACTGAGAGTGCCTGTACCTTCTGCCAGACGCTGTGCCAGGCACTCAGGTTCTCCCCGGACTTTAGCCTCAGACTGACTTCCTGGTCTTAGGCCTCTCTCATTCTTGCCAACAATTCCTCAGCTCTCTTTCCTGGCCCAAAGCCAATGTGTCCATTATGACTTGTGGTCTTTGCCTGGCCCATTGTGCCCCTTATTATGGAAGAAGTGACCTGGTTCTCTTGAGAGTGAGTGTTCTGGTTCTCAGTGGATTCAGATGTTCATCTGTGCACATGATGGCTTACTCAGCCTTTCTGAGTAGAGAAAACATGGTGCTCTTTCTGTAATCTTTTTTCAGATCCCCTATTTTTTTGCTTTTGTAAGTTGGAGTGATAACTGGGAAGAAAAATGTTTTTCCTTTGAAATATCTCACATTTCTCTTCTATATAATTCCTGCTGACATCACTTTGGTCCAAGGCCTTGGCATCTCAAGCCTATGTCACTATGGCAGGCTCCGGGCTGAGCCTCTCAGTGTCAGACTCTTGGCAATTTAATCTGAACAGCCTGATAGTATCCACTCAAGGTCTGCTTCTGTTTCACTGCTCATGGTGCCCTGTTGCCAGTTCATTGCCTCTGAGCTCCAAATTTACCTTTCATTGTCTGATTCATGAAAATGGATCTTGGCCCTTTAAATATTTTTCCTTTGCCAGCTGGCATGAAGTAGTGCTTTGTCAGTACAGAATACCTGGGAGACATTGCAGGAAGAAGGGGCTCTTTTTCCTGGCTCTTGTGGATACTTCAGTAGGAGCCTGGAGAGTGTTGCATTTTTTTCTCCAGTGCTAAGTAGAGAAAACCTCCAGGATGCAGCTTCTGCACAGTTTTCCTGGCTCTCAATTTGGGCCTGTTCTCTGACCCAGGTTTCTGCTCCATACACCTTTTCCTCAGCCCTGTGGAGCTGGATGTATAGGAAAGTGGCTCCTCTCCCTAGGCCTAAGAGGCACCAAAGTACACTAGGTTCCTAACTAAGGAGTAGGTTTCTTCAACTCCCAGTTCCAGCAGCACCCACAGTGGCACCTCAACACCCTCTCTGCACCTGACTCCCTCCGTGAGCCTGAGCACCAGCCTTGGCTCGCTAAGCCCAGGGCACCATACCTGTAGCAGTGCACACACCGGGAAGCCATACCTCATTCTGATTTTGATTCACATTTCTCTAATGACTAGTGACAGTGAGCATCCTTTCATGTTCTTTTTGTACATCTTTATTGAAATGTCTACTCAATTTTTTTTGTTCATTTTTAAATCAGGTTGCTGTTTTAAAAGTAATTAATTTTTAATAGACAAATAAGAATGATATGTATTTATCATGTACAACATGGTATTTTAAAATATGGATACATTGTGGAATGGATAAATCAAGCTAATTAACATATGCATTACCTCACATAATTATTATTTTTTTGTGGTGAGAACTCTTAAAATCTACTGTCTTAGCGATTTTAATCATTTAATCATCTCTTCTGGGAGATTCTCCATCAAATATTCTGTAGATGGGCCTGGGTGCTCCCCTCACAGTCACCATAAAATCAAATATTTTCTTTTCTCTCTGAGAAACCAAATGAGATTAGCAAATTGGGAGTATGATCTATTTATTGTTCTTAAGTAAGAAATCATAAGATAAGAGTACTCCCTTTTCAGAAGATAAAATATAGGTATATAAATAAGGGGAGAGAAAATTTAATGTGTACTAAATTTCTGTGCAAAATCTATTTGTGCATCTGAAAATTATACTTGCCCGCTGGCTTAGTATTTCTAGTAAATGATAGAAGCCTTCCCATTGAACCTACCTCAACTGAGAGAACCCATCCTCTGATCCATTGTGAAAACCCAGAAAAAAAATAAAAAGGATCAGAACATCTCTCCCTCTTTGTAATAGTTGCTTTGTCATTCCCAAAGAGGTAACTGAGAGTTTCTATCAAATTTCTTTATGTCTAACTTCAAGAAATCTTCTGAATGGCTCAGACATTTGAAAAAAGGAAACTTTACCAGAATAGTGCTAAAAATAGTGTGGATGATGTCTGAACGCTGTTTAGCTTTGTCTTGAGTGAAGATTAAAATGGCAGCAGAATAATTCTTTGACTGGCTCTGATTCTTCATGTCCAGAAAGATTTGTCTTAATACTCCTTGCTGATTTTGTCAAAGTTATAAAAGAGTCCACTACAAGGGTCATATTATCTGCATTCTACAAATGAGGAAATAGAGGCAAGCGAAGTGAAGTAATTTGACCAAGGAAATGCAGCTAATAGTGGTAAAGCCAGGATGTGAACCAAGGCCTGCCTAACCACAACATCAGACTGTCTCCACAAAATGAGATTTATCTCATAAAGCCCAGATTTACTAATGCTACACTCATATTAACTCAGAAAGTCAGAGATGTTGTTATATCCATATTATAGTGGAGTAGAAAGGCTTGGAGAATTTCTTTGAATTGCCCAGGTCCACTTGGGTAGCCAAAAGCAGGGTTGGGGCCTGGACCCCAGTCTGTAAGACCCAGAGCCAGAACACTTCATCTCTTGTTAGATGGACTATTTCATCTGGGTTTTATAAATGCAGGTAAGGTAGATAGAAGCTCCATCTGAGCAGGATTATGTGTTTTTCACCAGAGAATAGCTAGGACAGTGCTGGGTCCAGAGGAAGTACTGAACTAAACACAGATTGATCCAACTGTTAAGGAGTCCATAATCCAGGTACCCAGCAAGAAGGTTTCTTCTGCAATAAGTTTCTGTCTTGCTGTGTTTCTTCATAGCTGTGATATAACCTTCACAAAGGTAAGTCCCCCTATGTCTGTTTTCAGTAATTTCTCCTCTTTCTGGCAGTGGGTGAAGGGCACTTCTCTGGTAGCTTTGGTCTTCTTTCAATCCTTGAGAACCCACTAAGATAAAGGACAGGCCCTGCAGGACATCCTGTTCAGAACAGATGTACTGATGATGGACTGAGCCAAAAGGAGGCCTGACTTTAGCTGGCATGAATTTGTGGACAAGGTATTCTCATCACTGACTGGACCAGTGCTTTGGGATGATATATAGTTTAAGTTGTTATTCTGTTCCACATTAGTACAGAAGTAAAAGAATTGACTGGGTAATAATTTACAGTTAATTACTTGCATAAAAAGCAAGGAACCTTGTGTTGTAACCTGAGAGAGCATAGGATAGTGCATTGTTTGTACATAGTGATCAATCAGTAAATGATCATTTGGCGGATCTGGACAGGATAAAAGGTAAGCGTGGTCAGAAAGAAGCTGGTTAGTCCTTTACCTTTAGAATGTGAGCCTGACCACTCTCCTTTCATCTCTTCCTAGTTCTTGGACAAACTTTGCATTTCCCTTTGAGGCTGCATGATAACGTGTCACGTCCAGCCGAGTACCACTAATTGGCTTTAATTTTATCTTCTCAGTCTTGCTCTTGGATTCCTTCTTTCTTTCCTTCCAAAATAGCACATGTAGAGGGCTTTTGTACATAATCTTTTGTTTTCAAATAACTGTAGATTCACAGGAAGTTGAAAAAAATAATACAGAGAGGTCCCATTTACCCTTGACTCAGTTTCTCCCTAATGGTACCGTCTTACATAGCTGTACTTTTGATGTGTTAACAGTAGCTCACTGAGTTTAAGTGCCCAGGAAAAATCTTTATTGAGATGCAGTTACCATCTTCTCTGGCCTAAAACCAGGGCAGGCATTCATGGTTGTGCCACCAGTGCCATCCTACAAAGCCCTGCAAGTGGAAGGATGCATCTAGAAATTTTTAATGATTGTATCTTTGAATTAATATTTTATAAGTGAAGCATGATGGAGCATGCTCTGGGGGCTCAGAGCCTCACTTCATGTGTGGTTCCACCTCTTGGTCACCTCTCTGCCTCCCTGGGACAGAGTTTTGGACTTCTGCTCCCCTGCTTCCACCTAGCGACCAGTGATGCCCTCCGCCCCTGGCAGGGTGCTGGGAGTGGGTGCAGGAGGGTTAGGGTGAGGAGAGGGCAAAAGGTGTCTGCGAGGGTCTGCACTTGCCTGGCAAACATCCCTGTGCCTTAAGAAGCATAACATTACATAACAAATACAAAACATCATGGCAAGTCAAGACAGAGATTGTGGGCAGGAGAAAGGAAGAGGCTTTTAGACTGCATTTTGAACAGAGGCTCAGCATTTTCATTTTGCACTAGACCCCATGCATTATATTGCCAGCCCTACTTAAAACTATTTTACAGCCCAGCCTCCTACAAGAAACTTTGGCATGAAGATGAATATTTATCAGAAATAGAAAGCTTCAATAGAAGCACAGAGGAGTACTTGTTTATCAAAGGTGAAAATAGTTCCCACTAATGCCAGAGAAATCTCCCTAAAGCACGTTTTATCAAGTGACAAACTCTCTAAACCTGCAGTGCTCTCTCCTTATGGAATACAGTCCATGGCAGAGCCTGGTCTTCGGGGCTCTCCGTAAATGATCAACCCTCATCTTATCTTCTGAATTTCAGGTTTCACCACAGCTTGCTTCACATCCACATTTGCTTCCAACTCAATGCAGTTCATGCTTTCCCAGTTCTATGCTTTCCCTCATGCCATTTTATTTTTCTTAAATGCCATTTGACCCACTTTTTGAGGCTGAACCATCACTTCTCTCCTGGTATTCCCAGACTGTGCTCACCTCATAGCCTTCACACTTGCTTCCTCTGCCTCAATTGCTCTTTCTCTAGGACTCAACTGGCTAGAGCCACCTTGTCATTCAGAGAGAAAGTCACCTCTGCAGAGAGATCAACCTGAATTCCTGCTCTGAACTAACATCCATCCCATTCCATTCCTGTTCTGTTAACTGTACTTACCATTTTGATATTAACTCCATACATTTACTTATTTATTTATTTATTTGCTGGTGTAACAGTCTTACTTCTGTATCCCTGGTACCCTAAACCATGCCTAGCATATATTTGTTGAATAAAGGAAGGACCCTTTTCCTTCTCCAAACACTGAAGCATATTGCATGTCATATTTTGCTTATATGTTTTCTTTCTTCTTCCATGCTGCTAAGTTCTTGAGTGTGAGGAATGACTCATTTTCATCCCCTCAATGCCTAGGAGAGACCTAGGCTTCAATTTGTCTTCCTTGAACAAATAGATAAAAACAAATGATGTCAAGGCACAGCATTTCTTTTCTCTTTCAGAGTAACTGGACACAGCATTAAACCAGAGAGATCAAAACTAATTGCCGGAACGAGAAGCACATGTCATTTAGCATTCACTGCATCTGTACCAAAGACGGCCTTGGAAAGTGTGTAATCAACTAACGGCGTGCGGTATCTGGGGTGACCTCTGTGTTCATTACAGTGCCATTCTCTCCAGGCAATTTGTTGCCTTTGTGGCCTGCGGGATGAAAAGTTTCCCAAAATAGAGACAAGGGATAGGTTTAGTTCTTATGGGAGAAATCAGAGAGAGGGCACCTTCATTATAAGCACTGGACATCTGGGTTATTCTCTTAGCAAAGCATTTTGTTTTTCATTATGGGGAACAATAGAGGTGCTCACCTACAAATCATTTTGGGAATCTAAGCGGTGTGAAGAGTGAAAGGTGAGGCATTAATCTAGAGAGTGACAGGTTTGGGGCAGAAATAGGACCATTCAATCCAAATGGTGTACATAAAAAAATAAAAGAGTGATCCATCCACTCTGGTTGTTTTGGGCAGAGAGAGCAAGAGACCTGCTGACCAGCTCAGTGGGTTGAGAAGAGGTTTTTTAAGCTTCACGATAGAGTTTAGAGTCTCAAAAGGCCACCCGGACCCCAGAGGACCGAGCAGCTACATACATGGCCAGGAGAGTTGGAGGCCAGGAAGAGAGAGGGGAACTGAAGTGTCCTGAAGCTCACTTGCACAGCTCCCTCTTCCCTTACACTGAGAAGAGCTTCTCACTGCTAGACCCTGAGCCTCCCGGCACTCCTGCTGCTAATGCTGAAAGTGGCGGCCCCTCCTCCCTCAACCATGCAGAACCCTGAGAGAGGAAGCCTCTGTGATGAGACTAGTGTCTCAGCACTACAGTGTTTTCATTCTTGGGGAGAGCTGGTGGGTTCAGAGTGGGTTTCTTGGGGGTGGGGAGGGGCATGGTTTGGTATACAGAGAAAAACATAACTACACAAACCGGCAGAAATGAGAATCATACTGCACGTCCTAAGACATTTCTGCTGGGGTCGGATACCTCCCCGAGAAGCCCAGGTGAGCTGCGGGTGCTGGTGGAGAAAGGTGTGTGATATGGGGTGGTGAAGCAGGGGTGGGGGGAGTGATTTTAGGGAAATGCCACAGGCAAGGTCCTGGAAGACTTATTTGTCCTCTTTTCACCTGGAAAGAAACAACTATTGTGTGACAGAGGCAGCACTGCTGGTCTCTGGAGGGGTTACCCCTCTCCCCTAGCCTTGTTCCTTTTCAGGCTTCCAGCTGGCATTTTAGACAGCTGTGGTCTGCAGTGAGAGGACTGTGAGAAGAGGCCACAGCCTGAAATCTTGCATATAGGAATGAGTATTGCCATAAGTCAGGTGGGGACCCTGCCTTGCATGGGGCATGAGGGCATGAGGAATGATGCTCACAGAGGGCTGACAAGTGGCACTGGGAGAGAAAGCTATTACTTTTCCTCTCTTTTCCACTCTGAAAACAATCATTCCTACTTGTAAAGGGGGAATTCTGTGTAGCCTGGAAGTAGCTCCCAAGCACATGTTTCCCCTCAAAGCATCCACTTTTGTGCTTAGTGCCATCCTTGGCCTTGCTTTTCCACTCTTTATGGCAGTACAGAGCAAAGTTCGCCTTTAGACTGGTTCAGTCTGGACTCTGAGCTGGGTTTTCCCAGGGGTTAGGTGTTTCCAGCTGGTGAGGAGATTATTTATTTGTCAAATCAGTCACCTAGTAAAGCAGCACTTGCTTTCTTAGACTGATGGCTGTAGTCTGCCAAACAGTACCCAGGGGTTCCAGCTCCTGCCAAAACAACAAATGGTTTATGGCAACTCATAGCAGCTTGACCTCAAAATGCATTTCTAGTATGTGTCCTTATCCCAGGTTTCTGCAGTCACCAGTATGCTTTGACAGGCCACCTGTGTCTGGGTTGTTGCAATTGCATCTCTGCTGTCCTCCCAGTAGAGCTCCACCCTTGATCCCGCTCCAAGCCATTCTCCACTTCACAGTCATGGGCATTGTGTCAGTTTCCCATTGCTGCTGTAACAAATTTGCCACAAACTTGGTGGCTTAGAACAACAACAAAAAAATGCATTATCTTATAGTTCTAGAGGTCAGGAGTCTGAAATCAGTATCACTGGGCTAAAATTAAGATGTTCACAAGAATGCATTCCTTCTGGAGGCTCTAGGGGAAAATCGATTCCTTGCCTTTTCCAGCTCCAGAATCTGCTCGAATTCCAAGGTTCGTGGCTTCCATCCCTTCAACCTCTGTCTGAAGGAGCCCTCGTCCAGGTTACGTATATCCCAGCACTTTGTAGCACATATCACACTATGTAGTAGGATTATTTATGTATGTTTTATACCTCTTACTAAAATGTAAGCTCAGTGAGATCAGGCACCATTTTGTTTTGTTTTGTTTACCAACAGTATACCCAATGCCTACAATGATGCCTGGCAAATATTTGGCTTCCAACAAATATCTGTTCATTGAAAAAGATAGTGTGAGGATCTTAAGGAGAAAATCAGCATAAAGCATCTCTCCCCCCTTTATATGCTGGTGATTTCTCCACACTTGGCTTATAAGAATCATACCTGAGTCATTGGCAGTTATAAAGCAGGTGTTTTCAGTTATGGAATCCACTGCTAGTTGTAAGGAAGGAAGCTAGCATTAATTGTGTGACTGCTGGTAATTGGGCTAAGACTATTTATAACTTAATTCTCAAATGCCCCGGTGAGTTATGCATTCCAGGTCCCACATAACAGAAGAAATTGAGGCTCGTATTAAGTAACTTGCCTAGATTTACAAGGCTAGTGAGTAGTAGAGTGGAATCTGAATACAAGTTATCTGACACCAAGTTCAGTATTGTTACTGTTGTACATACCTGCATGTAGCGTTAATGTACCAAAAGGAAAGACCTTGGTCTGTGGATCTAGACTTAAATCTCGACCATTGTCATTTAGTAGTTGTGTGATTTGGAATAAGTGCCTTGGTCTTAGTGAACTTCAATTTCCATATCTCACAACATTGTTATGGAGAGAAAAATGAAATAAGATATGCTAGGTGTCTAGCACAATGCCTGGTAGTAAAATAAATGCTTAACACATGGTATATCTAAGTATATCTAAAATACTATTAACGGAAACCTGTTACTTGAGAAGAGAGGCATTTTTGCTTCTTTGTTTTCCTCTAATTTAAAGGATTCTTGAATGAGAAAATTTGAAATAATTGCCCTTGGTCAGTAATATGCCATATTTTCATCATTGCCTCTACCTGTCATAAATGTACCCAAGCTCAAACTTACTGAAACAAGTTTCCCCATCAGTAATGAATATTTCGTAACTCACTCAAAATCTACAGGGAAGAATAAAAATTATCCGTGCTGAAATGCTATTCTTTTGAGCAACATCTCATTTGGGACATTGGAAGCTGAAGAAGGAAGCAGGGGAGTGTTCCAAGTGAGTGAGAGAAAATGTCCTGATACCCAGAGGCTGTCCTTCTTTGTAGGATTGTCTCTCTAGTGGGACATTTCCAGAAAGCTACACGTTTCCTATCCCACCAGGTGGGTGAATAAAGCATATGTATTCATCTGTTTCTGTTGCTTATAGAAGAATACCTGAAACTGGGTAATTTATAAAGAAATGAAATGTATTTCTTGAGTTTGGAGGCTGGGAAGTTCAAGGTCCACAGAACACATCTGGTGAGGGCCTTCTGGGTGAGAACTCTCTATAGGGTCCCATGATGACCAGAGTATCATATGGTGAGGATGGAAAGAACAAGAGAGCTAACCTTCTCACTTATAAAACCATCAGAACCATGCCCATAACAACCCATTAAAACTTCATCTCATTACTCAGTGAATAGATGAATCCATTCAAAAGGGCACATCCTTGAGATCCAATCACTTCTTAAAGGCCCCATCTCCTACCACCACATTGAAGGTTAAGTTCCAACATGAGCTTGGGGGGACAGTCAAACCATAGCAACACACATATAAAGTTCCTCTGCTAATAATTTCTCTCCTAGTCAATGCTTCATGCTGCTATGTTTAAAAGACAAATCTTTAAAAACTGCAAATATGAGTGTGCCATACTTAGATCCTGCAGTGAATCTTCATACCTTTCAGAATAAAGCCCAAACACCTTTCACTCACTATCTCATTCCAGTCTACCTTCTGAGCTCCATTTCTTGGCACCATTCCCCATCCCATTACTCCTGCCTCAATACACCCTCCACTTTGTGGAGAAGATTCTGTTAGTCACTTCTTCATTTCTACACAGGGAGTTAACTACAAGAATAAAGACACCTTTATGTCCACAAGAGCATCATGAATGAAATTTATCCCTGTTTCCTTTATAGATCAGAAGAGTGTTCTTAATGCGGTCTAGATCTCACTAGCTCAAGATTTGTATTGACCAAATCTATGGGTAGTAAATATATTTACAAGCAGCTAGGACGGTCTAGAGAGTGCCAGAAAAAAACAAAAAGCTTCAAAACTTGTATTTAAAGTGTTTATCTATTGTTCGATTATCAAATACCCAGAGCTAGTCTCTCCTCATGGAAAGTACAGTCATTTTTCAACAAGAGTTAGAAATGATATTTCAGTTTATCTATGTAGAAACAGTCCTAAGAGATATGTGTAAATCCCTGATATTCATGGCTCTTTCCTTTCAGTTCAATTTATCTAACATTTGTTAGGTACCTCTATACATAGTCACTTTCTAAAGGACAAGGACATACAGAAATATGGAGGAGGAATAGATTAATTGTGACTAGAGATACTGAGATCTTATGAAAGAGGCCACATTTTAGCATCTGTAGATATTGGAGGATAAGAGATGCCAAGTGGAAGAATGGGCCAGGAGTTGGAGGTAAAGGGTGTTCTCAGGTAGCAGCAAGTGGAGTAGGCCATTTGGAGCAAAGAAAGAACTGAGGAATGCTGTGGGATAAGTCTGGAAGTTGAACTCATATTGTGAGGACTCTAAATGCCAGGCAGAAGAGTTTGACTTTGTTCTGTATGTAATAAGGAATTACTGAAACTTTTTGAACAGAAGTGACACAATCCTCCATTATTTATAATAAAATACAGTCATTCCTTGGAATCCTCAGGGGATTGGTTCCAGGACCCCATGTGTGCTAAAATCCACAGATGCTCAAGTCCTCCAGTAACCCTTCATATCCATGGGTTCTGCATGTGTGATATGGAGGACCAACTTTATAGAGAAGAGTTAGCCACATTTTTAAGGTGCAATGAGTATCTATCATCTGTATTCCTGTAAAAACAAACTTCTTAATTTTTTTCTGAGAAAGTACTGTGAGCTCAAAAGAGTGTGTTCCTGAACAAATGGAAAGAGGATTGCCTTATCTGAAAGGCTACATTTTGCTTTTTTATGTTCCAAAGAGTTTACAAGGATGTCAACAGAATGATTGTTCATAGTTAAGATTAATAATTTAGATTGAAAGTTTGCAAGAACCTGAACAAAGCATAAGTTGTTTTAAAAAAGCACAGCTGAGTTTTAGCCAAAACATGACATTATGGTAAGTTTATCAATTGATTCAACATCGAAACCTAGGATTAAATTTAGGAAAGCCACATTGCATAGAGTTGAAGGAGCACTCTGACTTTTGAGTCTAGAGTAAGTCGTAACTCAGCCAATTATTAGCTTAGTAAGCAGGGGGAATATACCTTCCTTCCTAAGCCTTTGTTATCTCATTTGTAAATTGGGATAATAATGTTAACCACCTCAGGGGTTGTTGAAATTAAAAGTTTGTTAAGTGCTTAACAGAGTCCTATTTTGTTTACAATAAACTCAATAAATATTTGCTATTTTTACTGTAATGTTCTCCTTGCTATTTTTAATAGAACATGACAATGGAAAAAGAATAACCTTTCATGTTTTACTTCTTTATTCCATTAATTCAGTATTTCAAGTTTTATAAGGGACTGTTAAATCCTCATTTTTTGTAGATGACATATTGCAAATTTGCCTTCATGCTAAAATTTATTTGTGACCCCCAAATCAATACTCATATTGCCTTCATGATCATTCTTGGACATGTGCAGGGTGACAGAAAATTTGAGTTTCCCAACACCCATGTTCCCTGCTGAGGTTAGGCAAGGAGATTCTTTGCCTTCTTGTTTCAGCTCTTATTTGTAAACAAGCGTCCTTCCTGTGTTTTATTTAGTGCCATTTGTTTTTTATTGGGGATTGGGATTTCACTGTTTAAGATGGCTCCCAACTGTAGTGCTGAAATGCCCTAAATGCAAGAAGGCTGTGCTGTGCCTTATGGAGAAAATACCTGTGTTAGATAAGCTTGATTCAGTCATGAGTTACAGTGCTCTGGGCCAAGAGTTCAATATGAACGAACCAGCAATACATTTAAATAAGGCATCTTTAAATAAAAAGACACATGAAACAAGGTTATGTATTAATCGGTTGATGAAAATGTGTTAGAGGCTGTAGGAACCTAACCCTGTATTTCCCCAAGGAGCAATGCTTCAGTATTCACTAATTCAGTGTTTGCAGTGACTTAAAGAACCTAATGACCGAGAATAAAGAGAACCAACTAGGTGATTCTGGGTATTGGCAAGATGGTGGACTAGAGGTGCCCAGTGTGTGATCTTCCCACAGAAAGGGACCAGAGCAAGGAATGGACAGCTTAGTTCAGGAGAGAGCATTGGTGGGAGGTCATGGGAGGACAGTAGGAGCGCGGTGAAGACCCTATGGAGCACAAAAACCAAGCAGGGTGGTATAGGGAGGAGAAAGAGGCATGTAGCTTCAGCTGCAGCCACGTCTCCGACACCAAGATCAGCCAGGAGGAATTCTCCCTTGTGGCAGAAAGAATCTGCTCAGCCATTAGCACTTCCTAGTGATAACCATCCGCCTCCTCCTGCCCCAGCCTGCCCCCACAACCACAGTGGTCACATGTGTCATTGTCTAGTCAGAGAACCATGGCCCTTTTCCCCACACAGGAGTTCATCTTGTGCAGCACACCCAATCATGCTGCTCATGCTGCCCACCTGGCCCCACCCAGCTTCCCACATGTTCCCAGGCACCTGCTCTGCTCCAGTCTTCCAGCCACGCATGCAGTCCTGGCTGCCCACGAGGCCCAAACTGCCCAGCTGCCTATGCAGCCCTACCTACCTGCCTGAGTCCGGCTGTCACATGGCCCCACTTGCATGGCTGCCAGCATGGCCCCACTCATCCATGTGGGCCCAGCCATTTAGCTGAGTCTACTGGAATTACTGAAACTACTGAGTCTACCCAGAACTAAAACTAAAACATGCCATCCAATGAGGAATATATTAAAAAATCTATTAGATGGAGTCTCTCACCTCTAAAGCCACCCACAGTAATAGGAGAAGCTACCTCTCCACGAGATGACCAAACATTAATGTAGGGATACTAGAAATATGAAAAAATAAGAAAATATAAGACCAGCAAAGGAATACCATAATTCTCAAATACCAGACCCCAAACAAGAAATCCTTGAAATGTCTGAAAAGGAATTCCAAGTAACAATATTAAAGAAACTCAGTGAGATACAAGAAGACTCAGGCAACACAATGAAATGAGAAAAAGAATACAGGACATGAAGGAGGAAATTTACAAAGGGGTAAATACCATAAAAAAGAATGTAGCAGAACTCCTGGAACTGAAAGACTCATTCAGTGAAATAAAAATTACGATTGAGAGTATCAGCAGCAAGATAAAGCAAGCAGAAGAAAGACTTTATGATCTCACAGACAGTCTTTTTGAAATAACCCAAGTGGGGGAAAAAAAGGAATTTACAAAGTGAGGAAAATCTGCAAGAGCTATCACACAACTTTAAGTGCATAAACATCCAAAGCATGGGTATTCTGGAAGGGGAGGAGAAAGGAAAAGACAATGAAAACATGTTCAATTAAATAACAGTGGAAAACTTTCCAGACATTGGTAGAGATATGGACTTGCAGATCCAAGAGGGTCAAAGATCCCCAAACAGATTCAATCCAAAAAGGCCCTCTCCAAGACACATTGTAGTCAAACTGTCAAAAGTCAGAGATCAAGAGAATCCTAAAAACAGTAAGACAAAAGCATCAAGTTACCTATAATGGAGTCCCCATCAGACTAACAGCAGACTTCTCAGCAAAAACCCTATAGGCCAGAAGAAAATGGATGATATATTCAAAGTCCTAAAAGAAAAAAAACTTGCCAACCGAGAATAACATACCCAGTAAGGCTGTACTTCAGAAATGAAGGAGAAATAGTGTATTTCCAAGACAGAGAAAAATTGTGGGAGTTCACCACCATGTGACAGGCTCCACAAGAAATCCTTAAGGGAGTCCTGCACCTCAAACCCCCCAAACAATAATTGCCACCACAAATACATGAGAAAGAACAAACACCACTAGTAGAGCAGATATGCAAACAAGAAAGAAAAAGTATACCATATCACCTTAAAAACCAATGAACACTGAAGATAAGCAATAAAAGGAAAAGAAAGGAAAAAAAGATACTTAAATCAACCATGTAAAGCAGTAAAATGCCAGGAGTAAGACGATACCTTTCAATAACAACCCTAAATGTAAATTCATTAAATTCCCCACTCAAAAGAAATAGACTGGCTGATTGGATTAAAAAGCTAGACCCAGCTATATACTGTCCACAAGAGACTCATCTCACCTGTAAAGACACACACATACTAAGAGTGAAGGTATAGAAGAAAATATGCCACACAAATGGAAGCCAGAAAAAGCAGGAGTAGCTATACTTAAATTGGGTAAAATAGACTTTAAACCAAAAACCATAAAAAGAGACAAAGAAGGCCATTATATAATAATAAAAGGATCAATCCAGCACGAAGACAGAACAATCATAAATACGTATGCATCCAACACTGGAGAACCCAATATATAACACAAACAGTATTAGACCTAAAGAAAGAGATAGACCCCCCAATACAATAATAGTTGGAAACCTAACACCCCTCTCAACAATGGAAAGATTATCTAAGCAATAAATCAACAGAGAAACACAGGATTTGAACTACACTCTGACCAACTGTACCTGGCAGATATCTACAGAACATTTTATCCAACAACTACAGAATATACATTCTTCTCATCAGCACACAGAACATTCTCCAAGATAGGCCACATGTTAGATCATAAATCCAGTCTCAACAAATTTTAAAACAATTGAAATAATTTCAAGTATCTTTTTAGACCACAATGGATTAAAACTAGAAATCAATAACAAGCAAAACTCATGAAACTATACAAACACATAGAAATTACACAATATGCTCCTGAACAACCTATGGGTCCAAGTAGAAATTAAACAGGAAATTAAAAAATTTCCTGAAACTAATGAAAATAAAGACACATCAATGAAAACTGTGGGATACAGCAAAAGTAGAACCAAGAGGGAAGATTATTGTATTAAAGACCTACATCAAAAGAATAGAAAGATTTCAAGTAAACAACATAATGCTATACCTCAAAGAATTAGAAAAACAAGAACAATCCAATCCCAAAATTAGTAGATGGAAAGAAGTCATTAAGATCAGAGCACAATTAAATGTAATAGTGACCCCAAAATCGATACAAAAGTTCAATGAAACAAAAAGTTGGCTTTTTGAGAAGATAAACAAAATGGATACACCATTAGCTAGGCTAACTAATAAAAGAAGAGAGAAGACCCAAACAACAAATATCAGAAATGAAGGAGGAGACATTACAACTGATACCACAGAAATACAAAGAATCACTAGGGACTATTGTGAACAACTATATGCCAAAATTTGAAAACCTGGAGGAAATGGGTAAATTTGTAGACACATACAAACTACCAAGACTGAACCAAGAAGAAACAGAAAACCTGAACAGACTAATAACAAGCAACTAGATTGAAGCAGTAATCAGCAGTCTCCCAACAAAGAAAAGCCTAGGGCTGGATAGCTTCACTGCTGAATTCGACCAAACTTTAAAGAGGACTTAATATGAATTCTCTTCATGTTATTCCAAAAAACTTGAAACAGAGGCCATTCTCCCAAGCTCATTCTATGAGGCCAGCATCACCTTGATACCAAAACCAGACAAAGATACAATGAAAAAAGTAAACTACAGGCCAATATCTTTGATAAATATAGTTGCAAAAATCATAAACAAAATATTAGCAAAAAGTATTCAGCAACACATGAGAAAAGTTATACACCATGATCAAGTGGGATTGACCCCAGGGATGCAAGGTTGGTTCTACATATGCAAGTCAATAAATGTGATACACCACATCAAAAAATCAAGGACAAAAATCAATGGTTATCTCAATAGGCACAAAAAAAGCATTTGACAAAATTCAACATCCCTTCTTGTTAAAGACTCTCAGCAAATTAGGTATAGAAGGAAAATATCTTAACATAATAAAAGCCATATATGAGAAACCCACAGCCAATATTATCTCAAATGGGGAAAAGTAAGAACAGGAACAAGACAAAGATGCCCATTCTCACCACTCCTATTTAACATAGTATTGGAAGTACCAGCTGGAGCAATCAGGCAAGAGAAAGAAATAAAGGGCATCCAGACTGGAAAAGATGAAGTCAAACTGTACCTGTTTACAGATGACATGACCCTATATTTAGAAAAAGCTAAAGATTCTACAAAAAAACTCTAGAGCTGATGAATGATTTCAGTAAACTTGCAGGATACAAAATCAACATGCAAAAATCAGTAGAGTTTTTATCCTCCAACAATGAACTAGCAGAAAAATAAATCAAGAAAGCAAGCCTATTTACATAGTTAGCAAAAAAATAAAATACCTAGGAATAAATTTAGCCAAGGAAATGAAGGATAAGTGAAAGAGCTCCATAATGAGAACTATAAATCACTGCTGAAAGAGATTAAAGGGGACACAAAAGATGAAAAGACATTCACTGTTAATGGACTGGAAAAATTAACATTGTTAAAATGTCTATACTACCCAACACGATCTACAGATTCAGTGCAACCTCATCAAAATACCAATGACATTCTTCACAGAAATAGAAAAAATAATCCTAACATTCATTCATATGGAACTAAAAAGAACCTGAATAGCCAAAGCAATCCTCAGCTAACTAACTAACTAACTAACTAACTAACTAACTAACTAACTAACTAAAGCCAGAGGCATTAAACTCCCTGGCTTCAAACTATATTATAAAGCTATAGTAACCAAAATAGAATGGTAGTGGCATAAAAACAGACACTCAGACCAATGGAAAGAACGGAGAACCCAGAAATCAACCCACATATTTACAGCCAACTGATCTTTGACAAAGGCATCAAGAACATACACCGGAGAAAAGACTGCCTCTTCAATAAATGGTGTTGGGAAAACTGGACATCCAGAAGTAGAAGAATGAAACGAGACTCATACCTCTCACCATATACCAAAATCAACTCAAAATGGATTAAAGACTTAAATGTAAAACCTGAAACTATAAAACTCCTAGAAGAAAACCTAGGGGAAACACTTCAGGAAGCAGAAATGGGCAAAGACTTTATGAATAAGACCCCAAAATCACAGGGAACAAAAGAAAAAGTAGACAAATGGGATTACATCAAACTAAAAAGCTTCTGCACAGCAAAAGAAACAATTAGAAAGAAAAGACAACCTACAAAATGATAGAAAATATTTGCAAACCATGCATCTGACAAGGGATTAATATCTGGAATAGTCAAGGAACTTAAACAATTTAACAGTAAAAAAAACCAAGTAACCTGATTAAAAAATGGACATAGGAGTTTAATAGGCATTTCTCAAAGGAAGACATACAAATGGCCAATAGACACATGAAAAAATGCTCAACATCACTTAGAATCAGAGAAATGCAAGTCAAAACCACACTGACATATCATCTCATGCTGGTGAGACTGGCCATTATCAAAAAGATGGAGAATAACAAATGCTGGTGAGGATGCAGAGAGGGGAACCCTCCTACACTGTTGGTGGGACTGTAAATTAGTGCCCCATTATGGAAAACAATATGGAGGTTCCTCAAACAACTATGGACATAACTGCCATATGATCCAGCAATCCCACTGCTGGGTATATGCCCAAAGGAATGGAAATCATCTTGTTGAAGGGATACCTGCACTCTTGTATTTACTGCAGTTCTATTTACAATAGCCAAGAGCTGGAACCAACATAAATGTCCATTAACAGATGACTGGATGAGGAATTATGTTAAGTGAAATAAGCCAGGCTCAGAAAGAAAAATACTGCATCTTCTCACTCATAAGTGGGAGCTAAAAAATTAAATAAATGAGTAAAACGTATAAGTAAGAAAGAAGATAAAACAATCACACTAATACACTGAACTTTCAAAGGCAGAGAACAGAACTGAGGTTACCAAAGGTGGGAAGGAGGTGAGTAGCAATAAATTGGTAAAGGGCCATAAAAAATGATTACATTGTGTAATGTTGAATACACTAATTATCCTGATTTGAGCATCATATATTGGACATGGGTATTGGTATTCAATGCTGTACCTCACAGATATGTACAATCAATTATGTTTCAATTAAAAAAAAGAATCAACCATGCTTTGAAACTTGTTCTTATAACAGTAAATATAATAGATGGTGTGTTAATTATTTAACCAATAAACACAACAAGAATATGTACCTTTGCACATATAAAAATATTGTTTAAAATTTTGGGGAAGTTGTTATTTCTTGGTAATTTTATATGGCCCAATTATATTCGTTTCATTTGCTTATGCTTTTATAGTCCTTTATTATAGTTCCCAGATTATCAACTTCATGAAAAATCAATTAAAACAAAATGTTAAAGTCTAGTGTTTTTATTATTTTATTCCCTGAATACTTGTTTCTGGCTATTTGTAGGTCTTAGTAATTCCTAATTAAATTTCTGTTTGCATCTAACCTGAATTGATTGAGCTTTTCAATAATGATCACAAAATCCTGGTAATGTTGGTATTAACAGCTATCAAAGGTATGTTTTTTTAACTGTAGGGAGAATTCCATTTAGGACTTTCTTGTGTGAACCAGGAAAAGCTATGCATAGTTTTTCTTGTTAAAACTCAAGACACACAAGCCCAAGGGCTGTGTGTTCGATGAATCAGCAGGAAATTCTGTCTCCAATACCATGTTGTAATATGGATTTCCTTTCATCTCAGGCTGCTTAATATTTTAGATAAAGGTCTCTAGAGGAAATTTTTTTTCAGAATTTCTTTTTCTTTTAACAATATTCCTTATAAAGAAATTCTTTATTTTAATTTACCTATAGTTATTTTCTAGACTATGTTCTTTTAATTTGTTCTTGGCAAAATTAAAAAATTTGTGGACACACACTCTATATAATAGTCCTTTGTGTTCATAAAGACAATTGAAAATGTAAACTTTGCCATTTAAACTATTTGGCCTTTGAAAATCAATTAGGGAAAAAAAAGCACATTATCCACGTTAAGACTTTGGTATCCATTGTGTGCACAACTCAGAGACTGAGATGTAAGAAAAAAATAATAGGACTTCTATTTTTAGATCTTTGCCTGAAAATGCAATAATACATTGAGCTTTACAAATATTTAGTATATTGCTTGTCCCTGGTATCCTCATGTAGCTCGTATTTCAGAGAATCACAAGTTAGGGAGCTGTACCTGAGGCCTCCACCTGCTGAGGACCAGAGTTTGGGTTCTGAGATATGGAGGTGTTGACTGCACACTTGTGCCATGTGTTCACTTTTGGCATATTGCAATGTTAATGTGTGGCTAAGTGAATTAAAAAATTTATATTACCTGATACGTTAAAAAAATTCTTTTATTTTCTAGTTATTGGGGCAGTGATCATAAAAATCTTTTACACAACACAGAGGTTTGCTGGTTATGTTATAGGAAGATAACATGTCAAATTTAAAGATGAATCGTATATTTCCTTTTTTATTAATTAAAAAAAAACACCCCACCATAGTGACAACAAAACATTGCCTGCCAACTTTGCTGACTTTTTTTTGTGATGACAAGGAGCTATCAGTAGTGTGCTACAGAGGAGATATTTTAAAAAATAAGGAGACTTGATTTATCCCTTTAAGGTAAAGGTTACATTTTAATAATGCATGAGAAAAGAACTGCTTTTGAAAGGAAGTCATGTTCTTAAAGGAGCATTTTGAGAATGTTTCTGTCCCTAACAATTTAATTGGCATAAATAGTGGGTTTCACCTATAAAAACTCATACACAGTACTTTAAGAAACTTGAAATTTTAAAATCTTCCAAATAAGATGTTATGAATCCATGTGTTAAAAATAGTTAAATAGTTAATATTTAAATATTTAAAAGTTAAATGCACCACTGCCCAGTTAGTATACATGGGTGACTGACATCTGGGAAGATGGAAATTTACTAGCCAAATATAAAGAAAAAATTTTGCATAATTGGTGGATGATAGTGCAAACTGAGTACCATGATTTAGGAAGTGCATTCAAAAAAGTACTTATGTTTGGATTTCTGCTATCTTTGTAAAATGTTTGTTTTAGTTATTACAGCCATTAAAACTATGTGGGAAAATAAACTAAATTCTGAACTAGACCATTGAATTCCTGTCTTGCAGTGTTATACCAAGATTTTAAAAAATAATGAGTTATATACTCAATTAGTCTCAATTGCAATATTTTTAAGAGGAGGGAGAACATAAAGGTTTTTTTTTTTTAACTTTTAATAAAGTGTTTAATGTTTTTTTCTTATTTTTTTCTTTATTTCATCTTTTTAAATTTATATTTTTTGTATAAGTTTAATAAAATCAATATATCAATATTTAATAATTTAACAATTAACAGAGCAGCACATGAATGTAGTTTATAAACATAAGGCCACACATTGGAGATGTGCACTAAAAATTTTCTAAAAGATTTATGTAATGAACAAGTGCAGAGATCACTGGGATAGATGTCCCACTCTAAGAGCAGAAAATTAACTTGGGGAGATGGGACTATCTGTTCAATTCATTTAAAAACAAAAATTCAGAAGAAGGAACATTTAGGAAAAAACTACGATCTATTATTTGTATTTTTTTTAAAAAAGGCAATTTAATAACAGAAAATTAGGAAGTCATTACAGAAGAAAGGACACACTATTAAAATGAAAATACTTTACTTATGAACAACTTAATACATTGATCTCATTTTTTTTTTTTTTTTTTTTTTTTGCTGTGGACTCTTCAAATACCATCATGGAACAATATTTGTCTGCACACCCTAATTCTCATTATTTTATCTTTTCTGAATATAACATGTTATGTTCTTACTTTTTTTTTTGCAATTAGTTTCCTAATACTGAGTGCATTTTAATCTTTTCTGTGACAGTCATCCTCCATCTCCCTAGATACTAGGCTTAGATAAAGCCCCATGGTGCTGTTGTTACTGAAACAATGACTTTACAGGTGCCAGAGAGTGATCATTTTTGCATTTCCCATTTTAATTTTGCTTTTTGGATGCTTATGACCCACTCTAACCTCTTGACATTTTTGGTGTCACACAAATATCCATTTGTCTTCTTTTCCATCAGTATATATTTGTCCCCACCCACAACTACTTTTTCAAATTATAAAAGTCACTTGAATGCTAAGCCTACCTTTTGTGATACTAGACATCCTTGCATCTGTGGCTTTAATCTTAATAATCAAGCTTCACTTTCCTGTTTTCTTAGTTTTTACTGAAAAGGTCAAGTTGCAGCTTTTCAGAAATAACCTCTGAAACCTGATTGACTTATTTATTTCCAATAACGTGAGAGAATATTGATGAAAATGTGTACAATTTTTTAGCCAATTATTCATTCATTAGTCATTTGCTGTCTATGTTAACAGAAAAAAAAAACCTAACAAAACAAAACCACATTGAAATCTTCACGAAGTTCTATTGTACGCGTAGTATTTTCTATTACCAATGCCATCTCTTAGTCATAGGAAATGAGGTAAATTGGAAGGAACTTCCATGAAAATAAAATCTGTTAAAATTATTCCAGTTTCCCTCATAATGTCAACATAGAGAGTATTTACTGTGCTTTCATTTTCAGTGTGTGGCCTAAGCCTGTGTCCTTTGAAAAGTTATGTCACAGAGGTTATCAATTTATGCACATGTGCCAAGACTTTCAACACACAAGATCATTCAGAGGGAGCAGTCAGGGTCAACTCTAGACAAAGTTTATATTTGGTGCACTCCCTACTCCCCAAATACCCTCTTTCCATTTCTTAGTTAACAGTCTCCTTTCTGTCATCTTTCCCCACCTCACTGTATGGTCAGGCTTGTCAAGGTGCCTCACATAGTCTCACCACCTGCTGCCACCTATAAAGAAGCAAATCAGTGGAGACTTGGCACACATCTTTGAAAATTGCCGGCTTCTGGTATACAGCAACAACAAATGGACTTAGATCCAGGAAGGGATACAACATTTTACTTATCAAAGAAAGAACTCTCCAGAAAAATTTTAGAATCAAATGGAGACTGAGATTCTGCTTAGTTACAAAAACAATGTTTTTCTAAAGGTGTTTTTAAAAAGCCTCATAAAGTAGAAAAAGTGAAAAAAAAAAAAAAAAAGGAAGAGGTGAAACCAGCAATGAGGTGGCAAGTGAGGTGACATCCTTCCTCCCCTGGTCTGCAGTTGGCGGACAAAGACAAGGCTGCCTTCAGAAGGAGTGAGTAGTGGGCATATTTTCTCTCTTGAGTGTTGAGCTAGACCTTGGAGATGGTCAGGGAATTGTGAGTCTGGCCACCATCTGAAACAATGACCCGGACCTCCACAAGGCTTCCTAATCTTTGGCAGTCTAGAGATTTCAGAATAACATTTGTATATGTGTAAATCAAAGGATTTACAGAGGATTATAAAACAAATTAATTATTACAATACCATTATCAGGATATTAAAGAAAAATATGTGATATGGTAGCATCTGCTGCTTTAATAGCATATTATAAAACAAGATGTGATAATGGAACTACCTTAATCTTAAAATAGCGATAAATTTAAAGTGTATTGTAGTATATGAATAACTGTAATATAAAATAAAGTATCTGTAATTTCTTTTATTAAAATTGACAGAACAACTAATTTTATTGTGGTTTGTTGCCTATTTTATAATTGAAGAAAAATTTAAGTTTCAGTTTGATGGTAGTGCATGAAGATGTAATATTTCTCCCATCCAATTAAAAGAAACTTAACACAAAGGGTCTTTGGAACCTCCGTATCTAGGGGCTAACGTTGTTGGTCAAGGAGCTATAAAGGAGGGTGTCTACAGTTGCACAGAGGATGCAAGACAAGTAAAAGGAGTGTAGCAGACCAGAGAGAAGTTTGGATTAGTAGATGCATAACTAAGATATTTCTGAGATCAATTTTCTTTCCTTAATTCTTAGTGCCACCACCCAAATTGAGCCTTTTAATTCTTGCCTGAATTAACTCGAGGCTTCCTAACTCATCCTACAACCCAAGCTCCCAGCACTACCCCATGGACCTGAAGAACAGCTTCATTTATGTTTCAGTTATGCTTCTGGGGTTCAAACCACTCAGTGTTTCTTCACTGCCACCCAAATAAGGTACAGGTCTTTAGTCTGAATTCAAGGTCCCTTAGTATTTGGCTTTGTTCTGTCTTTACAGTTTAAGTCTCCATCAGTTTTCTGCATGTACCCGGTGATGCAATCAAATTGGCTCACTTATGGCCCCATAGTTGGGTCCCAATACATTCCTGTCCAGCCTTTTCTCAGGCTGTTGCTTCCATCTGGAATTCTCTTTCCCACAATACGTACAGAGATCCTACCCATCTTGCTAATTTAAGTTCAGTCACCACCCATTATGAGAGTAGGAACTTTGTCTTACTCAACTTGTTTTCAGAATAATGATTAGCTGTGTTCCTTGCACACAAAAAACAGTCAATAGGAACACTTTTAATTAATAAACAAGAAGATTAAACATGGGATTGTGGGGGAGTCTCAAGATTATAAATTGGTTAATTTAGGATGGGACTCAAGGTAGTGTGTTTTGGCAGCATGTCTAAAATAGAGGGAGAAAGAATCCTAATATTTGAGTAGAAGAAATAGGGAGTTGGTAAGTAATGAATGGGAGGATTGACATGTTTTTATTTTACTATGGATTTATATGTTTTTATTTTGCTTGGCTTAATTTCTTTATATTGTTGTTCCTATTATGATCTTCTCCTCACCTAATGAAAACAAGGAGAAGGTGGTAATATGAGAAAGAGGCCCCACATATTGGCCAATTCCACCATGGTAGAGTGAATATCAGCATTGGGGTGGGAGCTCTACAGAATATCCTCTACAGTGAGTGTATTTTTTTAATAAAGTTTCTTCCTACATAATTAGTTTTAGCTCAGACTTTCCCTATTTAAAAATATTGCTTGCCTTTAAACTGCATGCAATTGTAGATGGACGTTCTCATGCTAACCAACCCCAGCTTTCCAGTTCCCATAGCACCCATTACAGAACAATTCAATCTCATGGCTGCTGCTGATATCAGATCTGATGAATCCTCTGTTCCCTATAAATTATTCAAAAGCAATTTCAACTTACCAGCAATGAATTTCCCTTTCTATGAAAAAAGGCAAGTTTTGGTCATTTTCACCTTAAAATAACCCAATGATACTCAAGACTAAATAGATTGATGCAGAATATTTCTCAAGAAATTTGTCCTTTGAAGGCTAAACTGACCTAAATTCATATCTCTTTGCCAGGTTCAAATGCAACTTGATATCTGTTAGATGAAAGAACTGGGGAGAATTAATATTAAACTGACCTTGAGCTCTCTCAATTTCTGACAAAAAGTTTCACATTGCAAATGTTCCTTCTGTGCTTTCAGAACACATTTTTCGCAGCTAGGGCAGGCACTCCATTTCCAAGCTTCTTATTTTAAGATTTTTTGGGTAGAATTTTATGCTGCAACTCATTCAATATTATAATTCCTTGCGAAATGGCAAATGCATCTGATCACCACACAAATAGGCAGTGAATACAAAGAGACTTGGGGAACACAGACTAGTTTGCCTTGTCATTGTGTTTGGTCCAAAGAAAGAAGAGATGGCAGTCAGTGACATTATGCAATATTTAAGAAAAGGATGACTCAGTTTAAATGAAAACATTATCTTAGTTCTGAGGTAAAAGGACAGATCTGCAAGCAAATACCCTTCAGGTAAACAATAATGACAAACTTATCTCAAAGGCAAAAATGAAAATGACATATGTACCTCATGAATAATTTGTGGTTAATTGTCTGTTCTTGAACTAGTATTCCAAGCATTCCTTGTGAACAACAAAGACACAAAACTTTGATACTCGTTTTGCTGATTTAGCAGATATTTTACTCAAATGAGATAAGGCTATTTTAGAGGGGAAAAAAATGTACTCTGGAGCCATAAAATAATTTCCACCCTGATGAAGACTCTGACATTTTGGTTAGAGCATTTGAAGAAGTGTGAATAGTGGTTTAATAGTCTTTATCAGGCTTCTGGAACATCTTTTCCAAAATCCCTGCTGCTACAACTGCTGCTCCTATTGCTAATGTTAGGCATTCTGACCTACTAGAAAAATCTGTGGGGAAAAAAAAAGTCATATGCTTTTTCTTCAAAATTTTGAGGGTAAAAAATAAGAAAGAAATCAGTGTTAAATTTATCTGGCTATAATATATCAGGCAACTAGATAAGCCTGTTCATTTGTTTGACTATTGGAGTTGGGTCAGCAGATGGGTAGGTAAAAAACCCAGTGCCTAATTTAGAGATAGGTAAGGAGTCCAAATTTATTCTTGCTATTTTGGGGAATAGTTTTCTAAACTGAATACAAAGATACTGGTGTATATGAGGAACATACTGATTTTCCTCATCATTTCAAATGCACCTGTCTGCTGCAGGAGTGGAAGTTGCATCCTCCCAGCCCACAGTTTCACTGATGGAACTTCCTCCCCGTTGTGTCGGAAGAACAGGATGAGGTGAGGGCTCTCTAAATCATGAGATTCACGGAGACCACATTACTGCCCACAAAACTACACCATCCATGGGAAAATTAATATTGTACCTTTGAAGAATGCCCAATGTCCTTTCTTTATTCAAATCCAGAAAGAAGAAGGCTCTTTTATATATTATAGATAAAAAAAATCATGTTACCAAAGACTTATGTCTTTTTTTAATAAGGGGAAATATTAAAGATCTCTTAAAAACTCTCTAGTGTTATTTTTTATCATGCATTAATCTTTTCCTTTTCTCTCAGAGGTGTTTTAGCCTCTTCCTACTTTGAAAAACTGAGGTTGTACAAGGAGAAAGAAGAAGGCCATATTATTTGAGGAGCTGAAGTGTTGGTAAAAATAAAAATCTACAGAGCATCAGGGCTCAACTTTAGTGCACATGACATTCATGGTGTGTGTGTGCATGTGTGCATGCGCGTGTGTTTTTTAAAATATGTATTGCTGAGCCCCATCCCATAAATCCAGATTTGGTAGACTTGATGTGATGCCTGGAGTATCTGAAAAGTGCCTGAATTGTTCTAATTTGTAGTTCTCAGGCAACATTTTGAGAAACACTGAGATAGAGATAGGAAGGCTATTTTAAAAGCTCTTTTACGAGCTACTTTTAAGTACCTATAGTTTGTATTTGGAGCCCTCAGACTGTCCCTTTAGTGAGTCTTTCTGCTTTCTTGTGATGTCCACTTCCCCTTCTGGCACTCCCCCACATACAGTGCCACGCTGCTGGACTCAGTTGCCCACCCCTCCACACCTGGGAAAGGAGACACACCTGATGTGTTCCAGAAAGATCCCCTCCTTCCCCTCATTCTCTCATTTAAACTTTATTTCCTTCAGGATCTTTCTTTATACCAGGTGGCAGCACTTAAGAAGCAACCTGATGAACAACCTAATGCTTATTAAGAATGTAGTGATTGAAAATAGTTTAATGCTCTCTCCTCGGGTCCTTTTGTTTTAGTTGTTTCCTTTGACCAAATCATTCTCCCAGATCATTGATTTACCTTATACATTATCTATTCAGACAAGCATCCTTGATCCCTTGAAAATAGCCTCCCAATCTCATTCCACCCTCCAGCCACCCTCAAATCCAAATACTTATCAGTATCTAAAATTATCTTGTTTTTTTTTTTTTGTCTCTTCCCCCAGTAAAGCATAATTCCATGAGGACTGTAGGCCTTGTTGACCATTTTTACAGCTCTGTCCCTGCATAGAGTAAGTTCTCAATATGTACTCGGTGAATAACTGAGTGGATGTGAATTTCTCTCAGGAATATCTTTTAAAAGTGGGCATGGAACTATGGACTTACTTTTATCCCTGGGAATTCCAGGTACTGGGCAGTCTGCCAAGGAGGCTATTTTGGGAAACTGGCCTTCTTCTAATTTACACCCTGAACATATACTTGGCAAATGGGATTTTGTTATAGGGGGAAAAACAGAAGGTGGCGGGAAAAAGTCAAAAAGGCGAAGGGGTTGTATAGTGGATTGAATTATGTTCCCCCAAAACTCACTGAAGCTTGAATTATGTCTCCAAAGTTTTATGTATTAGAAACTTGGCTCTCAATGTGACAATTAAGAGGGTGGGAGATCCTATCATGGTAATTGATTATACAACCATGCTGTAGTGAGTGGATTAAAGATGGTGGTCAGGGTGTGGTTCTGAGGGCTTTAAAAAGGGAGTGAATGAGAAGCTCTCTCTCTTGCTCTCTCTGCTCTCTTTGCTTCCAGCATTTTGTAATGTGAGACCCCTTGGTCACTGTCACCATCACCAGATGGACTTTGGACTTCCAAGCCTCAGAAACTGTAAGCAATAAATTTTGTTTTCTTATATATCATACAATTCCAAGTATTTTGTTAAAAGCAACAGAAATAGAGAGATACAGAAAATTGGTACCAGAGAAGTGGGGTGTTGCTTATAACAGATACTTGAATATGTGGAAGCAGCTTTGGAACTGGGTGTTGGGCAAAGGTTGGAGGAGTTTGGAGGACTCAGAAGGAGACAAAAAGACAAGGGAAAGTTTGGAATGTCTTAGAGACTGGTTACGTGGTGGCGAGCAGAATGCTGATAGAAATATGGACTGTAAAGACTATCCTAAGGAGGTCTCAGATAGAAATAAGAAGGAGTTTATTGGAAACTGGGGCAAATATCACCCTTGCTGTGAACTGGCAAGGAATTTGGCTGCATTCTGTCCATGACCTAGGACTTTGTGGAAGTTGGAACTTAGGAGTTGTGAACCAGAGTATTTGGTGGAAGAAATTTCTAAGCAGCAAAACATTAAGGAACCTGCATGGCTACTTGTAACAGCCACTGCTGAGTTATGGTGGCAAAGGCACAACATAAAGACAGAATTTAAAAGGGAAGCAGAGTGTGAAGATTTGGAAAACTTCCAGCTTGGCCATGTGGTAAAGAAGCAGAGAGCATTTTCAGAAGAAAACTTCAGTGGTACTAAGAAGATTAACACAAAAGAATGGGATTATCAAGAGAAGGAGCAAAAGGCCCTGAAGGCATTGCAGAAGCCTCTGGAGCAAACCCTTCCATTTCAGGTCCGAAGGACCAGGGAGACAGAATCGTCTTTGGGGACAGGCCTGAGGCACCCTCCACCGGCTTGCTGCTCAGGGGCACCGCCAGAAGCTGCTTCTAGCACCAGCACCCCAGCTGCTTTGGCTGCTCCAGTCATGACTAAATTGGCCCCAGGTGTGGCTGGACCCGCAGCTGTGGAAAATATAAGTCAGAAGCCTTGGCAGTGTCCACGTAGTGTTAGGTCTGCAGGCTCGCAGAATGCCAGAGCTCTGAAGGCTTGGGAGTGTCTACCCTGATTTCAGAAGGTGTACGGAAAAGCTTGTGGGCCCAGGAGGAGATTTGTCTCAAAGGCGGATTCACCACATAGGGCCTTCACTAGAGCAGTGCGGAGCAGAAATGTGGGGTCAGAGTTGCAGCAGAGAAACCCCAACAGCGCCATGCCTAGTGGAGCCGTGGGGGTGGGACAGCCATGGAGATCCCAGACTTGTGGAGCTACCAGAGTGGAATGCCAGCCTGGGAGAGCTAAATGTGGTCTGCCACCAGGAGAGCCATAGGAGCAGAGCTGCCCAAGGACTTGGTGACCCAACACCCGCACCAGCATGCAGAGGACGTCAAACATGGAGTCAAGGTAGCCTCATTCACTGGCTCTGAGATTTAACCCTGCCCTGCTGGGTTTTGGACTTGTCTGAGACCTGTTGCCCTTTTCTTTTGGCCTATTTCTCCCTTTTTGAATGGGAATATTTACTCTATGCTTGTCCCACCATTGTATGTTAGAAGTAGATAACTTATTTTGACTTCACAGATGAGACTTTGGACTTTGGACTTTTGAAGCAAAACAAGTTAAGACTTTGGGGATGAAATGAATGTATTTGCATGTGAAAATGATGGAAATTTTGGGGGGCCAGGGGTGGAATGCAGTGGATTGAATTATGTCCTCACAAAGCTTACTGAAGCTTGAATTATGTCTCCAAAGTTTTATGTATTAGAAACTTGGCCCTCCCTGTGACAGTTAAGAGGGTGGGAAATCCTATTATGGTAATTGATTGTGGGACTATGTCATAGTGAATGGATTAAAAATGGTGGTCAGGGCATGGGTCTGAGGGCTTTAAAAAGAGAGTGAATGAGAAATTCTCTCTTGCTCTCTCTCTGCTCTCCTTCCAGCATCTTGCAATATGAGACCCCTGGGTCACTGTCACCACCACCAGATGGGCTTTGGACTTCCCAGCCTCAGAAACTGAAGCAATAAATTTTATTTTCCTATAAATCACCCAGTTTCAGGTATTTCATTATAAGCAACAGAAATGGACTAAAACAGGTGGTTTTCTTTAGTCAAAAACTCCTTTTTTGAAGAGGAAGTGAGCTTCCTGATACTGTACAAATAGCTCCATCAGAGTATCATCCTAAAAAAACATGGTTATCCCATGACAGACAACCTTCCCCATGTACCTTAACACCCTCCTAACCCAGAACTAGCTGCTTAGTGCCATGTGTGGCCTTCGTAGGGGAAGTTGCCCAAAGTTGGAGGCTGGTAATTTCAGTAAGGGGATTACAAGTGAACATCAGCTACCGGGCTGAACTGCTGGATTTTCTGTTGCAAATTGTATGATCTTTAGGCCTCGTTTTTCTATTTTGGAAAAGGAGGAGTTTGACCTAAATGATTTCTCATGTGTCTTCCAGCATTAACAAAAATTTTAAGATTTAAACTACTATCCATTTTCTGTTCTAAAAAACCATCTGTGAGTAAGCTACTCCACCTACTGGGCATCTCTTAAATTACAAATAAGATTCTAATGAGGTATGGAAACTTGGAGATGACCTTAAGATCCCTAACATATTGACCACATACATATATTGACTCATTCCCTTCTTTCTGAATGCTGAAAGCAGTCTTCCATTGATTGGCTATTTCTCTGCTTTATTTATGTGAACTAAGCAAATGCTGCTCACACATTTTACTTAATAGTTTGTATGTTTGCCTCTGAAATCTCATACCTTTATCTATGGGATGACATAGTTGAGACAGAGGAACAGGTGAGACGGGCAACCTGAGAAGGCTGAGATCTGGAGTAGAAGCAGATTGGCAGAGTGAGGTGAAGCCCTGGGATGTGAACCTGGATGCTGAGTCAGGGGGCTGCAGTCTCCAGGGGCAGGTAGTTTGCAGGTAGGCACAAAATTGGGGACAAAAGCACTAGGAAGAACTAGGAAGGAAGCTTGGTGCAGTGGAAAGAAAATCTTTTTCTTTTTTGGCAGCAAAGCAGACCTGAAGCTTGAATCTGTACTTAGTTATCAGCTATGTCATCACAAGCAGTTTACTGAGAATGAGGCAAAATGGGTCAAGGGGATGGAATCTAGTATCTGAAACTATGCACTAGACCCTGTAATAATTGGTTTACATATGTTATTTTCTTTATTCCTCACACAAGCCTTATCAGGTATACATACTTTCCTATTAAATGTTGGTGGCCCATTGCTTTTTTATCCTACACACTCTTCCTGGATAGTCTGGGCATGCTTTTGATTTCAAACACTACCTGCATAGTTCAAGCAGACACCTGATTGCAGTGGGTTAGGAAAGATGGTGGAGAAAGATAGCATTAGGTGGTACATTAAAAAATTTTATATTAGAAGGCGAGAAGAGAGATGAAAATTTAGTTATAAGATATGTGCACTCAAGGGAGCTCCCCGCTTTTTTCCCCAGGATGGAAGAGACAAACATGTTTTTAGACTCAGAAAAAGTGAGGTCAAAGATACAGTCAAGTCCAGACAAGGCTAGTCATAGCAAGACAGGTTTGCTCTCCCATTAAGTATTTTGTTTAGTGGACAATTACTTCACAGTAGCATATGACTCTACTGATCACTCCTATCTTTTAGAAACATATTCCCCTCTGGGCTCTGGGAACACAAGATCCCCTTGGTTTTCTTCTTGCTCCATTGGCTATTCCTGTTCAGCCTATTGCTGGATCCTCTTCCCCATGCTAGACTTCTGACTGGCTCTGTCCTCCACCCAAGGCCTTTGTCCTCAGCTTTCTTCTTTTGTAATCTACATTCTTCCTGGGTGACCTCTTGGCATATAATACCATCTCTATGTGCACACGATTAACACAGCTGACTCTCTTTCCAGATCCCTCCCCAGAGTGCCAGCATTCTATTTTCACCACATAGTCACTGGCATATCTAGTAGGCATGGAACCATTTGAATAACAAACGAGACCATAAGGTGCCATCAGAAATCAACCATATTGTTTCCTTCCACTGTCCATTCAAATCCATTCCTTGGACCAGGTTTTCCACTGCCTCTTGGATTAATTCCAGGATAAGTCCCAAGAATAACCCATTTTCTGGTAACTCTTAGTTAACTAAAAATTGTAGCATAAAATCATTATTCTTAGAGCGTGGGCTGTGGAGCTACACTGGCCTTAAAAGCCGACACTCTGTGCTACTTCTCCACCCTGCCTCAATTTAGTTTTAGAGCTTTATAGATTTTAAAAAAGAATTGTTAGCCTTTTGACAATTTTGGAAGGGAATATCACTCATTTTCTTTTGATAAAAGGGAATAAAGATTAACAGGCCTTAGTTACAAAAGATTCAAGATACATGACTAAAATAATCCTATTTCATGCTCCAAATTTTACTCTTTGTTCAAAATGAAGCCTCTCACTACTGTGTGCCTTGCCTTCCCTTGGACTTCTCCCCCAACATAGCAAAATAAACATATTGTGACCATCAGAACTTCTGAAATAGAGACAAGTATTTCAAGCATAACACTGCTTTTTTCTTTGAGCATCTGTAAAGCCCAGTATATGAAGTGCCTCTTAGTCCCACACATGCACCCACATTTGGGTTCTTGCATACATCGATTCACAGAACAGAACAAAAACTGGCTTGTCGTGCTACAATGTACCAGGAATGCCTCCTTTTGTTTTTAATCTGGTTGAACAGTCAGTCTTATTCTTTGTAAAGTTCAGTTCCACTGTGGCACCTATGGGCTAAATATACCCGACTTTTAGGGTAGATGGCCTATAAGGGAAATGTTATTTAAAAAAATTTTTTTCACACCAGCTATTCCTCTTTTTTTGTATCTCCAACTTTTCTCTCTCAGGTTGATTCTATCCCCATCAGCCCATCAGCGGTCACACTTAAATTGGTGACTTATCCCTTAAAAACTATGACAAAAACAAGCCTTCCCTTATACCACCTTCCTTTTGGACTGTCTCTGGGATTCTTCTTTTGGTAATGGCAGACTAGTTAATGAGTACTAACCTTACTACTGAAAAGTAAAAAAGCTAAAGTATATGAATATCTCTTTGCATATATCAGAGAGCCAGTAGGACAGTGAATACTAATGGAGCTAAAATCCAGCAGAAGATGAGCTCAACATTGAGGTCATTTCCACTGAAGAAGCTGAGAAGAGAGTTTTCAACAGACTCATGGGGATGAGACTCCTTCAAGGAGGTGGTCCTGATAAATCAGGCTCTGAGTTAGAACACTGAAGAATAGCCCTGGATGAGGGTGGATGGGAAAAAGACCAATCTTCACAGGGAATGAAGAATGACTTACAATTGTTTTAGCGCTGATTAGATTAAGATGATCTTGGGTTATTAGTACTCTTATCTTTCCAACAGAAACAAAACTCCAGATAAAGAAACCATTCGATACAGACTTCAACATGATTATGATTAATATGTTCAAAGAAACAAAGTGTGAAAATTTCAGCACAAAGAAGAAACTATAAAAATAAATCAAATGGAAGTAGATGTGAAAGTATAATTGAAATTGAGAACTTTGTGGAGTTAATTTGATATTAAACTGTACAGTTGGAAGTATGTCAGAAGAATATATGCAGAGTAAAGCACAGAGAGACAAGAAGAATTATTTCAATTGAGAAGTTAGCTGATGATTTTATTGTTACAAGGAAAGCCAAAAGAAAATGGAAAGACACATTCAAAGTTCTGGGAAAAAAAAAAAAAAAAAACTACTAAATCTAGAATTCTGTATCCAATAAAATAATTCTTAAAGTTTTAAGGAGAGAGAAAAATATTTGCTGGTTGTAACTGGAGAATTCATAACCAGAAGATCTCTGACTAAATAGTGTTCTACTGGAAAAAGGAAAATGATCTCAGGTTAAAAGTTTGAAGATACAGGAAGAGATGAATATCAATGAGAAGAGATAAACGTGAGTAAATATAAAAGAATATTGATTGTATAAAGGAATACTAATAATATCTCTTAGGATTTGCAATCTGCATAGAATTGAAATTCATGGTAACACAAATATGTTACATAGGACATGGTTAAATTAGATGCTGTAATGTTCATAGAATAGCGTAAGTACTAATATTATATTAGACTAGAAGAAGTCTAAGTGCATGTGGTAATCTTTTGAATAATCATTAAAACAATAGTAAAAGAATTAATAACTACCAAGATAAATGGAATAAAAAAAAACATTTAAGGAAAGGAAAGGTGAGGAAAAGAAACACTGAATAGAAGTGTCAAATTGGAAGCAAAAATAATGATAGTTTATTAAAACTATATTATATCAGTAACTACATTAACTGTAAATGGACTAAATACTCTTCAGTTACCCTATTTCTCTAGTGTATTTCACAGCCACACCTTTCAAAAGATAGGTCTCTGAATGCTGTTTTTGAAAAATTTTCAACTCACGTTAGTTAGTTGTTGTTTTTTTTTCTTCTAAATTCACTCTGCATTACTCACATTGCTCTTGCCAAAGTTGTCAATGACATCCATGATGCAAAATCCAATGGGTGCTTTCCAGTATTCATTGTAGTATGGCTCCTCAGCAGTACTGAGAAATCACCCTTTTTCTTGAAACTTATATTTATTTTTTGTCTTGGCTGTATGACACACATTTTTCTGAGTTTTGTTTATTTCTCTGTGGCCACCCCTATCAATCACCTTTCCCATCTCCTCCTTCTCTGCCACCCTCAGGGCTTAAGTTAAAGGCTCCCTTTTCACCTCACTTTATGTTCTTACCCTTAGCAATTTCATCAATTTCTGTAGCTTTAAACACATACTCTTTATATACCATATATATGTATAGATTACATAATTATAAAATATACATTATAACTATGTATAATCTCCCTCCCCCCCCTCTCTCTCTTTCACACACACACACACACCCCAAATTTTTCTTGTTAGTTCCAACCTTGAATATCCAGGTGCCTACTTAAGAATGGCAATCACATTGTCAGTCACAATATCACAGTAGTTTAAACTGAACTACTGATCTTGTATCACTCTATCTTGTGACTTGTTCCTATTCCAATAAATGATACCTTATTCAACCAGTTACTTTTGCCAAAAGCTTCAGTCATTCTTAACTACCCTTCCCCTATACTATAGACTGAATGTTAGTATCACTTCAAAATTCATATGTTGAAACCTAATCCTCAATCTGAGGGTATTTGGAGGTGGACCTTTTGGTGATTAGATGGGATTAGGGCTCTTATAAAGACAATCTGGACTTCCTTGTGCCTTCTACTATGTGAACACAGTGAAAAGATGGCTATCTATGAACCAGGAAGGGGACCCTCACCAGACACTGAACTGCTGGTGTCTTGATCTTAAACATGTGAGCCTCCAGAACTGTGAGAAATAAATTTCTGTTGTTTATAAACCCCTGGTTAATGGTGTTTTGTTATAGTAGCTGGAACAGACATTTAATCCATCACCAAATCCTATTGATTCTAGCTCTTAAATATATCTAGGGATATAATTATGTACTTTATTATTCTCACTTGGGTCAAGACTACTGTCACCTCTTGCCTAGACTACGGCTCTAGCTTTCTAAGTGGCATTTCCATACTACTATTGTGCTCCTCCAATTCATTATATACATACAGTCAGAATTATTTTTTTGAAAATTTCCTTCCCTTAAAACATTTTAGTGGCTTTCTGTTGTAGTTAGAAGGACCTCTAAAAATCCCTATTATTGCCTCAAGGCCCTGTGTAGCTGGCCTCCTGCCTACCCCTATAGCCTGACCTCCTCCTTTCTCTGCCTTCTCCCTTCCACTCTGTCTTTAGCCACACTGGACTTTTTCTGAGTTCCTCAAACACGTCTTTTTTTCCCCCTCAGTTTAGGGATTTCATAAATATTATTTCTTCTGCCTGGAGAGCACTCATCCCAACTTGCAGTCTGGTTATCTTCTATTCAATCCTCAGTACTCAGCTAAAATGTTAGATCCTCAAAAAGAAATGTATTATGTACATCCCCTCCTCCTAATTTATACTAGACCCTCCATTTTACTCTTGTGCCTGCTGTCAACTTATTGTCTCTCAGCTCCAAATTCACCCCTCTATACATGCTCTGCAATAATGGATGACATTCCTTTATGTAGTCCTCCTTTACAGTAAGCATGGTGTTAGATATCTCAGTAGAGGGCACTAGAGGAACACTGCAGGGGTAAGGGGTACTCCTGCTCTTTCCAGCGGCTGCAAGATGGGTCTCAGTGTGGTTGTGTAGACATCAAGAAGTGCTTTGTTCCAGCCATGCACCCCAAACATGCTGTTCCTCTGAGACCTTGCAGTCCTAGGATTGCTTGGTTATCACCTTCCTGTAGCCCTCTCGATGTGGACATCCTATGCTCCAGGTCTCCTGTCTGCTTTGATGTCCTGACTTTCTCTGCTCACTTCCCTCCTTCCCAAGGTTTGTCTTTTGCAGTCCTCTCCATGCCACCATCTCCTGACAAGGCCTTTCTTACAGGGGCATCTCATGTTCTAGGCCTCCTGCCACACAGGCATCCTCACTTCCATGGCACACCCGTGCACAGGCCACAGTGAGGTTCGCTGGACCCATCTGTGCCCCAAAGGGTTTCTTCTTGTTTGCCCTGTGACTGAAGACTAACTCTGGCCCCACAAACCTGTGAGCTGCTCTGCTATCCAGTGGATTCAACTACATCTCTTCAATGAGATCTGAATCCCCAGCCTTGAAGAGGGGTCCCTCTTCCAAGTTGTCCTTCCTTGGATACATTCACTTTGTACCACATAGAGTTTTCTTATATCCAATAGTTATTATTTTATCATAGTTTAAAAACTCTTTATATTAAAACTCCCTCATTTAAAGCACTGTGTGATTCTATCTTTTAATTAGATCCAGATTGATACAACTGTCTTCTCCCTCCCTGTAATTTTACTTATGGTCCTATCACAATTGCATATTTATTTGTGAATCTGTCTCTTAATATCAGTCTCTTCCATGGAACTGTAAGCACAAACAGGGCAGGCACTGTGTCTGTTTTGTTGCCTTCCCAGTGTTCAGCATAATGCCTGGCTTCTAAAAAGTACTCAATAAATATTTGTTGCACGAATGAATACAGTATGGCTGAGATCATTTTCTGCTAATTTATTCTGTTATGTTCTTCCTATGCCCCATTAACTCTTCTCAGTTACTGCTATCTATTCTAAAGATCAGACATAATGTATTCTGGAATCTGTAGGATCACAAGGGACCAAATTTTGTCTCTTAAACAAAATAAGGCTGTATTTTTATATTCTGCCATCTCCATATTAAAACCTGTCATGGCAATGATAGTCACAACTGAAGTAACAATAGTTTTTTCTTAGCTACATCCAAATCACAAGAGTAATTTCCAAAGTCTAGAAGCAGTTAAAAGTATATTTTAATTTCCACTAGTATTACCACTGTAGTTCTAATTTTTCATATAAATTCCATCCCAGATTCATACACTCAAATCCCTACAGGGTCTGGTGTGTAATTCAAATGATTGGGCTCAGTGTAAGAAAATAAAGAGTAGTAAGGATTATGGAAAATTGGACGGCACATTCTTCACCTGAATGCATTTAATTAAAAAATTTATAAAAACACTGTGTCAGCCAAACGTAACAAATGCAGGCAGCACCAGTCCTGTGACTACCACCTGGCAAAACCAGACCTAAAATACTGGCTTCAGGAACCATTCAGAATTTCAAGAACCAGGAATCTTAAAACATGAGATGCTTGACATAAAGTTGCTTTATATGTTTTTGTTGAGGAAGAGTATTAAAAGCTAGCATTTACTATTATCACTATTTCACAAGAGGAAACAAAAATCATCACCAAAAGGTAGGAAAGACATAAATCTCAGGATAAAGAAAACCCAATTCTCAAGAAAGAACAATTGGCAAGGTTACATTAGTTGTTTTTATTTTTGGCTTTTGATGATAGATGGGAATAAACATTGTGGTGGTATTCAACCACGTTACAAGTCAGAATTACCTTGAAAGCTTAAAAAAGAACATACAATTTCTAGGACCACACTCTTGGAGATTCAAGAGGTAAGGGGGAAGCAGTTTGCATGTGTATTTTGGAAAACTTCTCTGGGCTTCTGAAGAATACCCAGATGGAAACTTCTGGTCTGTTCCACTTTAATACTCAGAATGCAGAGAATAAGGATGAAACATTGTTTCTCATCCTGATTAGAGAGAATCCTATTTTCCTGCACTGGAGGGAGACAAAGTTTTTCAATGTAACTGTACGACTCATATCACCATAAAAGGCAGAGCGCCTCATGGTCAATATCACAAATAGGTGATTCATAATCTAGGAATAGAAAATCTTCACAATAATTCAATATGCAAAATTATTGCTCACTTTTTTCAAATGCATTGATTTCTTTATTGATGTATTCCTTCCTTTGTTCCAGAAAGGAATTAAGGTTGTTCATATACATGCATATATATGTGTGTATATGTATGTGTGTGTGTGCGGGTGTGTGTATACACCCCCCCCCCACACACACACACATGAGGTCTTCAAAAAGTTCATGAAAAGATTTGTATTATTTTTTAATTCTATTTTTCCTCGAATATTTTGAAGTACGCTTGTGTGGGTATATATAAGTGTGTGTGTGTATGTGTGTGTGTGTGTGTGTGTGTGTATATATGCAGCTTAAAATTAAGTGAATAAACTAGGGCAATGTAAAATAAAGGCAGCAAAAATAGGATGGTGTCATGAATGAGGTAAACAACCAAAACTGCTGCTTTGAACACTTATTGGAAGTGGGTCGCAAATATGGTCTTGAGTGCAGCAGACAGGGTGTAAGACAGAAGTTTACAGTGTTCCCTCTGTTAGATGCGAGTGTTTATGAGCTCCAGAGGAGGGAGTTTATTCAGCTCCCACCAACTGTTGCTAGGGAATTTTTCAAGAGAAGTTGGAAACTGGGATTTCTGTGAAATCTCTTTTTTTAAGATATTTGCATCTGCTTAAAAAATTAGACACTGTATTGCACAGGGGTGAGAAAACACTTGTACAAGATGTGGCCTGAATGTTGATAGTTTGAGTTGCACATTAGAATCACCTGAAGAGCTTCCCCCAAATACACAGGCCTAGGCCCCATTCCAGACTTGCCGAATTAGAAACATCTGGGAGGAGGACTGAATCTGCATATTTTGAGAATATTCCCCAGGAGATTCCAACCTTCACCTATAGTTAGAAAGCACTCCTGTAACGACATCTGGGAAATGAAACAGGAATTCCAGGCCATGTCTCCAGTGCTCTGCTTTAGCAGCCTTGATGCCATCTAGGTCCTGTCACCTAGGGAACTGTGCCCAGGCACTGCAGCAGTGGCGAGCTATGCTTTGCCTTAAGCTCACCTTGATTTCTCTAGGGTACTAGGTATGCAGTTTAGTTTTTATTTTCTTGGCTTTGATAAGGAAGTTTTCACAGAGGATCTGAAAATAGGAATAAACGAGACAGAAATGCATGCCAGCCTAGATTTATGCAGCAGCAGAGAAAATAAATAACAATTCTCTGAGCTTCTGAAGGAGGAAAAGTTCCTGAGAAGCCACGGGAGAGAACACTATTTTCAGAATCCTACAACATGGTGCGTTACAAGATGATACTTTGGTCATGGAATAGTCCAGGTGACTGCACTACCCAAGGTTTCTTGTTGTGACACACTCCACCTCTCACCCCTCCCCCCAGCTTACCTTTCTATGTTTGTAATAGTGGAGGCAGCCGTCATGCTTCAGCACAAACCACCTCTTCCTCCAACCCTTCACGATACTGGAGTGAGTCCTCTTATGTAGGTAGCCACGGCAGGCGGGCCAAGGGGTATTGGGACAGCGGCTGATGTCAGATCCCACCACCAGAGTCAAGATGTCTGGACCTAGAGGCATGAATTTGGGAAAGCTCAGTGGCTGAAAATCTGACAGTCAATGGGAAGGACTGTTACTATTCTGAGAAATGGATGAGGAAAAGGTTATAGATTTTAGAAATGGAATGAAATAGAATCCTACAGTTATCCAAGCCCTCATGTCAATGAGGAAAATGAAATCTGGAGAGGTGAATGAATTCCCTGAGGACTCAGCTCATAAGAGGTGAATGAGATGTGGGACTCAGGTTTCCTGACTTCGAGTGCAGAACTCTTTCCATTCCACCACACAGCTGTGTTGGTTTTGATCACGGATCTCCGTCTGTTCACTTTCACTGTTTATAATATCAAGTAAAACCTTTAAACACATCTTGATTTACTTCCTAAGAAGGACAATGGGTGATGCTTGGCTTTTCTACCTCACTTTTATTCAAGATAATTAGTCTCCCTGACTGGGTTAGCCAGGGGGAGAATCTAAGTCACTGCTTATATCTGTTACCAATATTGTCTCTGATCAAAATCAATCACAAACCCTTGAACTTGGAAGCAGACAGAAGTTCTAGGACGGCTGAGATACAAGTGTTTTTTTCTTTTTCCTGTCTATCCAACTTTGTGCTGAGGGTTTAACCCTGAGCTTCCAGATTCCTGTCCTCTCTTTCTTAGAATGCCTTCTTTGGCACCTGGACCTTAAGTGATACTTCCTTTCCGTAGGATTGGTGTGGTGCATAGCATGGGGGAAACAGTCCCAGTCCTTGTTAATATGAGGTCACTGTTTACCCACTGTGCTTTGATGCAGCCAGCATGGACATAGACTTTTATCAAATGCCTACCTCTTGATGTCTCAAGAAAATCCTCTGAATGTCACTCAGACAGACAGCAACCCTGACATGCTTTGAAGACTGCAAATGGGTATGACTTCATTTACAATTCCTCTGAGAGGCAGGCCACATCCCTGAAGGGAGACATTTGGCCTTGGCAGTACTGACTTCATCATGATGTCTGACATTGAGATTACTGATCTGTTTAGAGCTGTCTATGGAAATGGGGGTCAGCGAGGAGGCTCTTCTTCTATAAATGACAAGCTCCAACCCAGGGGATCATTCCTGGATGAGCCACATGGCCCTGAAAACAAAGATTTGTCCCGGAAAAGCTGACACAGTCTTAACTTTAGCAGCACACAATGCACCTTGGTAATTAAATAACTCTCTGTGTGTCAAGATAATTCTTCATTGCCATGTAAATACATTTTAATTTATTGAACTGCCCTTAAGCTCCTGTCAAAAACACATCCAGAAAAATTAGAAGAAATGCTTCAGATTGACCGGCAACCCACAAATGTCTTTGTCTTTAGACTTCATTCCCCAAAGAACTGCACTCCTGGACTAATATGCATAGTTGACACATCTGCCAATTTATTTATGTAGTGCTGCAGTGTGCTGCCCCTGGGGGTCATTTTCCTCTTGCTTACACAAACTGCATATGGGTTTCTCTGATAACAATCAGGCAAAGCTTGTGTTTCAGCCCAGCCATAAACATAACTTGGTGTACTACAAAATAACTCTCTCTGGGGCAGGGATACAGATGGTCCTGCTGCATCATGGTGTCATCATATTAGAGGAAAGTTTCTCACATACAGAGTTAGGACATGATCATGATGTGTGCAGAGTTGCTGAGTTCCAAACAGCTGTTGGGTGGCGGTGGCTCTATACTCTTTACCAGGTCCTGTCAGGGGCTCAGAGGACTTGGGCCTGACATTCACAGAGTACCTTGATTTGAGACTTTAGATTTCTGATGTTATTTTTATTTATTTTTTTTTTAAATTTTATTTTGTCGATATACATTGTAGATGATTAATGCTCCCCATCACCAAAACCTCCCTCCCTTCTCCCTCCCCCCCTCCCCCCCAACCACGTCCTTTCTGTTTGTTTGTTGTATCAACTTCAAATAATTGTGGTTGTTATATCTTCTTCCCCCCCCCCCGGTTTGTGTGTGTATGTGTGTATGTGTGTGCGAATCCAAATATTAATTTTTAGCTCCCTCCAATAAGTGAGAACATGTGGTATTTCTCTTTCTGTGCCTGACTTGTTTCACTTAATATAATTCTCTCGAGGTCCATCCATGTTGTTGCAAATGGCAGTATTTCATTCGTTTTTATAGCTGAGTAGTATTCCATTGTGTAGATGTACCACATTTTCCGTATCCACTCATCTGATGATGGGCATTTGGGCTGGTTCCAACTCTTGGCTATTGTAAAGAGTGCTGCGATGAACATTGGGGAACAGGTATACCTTCGACTTGATGATTTCCATTCCTCTGGGTATATTCCCAACAGTGGGATGGCTGGGTCGTATGGTAGATCTATTTGCAATTGTTTAAGGAACCTCCATACCGTTTTCCATAGAGGCTGCACCATTTTGCAGTCCCACCAACAATGTATGAGAGTTCCTTTTTCTCCGCAGCCTCGCCAGCATTTATCGTTCATAATCTTTTGGATTTTAGCCATCCTAACTGGGGTTAGATGGTATCTCAATGTGGTTTTGATTTGCATTTCCCGGATGCTGAGTGATGTTGAGCATTTTTTCATATGTCTGTTGGCCATTTGGATATCTTCCTTAGAGAAATGCCTACTTAGCTCTTTTGCCCATTTTTTAATTGGGTTGCTTGTTTTTTTCTTGTAAAGTTGTTTGAGTTCCTTATATATTCTGGATATTAATCCTTTGTCAGATGTATATTTTGCAAATATTTTCTCCCACTCTGTTGGTTGTCTTTTAACTCTTTTAATTGTTTCTTTTGCTGTGCAGAAGCTTTTTAGTTTGATATAATCCCATTTGTTTATTTTTCCTTTGGTTGCCCGTGCTTTTGGGGTCGTATTCATGAAGTCTGTGCCCAGTCCTGTTTCCTGAAGTGTTTCCCCTATGTTTTCTTTAAGAAGTTTTATTGTCTCAGGGTGTATATTTAAATCCTTAATCCATTTTGAGTTGATTTTAGTATACGGTGAGAGGTATGGATCTAGTTTCATTCTCCTGCATATCGATATCCAGTTATCCCAGCACCACTTGCTGAAGAGGCAGTCCCTTCCCCAGTGAATAGGCTTGGTGCCTTTGTCAAAGATCAGATGGCAGTAAGTGTGTGGGTTGATTTCTGGATTCTCTATTCTATTCCATTGGTCAGTGTGTCTGTTTTTATGCCAGTACCATAGTGTTTTGGTTATTATAGCTTTGTAGTATAGCTTAAAGTCAGGTAGTGTTATGCCTCCAGCTTTATTTTTTTTGCTGAGCATTGCTTTGGCTATTCGTGGTCTTTTATTGTTCCATATAAATGTCTGAATAGTTTTTTCCATTTCTGAGAAAAATGTCTTTGGAATTTTGATGGGGATTGCATTGAATTTGTATATCACTTTGGGTAGTATGGACATTTTCACTATGTTGATTCTTCCAATCCAAGAGCATGGAATATCTTTCCATCTTCTTGTATCCTCTCTAATTTCTCTCAGCAGTGGTTTGTAGTTCTCATTATAGAGATTTTTCACCTCCTTGGTTAACTCAATTCCTAAGTATTTTATTTTTTTGGTGGCTATTGTAAATGGGCAGGCTTTCTTGATTTCTCCTTCTGCATGTTCACTATTGGAGAAAAGAAATGCTACTGATTTTTGTGTGTTGATTTTGTATCCTGCTCCTGTGCTGAAATCATTTATCAATTCCAACAGTTTTTTTGTAGAGGTTTTAGGCTGTTCGATATATAGGATCATGTCATCTGCAAACAGGGACAGTTTGACTTCATCTTTTCCAATCTGGATGCCCTTTATTTCCTTCTCTTCTCTGATTGCTCTGGCTAGTACTTCCAACACTATGTTGAATAGGAGTGGTGAGAGTGGGCATCCTTGTCTAGTGCCTGTTCTTAAAGGAAAAGCTTTCAGCTTTTCCCCATTCAGGATGATATTGGCAGTGGGTTTGTCATATATGGCTTTAATTATGTTGAGATACTTTCCCTCTATACCTAACTTATAGAGGGTCTTTGTCATGAATGAGTGCTGAACTTTATCAAATGCTTTTTCAGCATCTATAGAGATGATCATATGGTCCTTGTGTTTGAGTTTATTAATATGGTGTATCACATTTATTGATTTGCATATGTTGAACCAACCTTGCATCCCTGGGATGAATCCCACTTGATCGTGATGAATAATTTTTCGTATGTGTTGCTGTATTCTGTTTGCTAGTATTTTAGTGAGGATTTTTGCATCTATATTCATCAAGGATATTGGCCTGTAGTTTTCTTTTTTGGTTATATCTTTACCTGGTTTTGGTATCAGGATGATGTTTGCTTCATAGAATGAGTTTGGGAGATTTGCGTCCGTTTCAATCTTTTGGAATAGTTTGTAAAGAATTGGTGTCAATTCCTCTTTGAATGTTTGGTAAAATTCTGCTGTGAATCCATCTGGTCCTGGGCTTTTCTTTGTTGGGAGCCTTCTGATAACAGCTTCAATCTCCTTTATTGTTATTGGTCTGTTCAAATTTTCTACGTCTTCACGGTTAAGTTTTGGGAGCTTGTGTGTGTCCAGAAATTTATCCATTTCCTCCAGATTTTCAAATTTGTTGGCGTATAGTTGTTTATAGTAGTCTCGAATGATTCCTTGTATTTCAGATGAATCAGTTGTAATATCGCCTTTTTCATTTCTAATTTTTGTTATTTGAGTCTTCTCTCTTCTTTTTTTTGTTAGCCATGCTAATGGTTTGTCAATTTTATTTATCTTTTCAAAAAACCAACTTTTTGATTCGTTGATCTTTTGAATTGTTTTTTGGTTTTCAATTTCACTCAGTTCTGCTCTGATCTTAATGATTTCTTTCCGTCTGCTAACTTTAGGATTGGATTGTTCTTGTTTTTCTAGTTCTTTAAGGTGAAGTGTTAGGTTGTTCACTTGCCATCTTTCCATTCTTCTGAAGTGAGCATTTAATGCAATAAATTTTCCCCTCAGTACTGCTTTTGCAGTATCCCACAGGTTTTGGTATGATGTATCATTGTTTTCATTAGTTTCAATAAACTTTTTGATTTCCTGCTTGATTTCTTCTTGGACCCATATGTCATTAAGTAGAATGCTGTTTAATTTCCATGTGTTTGTATAGTTTCCAGAGTTTTGTTTGTTATTAATTTCTAGTTTTAATCCATTGTGGTCTGAGAAGATACATGGGATAATTCCAATTTTTTTGAATTTATTGAGACTTGATTTGTGACCTAATATGTGATCTATCCTGTAGAATGATCCATGTGCTGATGAGAAGAATGAATATTCTGAGGTTGTTGGGTGGAATGTTCTGTAGATATCTGCCAATTCCAATTGGTCTAGAGTCTTGTTTAGATCTTGTGTTTCTCTACTGATTCTTTGCCTAGATGATCTGTCTAATATTGACAGTGGAGTGTTCAGGTCCCCTGCTATTATGGTATTAGTGTCTATTTCCTTCTTTAGGTCTAATAGAGTTTGTTTTATAAATCTGGCTGCTCCAACATTGGGTGCGTACATATTTATGATTGTTATGTCTTCTTGATGGATCAGTCCTTTTATCATTAAGTAGTGTCCCTCATTGTCTCTTTTTATGGTTTTTAGTTTAAAGTCTATTTTGTCAGATATAAGAATAGCTACTCCAGCTCGTTTTTCTTTTCTGTTTGCATGGTAAATCTTTTTCCATACTTTCACTCTTAGTCTGTGTGAATCTTTATGGGTGAGGTGGGTCTCTTGTAGGCAGCATATAGTTGGGTCCTGCTTTTTGATCCAGTCAGCCAGTCTGTGTCTTTTAATTGGGGAATTTAAGCCTTTAACATTAAGAGTTGTTATTGAAAGGTGTTGATTTATTCCTAGCATTTTATTGGTTGTTTGGTTGTCTTAGGTGTCTTTTGTTCCTTGCTTTCTGATTTACTGTTTGGTTTCTTTGTTTGTTGGTTCCTTAGGTTGTAGATAGTGTTTTTGTTAGCTTGTTTTCTCTTCATGAATGCCATTTTTATTGTACTAGCGGGTTTAGATTTTTCTTAGGTTTTTATGGCAGTGGTAGTTATTTTTCAGGAACCAAACCCAGTACTCCCTTGAGGATTTCTTGTAAGGGTGGTCTTGTGGTAGTGAACTCCCGCAGTTTTTGTTTGTCTGAGAAATATACTATTTGCCCCTCATTTCGGAAGGATAGACTTGCAGGGTAGAGTATTCTTGGCTGGCAATCTTTGTCTTTTAGTATTTTGAAAATATCATCCCATTCCTTTCTAGCTTTTAGGGTTTGTGATGAAAAGTCTGATGTTAACCTGATTGGGGCTCCCTTATAGGTGATTTGACGCTTCTCTCTTGCAGCTTTTAAGATTCTCTCTTTGTCTCTGAGTTTTGCCAATTTGACTATGACATGTCTTGGAGAAGGCCTTTTTGGGTTGAATACGTTTGGAGATCGTTGAGCTTCCTGGATCTGAAGATCTGTGATTTTTCCTATACCTGGGAAGTTTTCTGCCACTATTTTGTTGAATATGTTTTCAATGGAATCTCCATTTTCCTCCCCTTCTGGAATACCCATGACTTGGATATTTGAGCGCTTGAGGTTGTCTGATATCTCTCTCAGATTTTCTTCCATGTCCTTGATTCTTTTTTCTTTCTTTTTGTCTGCTTGTGTTATTTCAAACAGCCCATCTTCAAGTTCAGAGGTTCTCTCTTCAACTTCGACAAGCCTGCTGGTTAAACTCTCCGTTGTGTTTTTTATTTCGCTGAATAACTTCTTCAGTTCAGCAAGTTCTGCTACATTTTTTTTCAGGACATTGATTTCCTTGTATATTTCCTCTTTCAGATCCTGTATACTTTTCCTCATTTCATCATGATGTCTAGCTGAGTTTTCTTGTATCTCATTCAGTTTCCTTAGAATTATCACTCGAAATTCCTTGTCAGTTATTTCAAGGGCTTCTTGTTCTATAGGATCTAGAGTATGAGATTTATTAACTTTTGGTGGTGTACTTTCTTGATTTTTTGTATTTCTGGTGTCTTTTTTTTGGTGTTTATTCATTGTGGCAGGGGGTTTCACAGTCCACCGGTTTGAGACTAATGACTAACTAGGATGTTGCTGTGGTTGCCAATTTGGTATGGCTCCCGCCGTGACTGCTCAGTTGGCCTCTAGTGTCTTGTGTGTGTGGTTGCCTCGGGTCTTGGGCTTCTCCGGGGATCCACCTTTCTGGTCAGCTTGTACTCTGCTGGGCTGGTGGATCACGTACCACAGGGTGTGTGATCTCTGTTGAGCTTTCACTTTCTGTACAGGACATCTCCCCATTCCGTGTGCTCTGGCCCAGGCTGTTAGATCGTGCAGTGGCGACCCCACCGGGTGTGTGGTTTCTGTCGAGTCTCCGCCTCCCTGGCCGCACGTCTCCCCCCTCTGTGCACACTGTGCTGGGCTGGGGCGTGTCTTCTGCACCCCTCGTCTATCAGCTGGGCCTTCAAGACCCTGCTCAGCACCGCCTCGCCCAGGAAGTCTACCAGGTTTCTGCTAGGCACAGACGACCGGTCTCTCTGGGTGCCTTTGTAGCACTGTGTAGATCTTTCTCGGGTCTTGTTCACCTTTGTATCCCCCCGGTATAAACCGAGTCTAGTGCCCGCCTGCAGCCTGCTCTCCGGCAGGTTCAAGCGGACCTGGGAACTCTCCTACCACACTATTCCCAACCAGAAATTCGTTAGGCTTTTTTCCAAACTGGTGGTCGCAGAGATGGTATCTGCCTCCCAGTAACAGGAAGTTTACCGGGGCCGGAGTCCAGGGTGTGGTGGAGTGACAGTCGGCCCGCCCGTACTTCCTAGCCCTCCCAAAACTGGTCGGGACGCCCCACACCCCCAGCCCTGCCAGAGAACCGCGGAGGGAGTGGGAGAGGAGGTCGGCCCGCAGGGTCCGGAAAGCCCCGCGCCAGGCCAAGCAAATGGGCTCAGTGATGGCCGAGCAGGGCGGAGCTGCCCACACCTGGGAAAATGGAGGCAGCACCGTGGCAGTGAGTGGCCTGGTGGTGCAGGCGGGAGCCGCGTGGGCATCCACCCCCCGAACAGAGCTGTGCCAGGGATCACTCACAGTGCTGTGCCAGGTCGGGCGCTCGCTCTGTCTCTGGTTTGTTGCCTTCCGTGTTTTCGGCGCTGCCGCCTCGGGCTGTTCAGTCGCGGCGCCGCTCGGGCACTCCCAGGAATCTTCTTTAATGCCGGCCTGAAACCTCGAATCCTGAATAGGGCAGCTGGCCGCCTTCAGTGCGGCCCCAGCCTCCGGGATCCTGGCTGCATCCACAGCAGCCCTGGCGCCGTGTTCCCTGTTTCAAGACTCACTTTTGCAGCTAAGAATCAGTTCTTTTCCTGCTCCACACTTCAAAGCTGTTGCCTGTAAATGAGGCAGCCTCTCCTGCCGGGGGCAAAGTGGCGTTGAGCCCCCACGACCGGCCAGCAGCAGCAGTCCTCCCTTAAGAGATGGCCAGAGGAAGGTCCACAAGTTTCCCGGCTGCCTGAGGCCCAGTGGCCACCTTTTCCACCTCAGCTACTCCACGCCAGCTGCCGCAGCCGCCGCCATCTTGAAACTCTCTGATGTTATTTTCAAATGAGGTTATTTAAATAGTCATTGAAATTTTTGTGTGCATACATTAAAATAACTAAATTGTTAAGTACAAACACTTAAAACCTCCTGGTTTTGTTATATTTTTATTAACTTACCAGGAGCTAAAAAATGGAAGTGTCTTAGTTATGCTAGATATGAATGCAAATCGCTGGGTGGGCTTGTTAAATTGCATATCCTCATTCAGTAGCCTGAGATTCTGTATTTGTAACAAGCTCTCACAAAGCTAGTTATATGATGTCAGACCATAATTTGTCACAAGTCCCTGGGCATTTCAGTTTCCAAAAGGCTCTGCTAGTTAGCACAACCTTTGTCACCAGCCACCGTAGTTCTTCCTTTCCTTCTTTTTTTTTGACCGGTAAGGGGATCGCAACTCTCGGCACGGTGCGGTCCGCACCGCGCTCAGCCAGTGAACGCACCGGCCATCCCTATATAGGATCTGAACCCGCGGCACTAAGAGCGCCGCACTCTCCCGAGTGAGCCACGGGGCCGGACCTTCCTTTCCTTAACTATGATTTAGTTTCCTCTGTCTGCTTTCATTTTCAGCCCCAATATTTCTCAGCAGCAAAATTATTAGCTCCCTACCCCCACCCCCTAATTTACTTCTTTAAGTATCTCTCCACCCTGGAGAAAGGAAACACATGACCATCACCTTCCTTTACTAGAAATCCCAGAAATATTGCTTTCTTTTGGGGGATGGGTGGGATGTGAGAAGTGAATGTCCTCAGTCTGAGGTGAAGAGTAAGAAAACTATTAGTTTCATGAGATGGAAAAGTTTTAAAACCCTTGTTTGTAGCAAATCCAGTTCTTTGGTGATAACATCCTTAAAAATAAAAGCAATCCAGCAAACTCTTTCCCTGGCACTTTGACCTAGAGTTTTGGAAGTAAGGAGTTGTAGGTGAGGTTATTTACAGCTATAGGAGAGAGAAAAACGATTTTTTTTCTAATTCACACTTCCTCCTTGGATCACAGTCTTCTTATTATGCTACTGATCTTAAGCTGTGTCAGAGTCGCACCTCTGCTGTCAGACAAACTCCACCATGCTTGCAGGCACGGACGAGAAATGTGCAAGATGTGTACTGCCCCCGAGGGCTTGAGCTATGTTCAGCAGCTGAGGACCCAGGCTCCAGAGGCACTTCTGTGTCTGATTTCAGTAAGCCTGTACTTAGTGAAGCTCAGATGCCCTAATGGAAGCAAAGGACTTCCAAGGTGAATAAGTTTCATTGGTTTGCCTTGCTCACTTCATTGGTGATTTATATTTATATGAGTCTGCAAATAACCAACCTTATAAAAGCCAAAACTAGAAAGTAAGAGAAACCTAATTAAAATAAAGATTCACACAAAGATGTTGTCATTCAGAATGTGACACTGGCTTGTTTTTAAAATCTGTTTTGGTATTACTGTCAGCAAAATAAAGGTAACTTGTACAAGTGTGTGTGGTTAGTATTATTGAATAGTAATTCTAGTGATAAAATTAGAGTTTGTAACATACACTGAATCTCCTTTCTAATATTAGTCAAGGGAGGTAAGGTAAGGGTTGCGTTGGAGGCTAGAAAAACAGACTTCTAATCTTAAGGCTGTACTCTTTCGTCCATGCCTCTAAGAGGCTGGGCTATGTGCTGATGCTAGGCTGGTGATGAAAGAACCACCAGGGAGAGTTGATTAAAATTACAAATGTGCAGGCCACCACTGGAATTCTGCATTGAAAGAGCTTCCAGGTGAGTCTGATGCACAGCTAGATTTAGCATTCAATATTCTGTGAAAGGCGATTTGATGTTCATAAATCTAAATTGGTAAAGTAGCAACTGGCAGTATATGAGGATTTTACCAAAGTTTAAGATACATGGGAATGAGTCTGTACAGAAATATATAGTGGTCAAAAAGATATTATTTAGACATTCAGGAAGTTTATGCAAACGGAAATAAGAGGCAAGTGGAAACCATCAGATTTGCAAACCTTTAGATTTGCAAATCTCTTAATAAATATTTTTTAAGTATATATATATATATATATATATATATATATTCCAAGACCTCTATGTCACATTTAACAAAAGACTCTATCAGTCATATTTTATTGCTTTGTTCAGATGAGTTGGTGACTTCCTCTCCCAAAGAGAACCCCTAAATGCTTGTTTCCAAGTCTGTATGTTCCAGAAAATACCCTGACCAATTTATAGGATTGCTAACAAAATCAAAAGTTTAAAGAAAGCACTACATAAAAATCATTCCTGTAATTTCTCCCTTTTTTCCTCTTCCTCGTATTCTTTCCACAGACCCACTGCTTTCAGGATTACTGTTTTGTTTTGTTTTGGCTTCTTAAACCACTACCACCTGTCAGTCTTAGAATGTGGATGGAGCTTCTCTTGGTGGGTCTCACTCAGGAGGCATTTGTTGTTGCTGTAGGACTCAGGTGTGGGGGCCCAGAGCACTGTAACACTCAGGTCATGGCACGTGCTCATCTTTGGAGAGCAAGGTCCCCTTTTGTTTTGTTTCATTTTGCTTTGTTTTACTTAATTTTCTCCTCACACATTCTGCTCCCCACAATAGGCTATCATAAACTGTGTTTGATATAAAAATGTGGGTATATCATTTTGGGTATATCTTTTTATTTTACATACACGGTGTTATGCTTGCATCTCATTCTCTATCTCTGTTTCCCTTCCATCCCTTCCTTCCTTCCTTTCTTTTCTCTCTCCTTCCCTTCCCTTCCTTCTTTCTTCCTCGCTCCCTTTTTTCCCCTCTTTCTTTTTCAACTCAAGACCATTTTTTGAAAATCTACTCATGGTGCTGGCTAAACTCATATCTTGTATATTGTTTTGAAGTGAGACATAGAAGTTCAGAGTATGCATCCATATGGTTTACTTATCCATTCCCTTAGTGGGAGTCACCCAGATTGTCTCTAATTCCTCTCCACTACATAGAACACTGCAACCAACAGCCTTGTATATGTCCCCTATGTGGTTTCTTTGGGCTTATCTGCCCAAAGAGCAACTGCTAGGACATAAGATTTACAGGTACTTCACTAGGTGCTGCCAGATCACTCTCTGAAATGCATATATCCCAACAAGGTACACAAGGATTCTCATTTCCTTATATCCTTATAACCTTGTGAAAGCTGGCTCTTACAGTAATTTCTATTTTTTCCCTTATTTGGTGCATCTAAAATATTAGCTTATTCATTTGCATTTTTCTAATTACTGCCAAAATTATTACCCTACATTTCTTTTTATTGACACTATGCTTTAACTTTAAAATTGAGGTATTTAATACAGCTAAAGTCCACCTTTGTATATGGTATAAAGTATAAGGTATAATGTATGAAGTTATAAATCCAGTTTATTTCTTTATAAAATTAATGTACTAAAATATTTGTCCTTTCCCCATTATTTTATGGTACTACCTTTATTATGTAACAAGTTTTAACAAATATTTGAGTGCATTTGTAAGCTTTCTAGTCCATTCCAGTCCACTGGTCTACTGTTTGTTCTTGTGACAGTATCACACTTTTTATTTAATATTATGGGCTTATAATATACTTTAATATCTGGTATAAAAAGTTGGTTTGCCACTGCTTGCCTTCACAAATGACATTTGCAGACATTTATTCTTCCACATATATTTGAGGATAAGTATGACAAGCTACTCAAAAATTATTGAATTTTTATTTTAATCTTGGGATAATTAAAATCTTTACAAATTTCTTCCACCCGAAAGATACTAAATATATTTCCAGTTTTTTAGGTCATCTTTTACATATCTTAATAAAGTTGTAAATATTTTTCCCTGAAATTTTTGTGTATTCTTTGTTAGATTAATTCTTAACCACCTTATAGTTTTGTTGCTATTGTTAATCATATAGCATTTTCCTTTTATTTTCTTTTTGGTTATTACTAGTATAGGGGGGCACTACTGATTTATATAAGGAGATCTTGATTTGGCTGATTTTTCTCTAATTAGATCTAAGTGTTGGTCTACTTATTCTGTTATAATCATACAACCTATAAGTAATAATGGCTTGTCTCTTCCCTTCCTGACTATATACATTTGTTTCTATTGCTTGTGTTACTGGATTAGTCAGAACCTTTGATATTATGATAAAAACAGACTGTTAGAATCAGCATTGTTCTTCTCAATTTCAAAAGAAATGTGTCCAAAGTTTCACCATTAAGTGTTTTTGGTTTTTTTTGTGTATGTACTTTTCTCTTTTTATCATTAGGTTTTGGTAGATAGCCTTTATCAAGGTATGAAAAAAACCCAAAAAATCCCTGCTATTTCTACTGTTTAGGGGATTTAAAAAATTTTATATATTCATCCTGGACTTATTAAATGATTTTTTGTTCTATCTGTTGAGATAGTCATGTGATTTTTTTTATTAGATCATTAATATGATAAATTGCTTTAAAATATTTTATGATAAGCCATCCATAAGGGGATAAACCTACTTGATTATGATGTATCATGTATATTTTTGTTGAACAGTTTGTTTGAGGTACCCACTGTTTTTATTAAAATTTGTGCATCTGAACAGTTATAAGTCAAATGGACATGTTGTTTTATTTTTCATGCTGTACTTAATCTGGTTCTGAAATCAAGGTTACAGTAGTCTTATAGAGTAAGCTGAGAAGCACTCACTATTTTCTGGAAAAACCTTATGGAATAAGGACTATTTGTTTGCAGAAAGTTGGATAGGCCTCATCCATAAAAATGACTGGTATCCTGGTTTTTGGAAGGGGGATGGGGTGGAGATGGAAATGGGGGAGAGGTAAGATGGTGTCTTTGTTTACTCTCAATATCTTTAATTATTATAGCCTGTACTAATGTTCTAATTATTCTTGCAATAATTTAGGCACTCTAAATGCTTCTAGGAAATGTTCTTATTTATCTAGTTTTCAAATTTATTGTTATAAAGTTGTTGAAAGTAATATATTATTATTTCTAAAACCCTATATGTTTTCCCCTTTTTATTTTCCTTTTAAACTCTCTATTTTATTTATGTCTTTATTCTTTTTATTATTTATCAATGTTGCCATAGGTTTGTCTGTACTGTAAATCTTTTGGGGAAAATAAAACAGGTCTTACTTTTATTAATATTCTGTATTTTTCTTTTAATTCTCTGTTTCATTGATTTCTATCCTGAACTTTATTCTTTTTTTCTTTTTGGTTTCTTTGGGTTTAATCTGTTGCTTTTTTTCTAATTTATTGAGTTGAAATTTTACTCATTCAATTTGAAATTTTTTGCTTTTGATAAATATATTTAAAATATAAATTCCCTCTGAATACTATTTAGTTCTGTTCTACAAATTTATCATGTAGTGTTTTCATTGTCACTCAGTTCTGAATAGTATAATAATTATTCAGTAGCATTTTGTAAGTTTCTAGTTACAGGAATTTTTAAAAAGCTAACCTTTTATTGTTTAGATTTAATTGCATTATGGACAAAGAACATAATCTCTATGATGCTGAGTCTTTGGATTTTATTGAGGCTTCAATCATGGCCAGATATATTGTCATTTTTTGTGAATGTTTCATTGTCCTCAGGAAAGAATATAGGCGCCCTGTCAGATATAGAAATTATTCATTCTCTCTAAATCTATCACCCAAGTATTTTTAAATTTACTAATACCTTTTTCAAGTTTTATATATTAACATCTCTATTTAAAACATTATTTTTTGTGATAAGAACATTTAACATGACATCTATCCTGTTAACAAAATTTTAAGTGTGTAATATACTAATTTTAAGAAACAGAACACTATTGCTGATTATAGGTACAGTGCTGTACTGCAGAACTCTAGAGCTTATTCATTTGCATAACTGAAAATTTACACCCATTGATTAGCAACTCCTCCTTTCCACCTCCCCTCAGCCTGTGGCAATCACCATTCCATTCTTTGCTTTGTGATTTTGGCTATTTGAAATACCTGACATAAATGGAATCATGTAGTATTTGTATTTCTGTGACTGGCTTATTTCACTCAGCATAATGTCTTCAAGGTTCACTCATGTTGTCATGTATTGCAGAGTTTTCTTCTTTTTAAAGGCTGAATAATATTCTATTGTATATATACACATTTTCTTCATCTCTTCATCTATTGATAGACATTAGGTTGTTTCTACATCTTGGCTATTATGGATACTGCTGCAATGAACATAGAAGTGCTAATACCTCTTTGGAATCCTATTTTCAATTTTTTTTTTTTTTGGATAAATACCCAGAAGTGGGATTTCTGGTAGTTTTTCCCATAGCAGATGGAACATTTTGCATTCCCACCAACAATGTGCAAACATTCTGATTTCTCCACATCCTCGCCAACACTTCTTGTCTATTTTTTTTTTTTTTTTTTTGATAATAGCCATTCTGACAGAAGTGGGGTTTTATTTTATTGTGGGTTTGGTTTGCATTTCTATGATAACTGGTGACATTGAGCATTTTTTGGTATACTTGTTGGCCATTAATATGTCATCTTTGAAAATGTCTGTTGAAGTCATTTAGCTCATTTTTAATTGGGTTATTAAGTTTTTGCTATTGAGCTATAGGAGTTCCTTATATAGCCTGGAGATGAAGCCTTTATCAGAAACTTTTTAGTTTCATGTAGTCCCACTTGTTTATTTTTGTTTATGTTGCTTCCACTTTGGGTGTCATATCCAAAAGATCACTGCCAAGACCGTTATCATGAAACTTTCCCCTATGTTTTCTTCTGGGAGCTTTATGGTTTTAGGACTGACATTCCAAGTCTGTAATCCACTTTGAATCAATTTTTGTGCATGATTTAAGATAAGGGCCCAACGGCACTCTTTTGCATGTGGAAATCCAGTGTTCTCAGCACCATCTGTTGAAGAGACTGTCTTCCTCCCATTGTTTATTCTTGGCACCCTTGTTGAAGATCAGTTAAAAGTATGTGCGTGGGTTTATTTTGGGATTGTCTATTCTGTTCTATTGGTGTATTTGTCTATTTTTATGCCAGCACATACTGTTTTGATTATTATAGTTTTGTAATAATTTTGAAACCAGGAAGTGTGATGCCTACAGGTTTGCTCTTCTTTCTTAAGATTGATGTGGCTATTTGTGGTCTTTTGTGGTTCCATATAAATTCTAGAATTACTTTTTGTGAATAATACTTTTTTATATCATTAAATAATTTTTAAATAATAATTTTGTAAATAATTGCTATTGGGATTTTGATAGGGATTGCATTGAATTTGCAGATCACTTTGGGTAGTATGGATATTTTAACAACATTAAATATTCTAATATTAAGAAACATGATGTCTTTCTATTGTTTGTGTCTTCTTAATTGCTTTCATCCTTCAAAAAGGAAATGTTTTGTAGTTTTCAGTATAAAATTTTTTCACTTCCTTTGTTGTTTATGTGTAAGTATCTTATCTTTTTGATGCTATTATAAATAGGATTTTTTTTCCTAATTCCCTTTTCAGATAGTTCATTGTTATTATATAAAACACAGCTGATTTTTGTATGCCAATTTTTTAACCTGCAATTGTACTAAATTCAATTACTAGTTCTAACAGTTTTTTTTTTTTTTTTTTTGTCGTTTTTTCGTGACCGGCACTCAGCCAGTGAGTGCACCGGTCAGTCCTATGTAGGATCCGAACCCACGGCGGGAGAGTCGCCGCGCTCCCAGCGCAGCACTCTACCAAGTGCCCCACGGGCTCGGCCCCTAACAGTTTGTTTTTGATGTCTTTAGGGTTTTCTATATATAAGATCATGTAGTCTGCAAACAAAGACAATTTAACTTCTTCCTTTCTGATTTGGATGTGTTGGATCCACCAGAGCTCCAAGACTGGCAAGACAGTTGTCAGTTCTTTGGGAAGCCCTGGAGAAACTGGGGTGCTGGATGTATAGATCAACTCTTTCTCTCTCAAGGGGTAGCTGAGAGCTGGGATTTTTTGTCCTCTTGCTCCACGCTGAGCAAGGAGGAGGATCTATGTCATTTACCTGCTCAAGCTGCTATCTCTGTTCTTCATCAGAGCTCCAAAACAGGCAGGACAGAAGCCAGTCCTCTGGGGAGCTCCCTTGGTTAAGTTGTGCTGCTGAAGATGCAAACCAGTCCTTTCCCTCCCCTTACAGAAGGTGGTATCCAGGGGTTCTTGTCCAGATTTTACGGTGCTGTGCTGGACACAGGAATTCTGGTGAGAGTGTCCCAAATCTCCCTACTGGCTTCAGTGAGTCTGATTTAGTGTTCCGCTGGGATGCAGGGCCTTTCAATTAGTTTCTGGATTTCCCACAAAGGGAATTTGTCTGTGAATTGTTGCTAAATCAGTGTGTTTGCGGGGTAAGGTAGGTCCAGGGCTTCCTACATCTGCCATCGTGCTGACATCATCCCCTATTGATGCTTATTTGGTTGTTTTTATCACTTTTTGAGATTGCTAAATTCTGAGTTAGGTAAAATTGTTTGTCCTAGGGAGAGGTTGATACAGACAACAGAAAACTTTTCTTATTTCTTCACCTTTATTTCCCATGATTGCCATAAACTGATTTTGTATCTATATTTCTTCTTGCTGCAGTGTTTCATCTAAGAGTATTACAGGCAACTTTTTCTAAAGCCATGAATGCCCACATATGTCTTTACTGTGCATTTACATTTAAGTGATAACTTAGCTGGATATTACATCTGAGTTACAATGCTAATTTGTTTAACATTTTGAGAATATTACTCCATCATATCCTATTATCCAGTGTTGCTATTAAGGAGTCAAATGTCAATCAGATTTCAGTTTCTTTAGAGTTAATGTCATTTTTGTCTTGAAATTTAAGAAAATTTCTCTTTGATATTCTCCAATTTCACTGCAATATGCCAACGCAGGGTTTTATCCCTATCCATTTGTTTGACAATCTATGAGCATGTTCTGACTTCTCTCTTTAATTCTGGAAAAGTCTTATTTTTTTTCTTAAAAAATATTTATCTTTTCACATGTTTTTTTTCTTCAAGTGCTCTTGATTGAAATATTATCATGTTGGCTCTTCTAATTGTATCCTCTGTATTTCTTAACTGTTCATATATATTTTCTTTCTTTTCACTTTTTCCTGATGCTTTCTGTGAAAGTTTTTACACTAAATATTTTGGATTAATTAAAAGTTTTTTCACTGTATTTCTTGTTATTCAGTTTATTTACTGCATTTTTCATTTCAGTAATTATCTTCTTTATACCTAGTACTGACATTTGGTTCTTCTTTATATCTGCTTTTTGTGCTTCATATTCAGTATCCTACAAATATCCCTGTTCACCACTTTTGTGATATTTGTTAATCTTATTTTAAATGCTTGTTCTCTGGGATCTATTCATTTCTTTTGCTTTCATGTTATAGATTGTTCTGCAATTTGTCCTTCTTTTATTGCAATTTTGTATTTTTCAGGTATCTTGTTATTTTTACTAGTATTATTAAGTACTTAAGGATGAAGCAGGATAAAGTTTAAAGTCCAGACTTGCTCTCTGGTGAGTAGTGGTGGTGACAAATTACTCCTCAAGGCAGAAAGCCTCTTGGAGAAAAATAGAAGTACTAAGAGTAGAAATATTACTAAAAGCAGGTTAACTTCAAAAACTTGGAACAATAATTATCTGTGAGAAAGAACCTAGGAATAGCTAAATCCAGAAGGGGTAAAATTTCCTTATTGTATAGGATACTACCAATTTGTTAGTGTAATCATTACCATATTGTCTGAGTTTCTCATCTGTACTGCACATAGGGTAAATATTTGTGTGAGACTTATAAGTAGTTGTTGCACATGCTAATTGGCAGTGTCCTTGAATTCCTGGGGCACCTAGTACAGGTCCTACAGAGCAGCAAAATACCTAGCTAAATTCTACCTCTGAAAGATCCAGAAAAGCTTATCAGGACATGATATTTGTTAGTGATTTTCTCGTGCTAGTCTACACTAGAGAAGTCTCTTGCTGTTGCTAATCCCCAAGCATGATGACATCATGACAAAGGGCAAGTATACTTATGGCTCAGTAAGTTAAACTTACTGCTTGGGCTGTGTGGCCTTTCCCAAATGCATACATTTTAAATATCTCATTGTCTGATAATATACTTCAGAGGCACTGAAGTACTCATGCAGACTTTGGGAAGCCAGGAATATGATATCACACCAAATAATCACATGATGGAACACAGCATTTACCAGCTGTGTATTTTTAGGTCCGTGGGGAGATAAAGATTTGTTATTTGGTGTGAAAGAAAGTTATCTTTAGAAACAAAGATGGTATTAACCTCTCCACAAAGTTCAATGTGAGCGGATACAAGGGTATGGGGCATTCATTATTGTTCTTGGGGTGGTTCTATCTATGTCAGAATTGCCTTAAGAGCAGCCTCAAGTGGCCCTAGGAGAATCTGTAGAAAATTTGGATTTGTGATTTCTTTCTTTCTCTCCCCCCCCCCTTTTTAATATTAAAACCTTAAGGCTCTTAACTCTAAAAGTTGATGGAAAGAACAGGAAAAAGGAAGGGAAGGAGGAAGGAAAGAAGATAGGAGAAAGGAAATAGTAAATAAATTCTTGTAAGAAGAATATCTTTTTTGTGCAAGGAGTTTATTATGGTAATAAATAGAGTATGTTTTGCTCACTGCCATTTTCTGGTTTCACTTTTGTGGCTCATCACACAGACAAGGAACACCGGATAGGAATGTGATTTGATTGCTATGGAAATCAAACTGATGACAAAGCATTAAAGGGGCACCTGGTAGAGAGGTGCATTGATTTTCTGCAGTCACCCCTCCTCACATTTGAACTCTGTGTATTGCAGCTCTCTGCTCCTTCATATTAACTCTGGACTGTGTTAACTGGCCGGCCTACCTTTCCTTGCAAGGTGCACAGCTTCTGCATGCTCGGCACTGGTGACCTCGGTGCCATTGACAGCCAGCACCACATCTCCAATCTGGAGCCCGGCTTCCTCCGCAGCACTGTCTGTAAGTAGACAGACAACAACAGTCTCATTGAGGAAGGGTCCCAAATTGAGTGCCCTGCTGTTTGTCTGCTTTTTAAAAGGCTCTTTCTTTAAAGGGCCTTTCTTTCCAACTTCAGACAATCGCCTGTGTCATTAATAAGAGGGAAAATGCTCTCCTCGAAGCCTCCCTTTCATTTCCAGGACCCGGTTTCCTCGCACATTCAGCCTGGCATCTGCGTGGCCTCTTTGCAATATAATAGCAAAGCTGCTCAGAAACTCAATCTATTCATCCAACAGAAGGTTGAACTGCTAGTTCTCATTCCCTCATTGTTGCTAGGTCTCTTTGTAACCCTGAGAAAATCACTTAACCTCAGTATCTTCATCTATAAAAAGGGGGTGGGGCGGGGCAGAGCTTCTCTACAGGATTGTTGAGGGAACAAGTAATTGAAATATTTATGAATTTGAGGCAAAAACAGATCTTGGAGTAGTCGGAGGGAGAAGAAATAAAGAGCTGCTTTTATTTTCATTGTTTAGGCTCCTTTTTTAGCTATTTCAGAAGGGAACCAAAAATAGTCTAAGCCTTAAGACGTAGGCTTTAAAAGATGGGGAGGACCTTTCCAGAGGCTATTTATTTTATTCCCTGGTTTTCTAGCATCTGCACTTATTGCAACATACCTAATATTCCCTAGGGGCAAAAAAGGATGTAATAAGCCATTTCAAGGTTAATTCATTTTTAATAAGGTCTCCCATGTATTTGACCAAAATTCTTCCTACAGCAGTTAAATCTTTTTCTTTTTCTTTTTTTTTTTCTAGTTTAAACCCATTTCATCTTTCTTAGATCTCAGTTCTGGGTGCATGTGTACGTTCATAGCCCATGTATTTGACCAAAATTCTTCCTACAGCAGTTAAATCTTTTTCTTTTTCTTTTTTTTTTCTAGTTTAAACCCATTTCATCTTTCTTAGATCTCAGTTCTGGGTGCATGTGTACGTTCATAGACTTGCAGAGTATTATGCAGCAATATCAGGCTTTTATTATCTAGAATGTCATAAACCTCCTCAAAGAAATTTAATCTTAAAGCATAACTCAATTGGTGAGGTAACATTACTTAAATTATTTTTAGTAATGACTACAGTTTGTCTAAGTTTGTACATAATAGCAGGAAAGGTCTTCTCTGCTTGGATAAGCAATGGCCCATTAACATAGGAAGGCAGGTAAAGAGCAATATTTGATATTTGTATTCATTCACAAAATATCATCCTTGTAATTCACTTGATCTTAACCAAATGGCCAAGAAGCGATCATCATTCTTGTAATTAATGAACCAAAGTCTCACAGTATAGTAGATCATTTGAATATATTTGTCCATAGTCTTATATATAGTAGTCTTTCCAATAAATACATATTGAAATAATTAATTAATTAATGATCCAAAAATTTTATGTAATATTTCCTGTCTTCAAAGAGCTTTGAGTTTTATTTGGAAAGAAAAGACATGCACAATCAAAAAGAAAAGACACTTTAACAAAGTGAATGAGAAGTATAAAATAAACAACAAAGATAATAGGTATTGTAAAATTTCAAAAAAAAATTCTCATTTCCATTTGGAGTGGTTAAGAAATGCTTTTCAAAGGAAGTGGAACTTGATCTGACCTTGATGAATAAATAGTTTCTCCATTGTGGGGAGTAAAAGGGGGGCAGAGTGATAGAGAGTGCTGGATGTTCACCAACTAAGTTCCTCTTCTATCTGGGCTCACAGATAGACAGTTTTTCTCAGACTCCTTTGCAGTTGGGTATGCAATATGAAAGAGTTCTAGCCATTGGAATGTGAACAGAAGTGATAAGCACCACTTCTAGGCCTGGACTGTAAAAACATCCCAAGGGCCATCTTTCATACTCTTCCCATCTGCCTGCTAGATGCAGATGACTTCAAGGTCTTAGAAGATGACAGACTCATAAGAAAAAAGAAGCCTGGAGCATGAAACGTGGGGTAAAATCACCCTCCAATCAAGGACGTCTACACCAAAATACCCTCAAGTGATTCAGATCACCTGGAGCAGAGGTTGTAGCAAGTAGGGTAGCTGCTGTTGAGGGTCAGGTAGGAAAGAAGGACAATATATAAAGGGTCTTGAAGGTGAGATGTAGAATGTGTACTTGATCCTTCCACAATAGAGGGCCATTAAAGGTTTGTGAACAGAAAATAGATATGCAGTGGTTCAGAAGATTAATTTATAATAGGGAGAGATTAAGTTAAGCAGACCAGCATGAATATTATTACTAGAATTAATATACACCTGCAAAATGACTCTGGAAATGGGAAATGGAAATAAGGGGAAGGTATAAAATTCTATCATAGGACCTGAAACACCTTATTGCTCTCATTTGTGTACTTGTCTATTTACCTTAATGGACCGTAAGCACCACACGAGCATGTAAAATTTCCAGTTTACTTATTCTGGTATTTCCCATGCTTAGGAAACATGGTAGGGGACATTAAAAACTTGGTTAAATAATACATGTGTTTTTTTTTAGATACACTGACATAACTATGAAAGAGGAAATTGAAAACGTTCATTGGGATAATAGAAAAATGTGTTTGAATTTAGGAGATTAGATGGGCCTGAGAAATATATTCAGGATTCACAACCAAAGAGACAAATTTAAGGAGAGAAATGCAGAGCACTGAAGACAGTATCTTGAAGAATAATTACTTTTAGGGAGAGAGGGGGGAAAGAGGAGACAGAGAGGAACATAAAGAAAGAGCAGACAGACCCTAGAGAGTATAGAAGCAAGAACATAAAGTCAATGAAGACAAGAGGAGAATTTCAAGATGGCTGTAATAGTAACCATAACAAGAGCATATTTAATTGTAGTCCATTCAAGAAGTCAAGAAGAATGAAATTGAGGGAGGTGATTAAACATGGAGCTGGGAAAGTAAATAACTAAAGAACTATAAGGAGGATTATGGAAGTGGAATGAAAATGTTTGAAGCATTTGTGCTGACCAACGTATGTTAAATGATTGACTAAATAAAGTTATAAACTACTATAATCAAAGGTATATGTCTAATAACAGGTTGTTTCTCCTAAGTAAAGTTTGCTTTCAAATGTCAATTTTTTTACTCAAAGAATCCATCAATATGGAAATAATTATTTAAAAAAAATCTTTACTATATATTTGCATACCATATACTTCACCCATTTAAAGTGTACAATTTAATGGTTTTTGGTATATTTATGGAGTTGTGCAACCACCACCAAAATCTAGTTTTAGAACAGTTTTGTTACTGTAGAAACTCCATAACTAACAGCCTTAGTCACTTCCTATTCTCCCCAACCCCTCAGCCCCAGGCAACCACTAATCTGCATTTTGTCTCTATGGACTTGCCTTTTGTGGATATTTCACATAAATGAAATCATATGATATGTGGTCTTTTGTGTTTGGCTCTGTTACTTAGCATAATGTTTTCAAGACTCATCTGTTATAGCCTGTACTATATTCTTTTTAATTAATGAATAATATTTCATTTTAGGATATAGTACATTTTGTTTATCCATTCATCAGTTGATGGGCATTTGGGTTGTCCATTTTTAAAAAAATAAATGCTGCTATGAAAATTTGGGTTCAGTTTTTTTGTGGACATATGTTTTCATTTCTCTTGAGTATATAGGTAGTATTAAAACTGCTAGGTCAAATGGTACTTCTATGTATAACTTTTGGAGGAACTACCAGACTACTTTTTTAACTTTATAGAGGGTGCTATGTTCCTCTATTTTGCAATGTAACTTACAAATTTTCCTTAATTATGGTGGGAGTTTGAGGCATTCAGAATTCTTCAAGGAGGGAGGTATTTCAAGGTGACCCTGTAATATACCATATGATGTGTTCCCTATTTGAGGCTGATCTTGGGAACAAATGAAAATATTCAGCCTACATAGCACAGAAAGGTATGAAGTGGTGGGAAAACAAAACCATGATTTTCTGAATTTACATTTCCTTCCAAAAGGATACTTGACTGCAGTTTCTTGTTGATTATAAAGTGCTAAATGCTGAATTACTCCATCCTTTCATGCATATTTACATGCAATGCATAATCTGAAAACCTTACAATTAAAAAAAGGGGCTGTGCTTTTCATTTTAAAAATTGTACTATAACAGTAGTATTTTAAATTCCAGAGCTTCCAGAAAGATGGGTCTATCCGTAATTTTCTCTATGGTTTGCCCTTCCCTAAATGTATAGTTTTCCTTTCAAGTTTGCTTGGTATCAAAGTTGGAACATCTGTTTCTTTTGTTTACACCAACAGATCTCACAAGCATTTAGGCTTTCATAGAAAATGTTCATGCAAATGCCAGCCGGGTGTGGGCAATTAGTTATGTAAGCTACCAGCAAGCTCAGTCTCTGTATACTTATGGATAATCATTTCTATCCCACCTACAGGTCTCCTCGATTTATCTTTTTATCTTCAGTGTGTAATTAAGTCTCTCTAGTGCATCCAGAACAATATTTTGTGTTGTGAATAGGAGTCTGAGAAGTGTTGAAAATATGTGTAATTTTAAAGTCCCTCAACCCCTCATTTAGTAGATTTGACTAGACAATGGATTTCAGAGGGTGCTCTTCATCACTGACAAATACATTTAAAGAAAAGAGAAGTAGACTCAGCAGCTGTATGAATCCCTGCCAGGACAGCACTTTCTTATTTTGAATAAAATCCTAGGTTAACTATGTATTGTAGCATTTCTGCTACAGTAAAGATGCCTCAGCTTTTCCTATTACTATACCTTAGGGCCTTCTAAATACCAAGTCATTTTGGTTTGCTTCACATTTGAATCGATGGGATACAGTTAACTATCTCTGTTGAACAGTTGCAAAGGCATAAGAAATTAACTAAATGTCATAACATTTTATTAAACTACATTTACTTATTTTATCTAGAAAGACAAGAACAGAAAATGTGTCAAGGTTTGGGATATTTTGCAAAAACCTGCTGAACTTATAAAGTCAGACCTGTTTGATTTTTATAGGGTAATCATTTTTATATTCTTTCTAAATTCTTTTGTTTCTTTATTTAAGACTAATCCTGTGAAGTCAGAAGTAGAGAAAAAGAGAGAAGGAGTAATTGTTGAAAAACAGAAAGGGGCAGAGGGGAGAAAGAAAATGGGAAGGAGGGGAGGGAGCAGAGGAGAAAGTGATGTGGGAGGGTGTGAAACATCCGTTAATAAATTTCCCATGAATAAACACTGATTTTGTTAAAGCCAAATCTTTTAAAAACAGAGTAAAAAATCAGAAGCCATTTTATGTTAAAAAGTTGCCTTCTTGTCTACAAAACTGAAACAATACAACATACAGTTGTTTTTTTGTTCCTGCTTGTTTGAAGGGTACTAAGGGGTCAAAGTAAGGTTGACCATGTACCAAATTTGCAATCTTTATCTTTTGTTATCTGAGTCCTGTCGCCAAGTTCCTCCTCAGCTCTCTTTCCCCTTTCGTTTGTTGTCCACACTTCCACCCTTAAAGCCCACCAACACTTGGGAAAGACTTCCTCCCTTCCTTAATTGTTAAAGGAATTATTTGATAAATAGTCATTTATATATTTGATTAACTGATTAAACTTTTATTGAAATTCATTCACAGCAAAGTAAGAATATACCTACGCATTTGCATTTTAATATCTAATTATATAATAAAAAGCTTTTTCCCTAGATGAAAGAATTTTCAGCTAAGTAACTTGGCCCTTTGCTTTCCTATAAATATTTTAGAGTCTAATTGATAATTTTTACCAAAATAAAAAAAAAACATAGACAAAAACAATTGCTCCACTGGAATTTTGATTGAGGTTACATCTATGAGTATAGATCCATTTAGGGAAGAATTGACATCTTTAAATATTAGGATTTAAAAATGATGAACATGTTTTCCCTGCTGTTAATTTAGATGTTCTTTAATTTCTTTCTATATTGTTTTATTCTCAAAATAGAATTCTTTGTACCTTTATTAGAAAGATTACTGTTATTGTGCTCTCCCTCCACCCCCAGCGCTTTCTATTCCATACCTTTGTGGTAGTTAGATGTATACTGCTCAGATCTATCTGCAGTGAGGACTGGAATTGACTGAAAGCCTACAATGCCCGAATTTCTAATCTGTCTCACCTCATACTAGGCCACGTCCTCCCTGGGCTGCTTCCAACCAGTAACTGAACTTGGAGGGAGTACTAGACTCCTCTAACAGACAATGTGCCCTGGGGCTCCCTACTCGCCTGTTTTGGAATTTCTCAGAGCTACACTGCTGTTTGAAACTCTTTCTACCTAACCCTACATCCCTTCCCTCTCTCCTTTTATAAGTGCCGGACAGAACTGCATTGTGGTCTGAAGGCTCTTCTGCCAACCCATGCTCTCTTTCCTTTGTTGGGCACAGTCATTTCCTTCAACTTCTTGCACATCTATTTCCATCTTGGTTTCTGTTTCTCAGATGACAGGAACTGGGAAAAAGAAACTCCCTTTGTTACTTTAAAGAAGTTTCTATCTGTTCCTAATTTACTAATATATTTGTGAGTCATGAGAAGGTGAGAGCAAAAGGGATGAACAACACAAGAGGAAGGATTGGCTTTCAATAGGTGAAGGAGGAAAGGAGAAACAGTACAAATGCAAACACATTAAAAGTTGTGGAGGGCTGGCTCGTGGCTCACTTGGGGGAGTGTGGTGCCAATAACACCAAGGCCACAGGTTTGGATCCCTATATAGGGCTGGCCCTTGGCTCACTTGGGAGAGCGTGGTGCTGACAATACCAAGTCAAGGTCTAAGATCCTTTTACTGGTCATCTCTAAAAAATAAATAAATAAAGTTGCGGAACTGGGATTTTTGATAAATAGAAAATAGACATAGGAAATAGTCGAGAGGATAATTTGGGCTGGTTGGTTAGCTCACGTGGGACAGTGTGGTGCTGAGAACACCAAGGCATAGGGTTCAGATCCCCATACTGGTCAGCACCAAAAAATAAATAAATAAAAGAAGATAATCCAAGCTTGCAATCTGAGGCAGACTTAAGCTGAGGAACGAGAGAGACTTTAGACTGGATAAGAATTCAGAAATTTTGATTATTGTACTAGACTGATTTTTAGTTCTATGATTATTAGATTGGGACTGGACTTTTAATGACAAAACAAAGGGGCAGAGCCTTCCTTCACTGTCCAAGAGAGACTACAAAAATTAAGACTCATCCCAAAACTCACCTACAGTGGAAAGAATGGAAAGTATTGAGAAAAAATTTTTTATGTAATACCCTGACTAAACCCTGCTCTTTCCATAAACAGTTAAATATTTGAGACAATGTTCCTTCAACTGTGTAGCTAAGAAGAGTTGATGTGATATTTAATGGATTTAATATTTTTCTTAACAGTTGAGAATAAACCAGGTCAGAATCAAGTCATGAAAAATTCAAAGGCAATTTTTTTTTGTGACCGGTAAGGGTATTGTAACCCTTGGCTTGGTGTCACCCACACTGCGCTCAGCCAGTGAGCGCACCGGCCATCCCTATATAGTATCTGACCCACGGTGGGAGCGCCACTGCGCTCCCAGTGCCGCATTCTCATGAGTGAGCCACGGGGTCAGCCCCAAAGGCAATTCTTTAATAAGAGTAACAGGATTTTTAAAGAAAATGATTAGATGTCAAGTACTATTACACCAAGAAGAGGCAAAACACCTTCCTTGTGTACACTAGGTGATGTATTGTTTGTGTGATTGTTGTTTATTACTCATTGGGTGCAGAGTGTCACTATCAATATGGCTTGAGGTGGAGAGGTTGTAAAGGTCCTTGAGGTCTTCTCACAACATACCCTCCTTCTCTTCTCTGTGGTGTAGCAGCTTGTGTAAGGTAAAGGAGCATTACTCCACCCACAGGTCCAGGGTGGGCCCTGGTTTTCTAGTAACTCAGGACAATCCCATTCCTCTTGCATTTGGCTTAATTGAAATGGCTTACTGTGTTCCCCAGGGATGTGACAACATGAGGACATTTGAGGTTTAAAGCCTCTTTATTCTCTTTCTTTCTGACTCTGGAGTGTAATGGGAAGGCTAGAATGGCTGAGATTGTTTTGGATACAGGTGTGAAGCTTGCAGCACCAAGGAAAGGGCTGAAAGAAATCGTGCCTTTGATGAAATAATTAAGCCACTGAAACAAATCAAACACCTGTGCTATCTCAGAACCTTCAATTTTTGTGAGTCAATCAGTTCGCTTCATTGCTTAATCCACTTTGAGTTAGATTTTCTATTAGTTGCAATGGAGAGTCCTAACTGATATAAATCATAGCGAAAGAACTCTGGTTCTAGATGTAGAAATTCTGAGATCTGAATCCTGATGTTGCCACAATTATAGCTATATAACCGTAGGCAAGTTATTTACCTACTTTGAGCTTTCACATATTCATGTACTCCTCCTGAGGTGGTTCTCCACCCCCGCTCTCTGTCCCATGCTGCCCCAAACTTCAGGTACCCAGGGCTCTCCCAGTCACTCATCAGACATCTTTAGGGTATCTACTCTGTTGTCTTTGGGACACTGCATGAGGTATTGAGGATAAAGTAATGAGTAAAATATAGCTTCTGACCTTGGGGAACTCAAAGTCCAGAGGGAGAGAAAGACAAAGTAATACCTGACTATAATGTAATTCAAAAAGCTGGTAGTGTCCCTGGGTCTCCCTCTGTGATAACCTCATTATGCACCCTAACGTACCACGGTGAGTTTGGGTATCTTTTACACTCCTACCAACCTTACTATTCTGGCTTGGATATTTTTCAAAGCATTCATCTCAGATTATCCTCGTGTTAGAAATCAGGAAGTAAACAATCTAACTTTCGTTAGGCATCTACTAATTCCTAATTTTCTAATTAGTACATAAGAAAACGTGAGAAGCTACAAGGGAAATAATTTAGAGGGAATGGAATTTCTCCAGAAACTATTAAATACTGACAAATGGGCAGCTTTCTACTCATAAGATCCTTCTTATCTCCAGAATTGAGCCAGATTTCCATAGGTACAGGTAGGGCTCTTTGGTAGAAGACCAATGCTTTATGTATATCAGAGGAATACATTCCATTCTTTTAAGAAATATTTGGTCGTGATGTGAGCACTTCTCAATACTCATGAATTTTGGTAAACTGAGATTTAGAAGTTGCTTCTATTATATATGTGTGCTTTATAGGATTGTGATATCAAAGGCTATTTCACATATTTTGCTAGGGTTGAGATAATTGTTCTGGTCTGAATTAAAACTTCTATAATGAGACTACTTACTGGTATCCACTTCTGTTACCATGATTGGTTTGGAGAACTGAATTCGGAATCCCCAGGGATAATCTCCAGTTCCTTTGAATAGTCTCACGGTTCGCTCACGAACTAAAGAGAAGGCAAAGAGGGCATTCCTTTGAGTAATTTTTAGCATATATAGTGTATATGTATATAATAAAATTAGCTAGTATTTACAGCTTGTTTATTACATGCCAGGCCTAATAAAAATGTTCTAAACACTTTATAAGTATGACCTAATTAATCTTCACTACAGCCTATTATTATTTTTCTCTTTTTGGAGAGGAGGAAACTGAGGCACAGAGAAGTTAGAGAACTTGCCTGACTTTTACGGTGAGTAAGAGGTAATGCTTACTACTCCTAGGCAGCATGACTCCCAGACTTCACTATTCACCAGCCTTACTTATCTGAGTCAGTCAGATGTGTAAATTACGAGACATTTATTATAAGTTATACATGGAAATAAGAAATCAGAATACTTAGCCATACATTTAGTTCTTACAGGAACCCAAGAAAAGCTGAACAACTGAGCTTCTCAGAAAAAACAGGAGCAGGTGTGCCTTGCAGAAATGGGAACTGTATGGTTGTACTGGATTGAAGGTGGAGAGTTCTAAGAAATTCACATGAGAATTCATGGATATTTGTATTACTCTAGTGATCTTTAGTTAATGTGGCTCAGCTCTCTCTGTCTGCTTCTCCATGTATCTTCCCTCTTTTCCTCCTGCGCCGTTTTCTTCCTGCTACTTGTGTGTGTGTGTGTGTGTGTGTGTGTGTGTGTGTGTGTGTGTGTGTGTGTATTTCTTCCTCACAGCTTCTGCTCGCTAATGAGTTTGGCTTATTTATAACTTCAGCTCACTCATGGGCCCTCTTGACATTTTTCTTCCTAGAGAACTGTCAACTTCTGTGTCCATTGCTAAGTGCATTTTCTCAGTTTGAATTCCTGAAGGAGAGAAACTCACAGGGCAAAACCATCTCTGTTTGGAACTCTCCTGGGCTAGTACTCTTCAGAGGTGAAGAAGGGGCAGGATTCCAAGATAGAAAACATGTCACTGTAAGACTGTTGCTTTTGTGGAAGGACAATTTCCATAAAGGGAAATGTGGACAGGGTAGGCATTTTGTCTTTGATGGTGTAATTATATCTCATCTTTTTATTTAGAAAAAAATGTATACTTGGATCATGCTAGAGTACAAAACTGAAATAAAAGATCTAAAGGGCTTCAGTGATCTCAGAAGATTTATTTTTGAACACTAACAAAAGGATCCAGTGAAGAATTGTAACAAAAGTCTTCGAAATGTGTATTTGGTTGTATTTGAGGCCAAGAACATCAGGGAGAAATACCAATGTAATACTGAGAGAATTAATCTTCCTTCAATAATTAAATGGACATACTTTATTGGTTAGATTTTTCTTCTATATGTTAATGAATATATAAAAATAATGAAGAGTAAATCATAATAAAGTATAATGATAAAATTCCTGAGCTTCAGAAGTGAATGATTAGTAATAGGCCTATTCTTAGATTCCTGAGAAAAAGCCAGGTAATTAATTGTAAAATAAAAATGCTGATGTATTAATAAGGGCAGGGAAAATTAACACCTTAAAAATTAAAATGTAATAGAGTCCCTTTTTTTTCATTAAAAAAAGGGAATACATTAGAACTTTGGGGTAATATACGAGGGTACTTCAAAAAGTTCATGGAAAGATTCATATTATCTTTCATTTCTATTTTCCACAAACTTTTTGAAGTACCCTCATATCCTACTTCTTCATTACCTTTCTTTATATTTCCCTTTTCATTTCTCAGAGAGACTTAGGTCTTCTTCCATGTTGGAGAGCAAGGACATTTCTTCTTGGCAGAGTTGCCTCCTCTTTAGGCCCACATTCAAAGGCTGTTACAGAATGCACCGTGTAGGCGAAATATGGACAGAACTGAAAGCATGTAAGAGGGTGAAGGAACTCTTGAGAATTTAAAATGATTGGCAACAATTGCATTTAGAGTGGAAAAAGACCCGATTCCTTCTACTTGATGAGGAATCTCTTCCTGGCCATCTCTAACAAGTGGACCAGGCAGGCGAGTCCCTGATGTTTGAAGAAATAATATTATAATAAATTTACACTACACTTTGTAGGGTTTTTAAGAAGATTTGCCATTGTTTTATTACAGTTTCTCTCAGATATTCTGAGGTAAATCAGTTTTTTTAAAAATTAAATTTTCTAAGAGAAATGACAAAGATAGTAAAAGGTTAAGCAATCTGTCCAAGCATGCTCAGTTGTGACCACTTCCTTGGTCAGCTAGAGAACAAAAACATCTGATAAAAACAAGGACACATGCATCTGTCTTTATAGATCCACTGTAGTCTAATAGCATTCACGAACATTTACTGAGTACCTAGTGCATGTCCAGGTGTTTCCCTAGGTACTAGGAATATAGTGGAGAAGATAGACAAAGGGACTTTTTCTCATAGAGTTCACGTACTAGACATTGGCTGCCAAAATTGGCAAATATTCAAGCAGAGGAAGGATAAGGTCTTTTCATGTGGATTCTGAAAGGAATGTTTGTCTTTACAGAATGTTTGAAGAAAATACACTGTTTTTCTGCTGTTGAAAACACTTATCAGGAAAAGCATACCAAAGTGGCTGAGAAGGTAGGAGAATATAGCAACTCTAAAATTCTGTGCTGTGCTACATTCTATGCATCTGGGGAAATCTCTTATTTGTTAATTCTCTTTTGGCGGTCATTTTACGTGACCGTTTGGACTGCCGCTTATTGGATCTCAGTATAATTTAAGGGACAGAACTAGGAAATGTAAGGACTTGGGAATGAATATTTTAGCAGACTTCAATAGGCTGGCAGCTAATAAGAGCAAAAAGAAAATCAGAAATTCTATTTCTGACCCCTGTAAAAATCGTTTCTAACATCCATACTTGTCAAAACTTCTTGGTTCCTCTAGGTTACCCTTTGGATACTATGTTCTGCTTTTGACAGATTTATTACCCAACAGATATTTGTTTAATGGAGTATGTATGTTTACCATGCTGATTCAAATCAAATCATGTTTGTTTTGTTTTAGTATTGCATGAGACTGTTAATATAGCTATTGCTTTCAAAACTTTTTTTTTTTTGACTTTTGTTTTTCAGTCAGGCAAATTGAATGTCAACAATGTATGTGAAAGTATAAACCAATAAAGTCTTTAAATGGTGAACTCAACTATAGAGCACTCCAGTGGGAGAAGAGGCAATCAAAATGTTTTGCAACATGTTCCCCTCCCATATGAGAAGACAGTTCTCTCATATTTTAAGATTTACAGTCCTGGTTTCCCTTGCCACTGTCTGGTGGATAATCTATGAGTGTCACACAGCTGCTGAAAAGCCACAAATAAATGTCATTGTCTTTTCTCAGACTGTGTGAGCACATCTTCAAGTAATTTATTCCCCCAAGTAATACTTCTTTAGAATCATCTTGTTAGATGTAAAAATTCAAATATAGGGCCAATACTTCCATAAGAATAACTCAACTCACACACTGAACATACCCTAAGATTTTCTTAAAGCTCCAGCAATACACTGTTGTAGTGATACAAACTTTTGTTTACTTATTTCTCTAACTCAGAAGAATTATTTTAAGAGATTAAGTATTGGATTTTTTTTAAGGTTTAAAATGTATTCTCTCAAAATGCATGCTATAGATATAAATTAGCATTGCAATATCTTTAAAATGCTATTAGATTAATAAAGATATTTTTTGGTTTAAAATTGTTCATTTGCCTCCAACTCACTTTTCCTCCTAGTCTCTTTATTGGTCACTGAGTACTACTATACTTATTTAAGAACACATGCGTATGTAACAGATGATGATTTTATGAGTGTATATGTAACATTTCAAGTCTTAGTAACAACAAGAAAGAACAATTAGCTCATTTTTGAACTGAGGTTCAGCCCAATAAGTAGTATCATAAATCTCACTTGCAACATTTAAACACATTTGCATATACACACATTTGTGTATACATGCATATGCATGTGTGCACATATGAGAGTACTTCAAAAAAGTATGTGGAAAGATAGAACTGAAAGATAATACCAGTCTTCTCATGAACTTTTTGAAGTACCCTCATATATAAACACAAAAGAAAACACATGAAAATATATGTATAACAAATTTCTACTTATTTTCTTTTTCCAAAGTAAATAATAGTGAATTAACCAAAATGCTTTTCTTTGTTGACCATAAACAGTAATAGGAATTGCCATAATTGTACTTTCTTACAGACATTACACATCATATTTTAGCCAAAATACTATGAGGGGAGAAATTATATTTTGTTCATCTTTATGTTCACAGGTTCCTGCTCAAATACTCAGTAAATATTTTTCAATTTAGCAAGTATAGTATATAATATAAACTGTGTATGATTTACATATGAATGTATATTAACATACACAGACATGTATGGGAATACATATGTATTTATATTTATTATGCAACCAAAATTCTCATAAAAATTAAGAAAAATAACGATGGGATAGAGATAGCTAAGATGGATAGAAATAGCTTATTATAATTTTCACATATATAATTTCATTTTCTTTTTCATAATGCCATAAGTAGGCAGAGGGAGAATAACAAAAAATAAGTGATTTTTCTAAGGTCACATAGCCAGTAAATTCCTGAATAGTACTGAAATCCACATATTATTTATTATTATTTATTCATCGCACAAATAGGTATTTGCTTCCTAGGATGAAGCAGACACTGTTCCAGGTGCCTGGAACACATCAATTAACAAACAGAGATCCCGGCCCTGAGAATCTTACTTTCAGTCTGGTATCCTTTTCCTATCCATCCTATTACTCAAATAAAAGTTAAATATAAAAAAAATTTGTATCTTTTAAGACTAATCCTAGATCCTCATCATTCTATCATTTTTTGTTCTTATTCTGGTTTTTAAAAATTTATTTTATTGTGGTAAGAACACTTAACATGAGATCTACCGTCTTAACAATTTTTAAGTGTACAATACATTATTGTTGGCTACAGGTCCAGTGTTGTACGGCAGATATCTAGAGCTTATTCATCTCACTTAACTGAAACCCATCATCTACCTTGATCTTCACGAATTCCACTGTGAATACTTTAAGTTTTAGGTTCAGAGTCCCATGCTTACTTTTCCATGAATGGTTAAGCTTAATTTGTTCATATTATTCTATGAGTATAAATAAGTTCAATAAATGTGCAAAATACAAACCTTTTATTCTGTTTTGCATGTACACAAGAACTCATTTAGATTCACAGCTTTTCATTAAATTCCTCCACTGTTGAATTTCATACTCATAAGAAAAAAACTAAGAAAGTCTCTATTTTACACAACAGCTAAAACCAATAATATTATACATAACAATGATTATATCTTATCTGTATAAGTGAGGTTAAGATGAAACTCAGCAAATTTTGATGCCTGTACTGAAAGTATTGTGTACCTCTTTGCAGAACCTGTCATATTCTCAACTTGTCACTTCTCCCTGTATATATCTTTAGCAACTCTCCCTAGTGCCCAGACCACAGTAGCATGGTGTTTGTTGAATGCATGATTGTCTAGTTAATTGAAAACATTATTTTCAATCTGAATCTTTGCTTGCTTGAGTTAAATTGTTTAGTATTCATCAAGGTTATTTGTACAAATAAAACAGAAGTTCAACAAAGCTCTATACCCCATATTTTGCAGCAAATATTGGACTAACATAATAATTTTACATGCTAAAACTTGTAATTTAGGTATAAGTATTTTTAAAAATCAAACTATTATTGCAGTAGGAAAATATAGATATTAATTTTTTGCTAAAATTCATCTCATAAAAACAAAATGGAACTGTTAACAAAGTCTCAAAAACACATGAAAAATACTTATTAAATAAAGGTATAATTATTAAGTAATTATATTATTAAATGTAAACAGCAGGTTGTAAAATCATATATGTCAAAATAAATGCATGATAATATCAAATGTATATTTCATATATGTTTAAAAACAGGACTAGGAATATGTGTAATAACAATGCAGAAACAATATATCGGGGAGTTGAAATAAGTGATAATTTGTTACTTTATACTCTCTGGTACATTTTAAAAATTATTAAGTATTTTTTACTTGTAAGACAAAAAACAAACTTTTCACTCTGCCTACATTAATCTTTATTTCAATTTTGGAATTACCATTTTGTGTCTGAAGGATCTCTTAAAACAATTTTTATTTTAATATCTTCAGATTCCTTTATGATATTAAGAAATACATTGCATGTGCATATACACACACACGAGGGTACTTCACAAAGTTTGTGGAAAAATAGAATTGAAAAATGATATGAATCTTTCCACGAACTTTTTGAAGTGCCCTCATATGAAAGCACACACACTTCAGATCCCTAAACACTTCTCCCACTGTTCAAGTTTGCTGACTTCAGAGACCTGCCTGAAGTCTGGTTACAAGTTCTCTAAGGCATGCTTGTTTTAATACGCCTAATGTGCCATACTCAATTTAAGCATAACTGTAGAGTCCTTACCAGCTACTGGTCGGGGTTTTTTACTAAGACATCTGGGACCGTCCTCAGGATCCCCATCATCTCCTTGGAAAACCCATGCTGCCGAATGAAAATTCTCTGTATAGAATCCTTTTTCCTCAATATCAATTCGAAAACCAAGATCCACAGAATGGCCATCTTCTGAGGTAACTGAGGAGCAGAAAAGGTGATAACATGAAGTATGCTTTGGCAAGAAAGAAGATCCAACACACTTATGGTCAAGGTGAGAAGGTGGCTGAATGTTTGCTGGGGTGAAGTCTGTATTAATGAAGACTGTCATCCTTGAAAACAAGTAGCTGAATTTGCTAGACAGGTCTCCTGGGAAGAAATTACATAGTTCTAATATATCATAAATCAAACTAAACAGGTATTGCTTTAGGGCCTAGAGTGCAGGAGTATGTGCACTAGAGACAGCACTATAAATCCTTCTCTTGAGGAATAATATGGAAAAAAATAATTGTTTTTAAGACTTGTGTATTGGTATTTAGAAGTCAAGATGAAACCACCTAAGAACAGGAATTAGCTTTAGAGTCCCTTTCAAAATTCCGAGTACAAGGAAAAGAATTGTCAAGCACATTTTTTTTTTTTTTAACTATTGTCTCTGTGCTTCAAAGGAGGCACTGCAAAAACATATATTCCTAGAAAATTCACTGTTGTCCTACGTGTAGAATAAAACACATAAAGAGGCATGTAAAGTTTCATCTAACAGTTTCTTTCAAAGTGCTTTAGAGTTTTCTGTGTATTGGGGAGTCTCTTGGAAGATAGTGTGCAAGGCTGTGTCACTTAAGGAAATGAAATTGCATTTCTATATTATCTTCTACGTATTTCTTTGTGGTCTTGTTTAGGAGATTGAGATCTAAATAAAGTCACACCCCAATCCTTTTTATCTTTCAAGAGGGCAGAAACAAGAAGCCCCACTTTATAACCTAAATATAATTGCAAGAAATCATGAGTCACTAACTTGCATTTCTCAAATACCATGAAGGGGTAGGGTTTGAAGACCACAGTAGTGCTTCCTCAACAACAACAACATCTCATATTTTCCTCTCTTGCAATTTCTTCCCACATACTACAGTTGCTCTTATGCCCTTTTCTAAAAAATTCTATGTTGAAACCTTTTCCTTCCTCCCCTCACCCTGTCTAGCAGTGGCCAGCTGGACTTCTGCCATAGGTCAGTAATATAAAGCCCCCGGGAAGGATGGTTTTTCTGCTCTCAGATTTTCTCTGGAGAATCATTCTTAATGGTTCTTGTTCTTGCCCCTACATTTCCACCTCTGCTCCTAGTACTGGACTGAAGATAGTAAATGTTAATCATTGTCCTGACACTGCAACCATAGGTTTCCAATTCATACATTTGTTTAACTTTTGTAGAAATGGTTGGGGTGGTATACTGACAAAGCATACAAGAGCATAGTCTTGCAGACAGTCAAGAACAATCCCCCAATTTTTTTCTTCTGAACCCCAACTATCTTTGATGCTTGTTCTTGTATTTTGTTTTTTCTATATAAAATGAGATTGCACTAGTTATTTGACAGTTTAAGTGGTTTCAGGCACATTCATTCATTCATTCCTCATTTATTGAGTTGCATTGATTTAAAATAATTGTTCTCTCATGAGCAAGGTGCAATTTTAGGCATAATGGGGATAGAAAGGTAAGACAAGGGACTCATGATGAATAACAGAGTTCAGAGGAAGGAGATAGTGATTCTGGCTGTAGGGAAAGGTAAAGTTAAAGGGAGAAAATCACTAGACTCGACCTTGAAGCGTGGGTAAACTTTCTACAGGAGGATGGGGTGGGAGAGAGACGGACACACATGATAAGGACAAGTGGACTGCATGGAGAAGAACACAAGATAGGCCATGTTGATTTTGTAAATAAATTTTGCATGTGTGTGAAAATAAAGGGGAATGACATATGGGAATATTATGTAATGATAAAGTTGAAATATAAATGATATGAGAATTTTATGGGATGTATTGTTTATTGGAATAAAAACCATAACGATGTTAGAAAAGAATATTTTAAATCACGATATAGGAAGACTTTTTCTACACATCATGTTTCAAAACCCCTTAGGATTTTTTGCTTTAATTTGTTGGGTAAGTCTGAGTGTAACATTTGACTTTAAAGGGTAGAAAAAGTAAACCAAAAAATTATAATAATTTATTGACCTATGTTCCTGAGTTTTAAAGCTAAAATCAAAGCTTTTTCTTTCAATAGTATTTGCTAAAGTTACAAAAGCCCTATAGGATTTTAAAGTATTAAAGCATCTTCCCTTGTTTGATTTATTTCCTATATCCTTGGCCTTAAAATTTTTAATATTTATGAATACAACTTACACAGATTCCTAGGTTCACTGATTTATCTTTATTATTGTTCCCCCTGAGCAATAGCTGTCCACATTGGATATATAATCATCTTCCTGCCATGTAAAGGTCTGAGGGTAGGTCTTTAAATTATAGTGATCTTTGTTTTTATCAGCGTGCATGAGACTGTGAAAACAGCTCGCTTATTTATGAACAGATTTGATTATGTGGATGAGCCGTTCTTTGTTCATTCAGTTACCAAGATAGAGCTAATCAACATACTCTTACATAAACTGAGACATAAAATTTGTGTTAAAATCCAATGAAGCAGCAAGCCACACACCTGCTGCAGACTTAGAGCTGCTGGGTTTCTCAACAACTGTCTCCATGGGATTTTAAGCCAAATAGAAAACAAATCCAAATGTGTCTTTGTCACCAAAATTTGGTTTGCTAGATGAGCCTTTTAATAAATGACACTGTAAAACAAAATGAGTTCTTAAATATGCTTGGTATTGCTTAAATTGCGTATAAACTCTTTTGTCCTTAAAAATTTAAATAATTCCCACTCGGTTGCTGGGAATATACCCAAAAGAATGGGAATCATCATGTCAAAGGGATACCTTTACTCCAATGTTTATTGCAGCACAATTTACAATAGCCAAGAGTTTGAACCACCCCAAATGTCCATCATCAGATGAGTGGATAAGGAAACTGTGGTATATTTACACAATGGAATACTACTCTGCTATAAAAACGAATGAAATACTACCATTTGCAGCAACATGGATGGACTTAGAAAAAATTATATTAAGTGAAATAAGTCAAAAAAAAAAATAAGTCAAGCACAGAAAGAGAAATACCACATGTTCTCAGTTATTTGTGGGAACTAAAAATAAATAAATATGCAAACAAATGGGGTGTGGTTGTGGGGAAGAAGACACAACAATCACAATTCCTTGAACTTGTTAAGACAAGTGAACAGATATGATGTTGATGGATGGGGTGGGGAACGAGGAGGGAGAGGGAGGAATGGGTAAAGGGACACAAAAATCAACTGCATTGTATATTGATAAAGTAAAATAAAGTTTAAAAAAATTTAAATAATTCCTTTTTATTATTTATTTTTGACTTCAGAATAAAAAAGATAAAATACTTGGCGCATTTTCAGGTGTTGTTAGACATTCTCACACCTCATTTATTCTACTGTATCATTTGAGGATAATAAAAAGTGGAATATAATGAAGTGAGACACTGTTTGGATTTTTCCAGAAAGAGTCCAGGATTAGATTTGAATGATCCAACCAAAGGCAGTGAGTTGCAGTGTTTAAGAGCATAGATTCCAGTCAGGCTGTCTGGGTTTGAAACCTAGCTTTACCACTAATTATAGCTGAGTGAACTTGGACAAGTCAATTATACTCTCCATAACTCAGATTTCTCATTTAATAAAATAAGTGGAATATGTAGTACTTAACTTGTAGAGTTGTTGGGAGAATTAATAAGCTAATATGTTGTAAAGCATTTAGAATGGTACCTGCCACATAGTAAACACATCATCATCGTTAGCTTTTCTTCCTAAGAACCAGAATTTCTTTCTTTCTTTTTATTTCCTTCCTTCCTCTTCCTTCCTTCCTTCCTTCCTTCCTTCCTTCCTTCCTTCCTTCCTTCCTTCCTTCCTTCCTTCCTTCCTTCCTTCCTTCCTTCCTTCCTTCCTTCCTTCCTTCCTTCCTTCCTTCCTTCCTTCCTTCCTTCCTTCCTTCCTATTCCCATGCAAACTAATATTTGAAAAATACATTTCCATAATAATTTTAATAGCTGAATAAATAAAGGAAATGCTACCAAGTATCTTTACATGATTGGACCCAAATTCTTGCCACATCTGTTTGTGATACAGGAGCCATTTGAGAATATAAAAATCAGTGCTCCATTTTGCAGGCCCATCCAACTCAGATTACAGCCTTCAAGTTATTTACCTGGTGTGCCTTAGTCAGCATTCCCCACAGCCTAGATGGATTGATCAACTGTGTCCACACACATAAATATGTCATTCCTAATGTTTTTTCCCGTTAGTATGTAGGAAGTCAGAGATGAGTGAGATTAACAGAGTGAAAAACACCAGCTCTAATGATGCTCGATAAAGCTGTCAGGTTTTAAGTCATGGATTAGTAGCATATTCTGACTTTGTAAATGAAATAAAATTTAAACCACACATTAAAGAATGCCAGCCCTAGCAACTCTTAGTAAATTGCAGTCTCTACTAAAAAGTTTCCAAAGAAATACAACATGCCTCAGTGTGTCTGTGGCTTGGATAAACTAAAAAATAGAAACGGCAGTTCAATTCTCTCGTGTCTAATGTGAAACAAATTGTTAGTATAAGTTTCCATTCAAAACAGAATTAATGCAAAAAAAACCAACAATCATTTTAATTAGAAAAATTATGTTATTTTGGCATGAAATTTGAATTTGTATAAGTTATACTGCTGATTCCTGTGTTATTTCAAGTGGGGTAAATGTTTTAAGTGACTCGCCAAAAAAATAAAATTACTGATTTGCAGCATTTGCCAGTTTCCACGGCATAATAAACACTACAAACATGGCCAATTTCAAGCTACCATCCTGCTGTTGATGAGCTGCCATGTTAGAAAAATGTGCACAGTTTTCTCAGGTGAGTACTGTGAGCTGGCTCCTGTACACCTATGGTTGTTCCTTTTTCTCAAGAAATGCAGAGCAGACATGAATGTCTAAGAGCAACAGTAGTGAAGGATTTGTCGATAAAACAATGGATGAAATAGACTTGGACTGGAAGAGTTTAGGTAGTTGAAGGACACATGAACTAGAAGGAACTGGTCCTTCTATATCATAAGGAACTGAAAGCTGGAGGAACTGATCCTATTCTCTATGACACATGAAGATCAACTATAATTAAACTAAACAGAGTTTCCATTCAATCTAATTTCTTAATTTACGTCAATCATAAATTGTTCCAGGTAATAGTGGAAGCTATAAATTTTTATTACTGAATGCAAAATTTTGTGTCTGTTTTTCTTATTTATAACCAAATTGTTCATACCTCATGCTCTTTATTCTTAATTTTTTACATGGTGGGTACATGCTGATCACTGTAATGTTGGTTGATTGCTGAACATCTTGATAATTTTGGTTGCATAGGTTTAGAAGTGTGAACTGCAGTTGAATTTCTCTGCAGTATAAAAGAGGGGAATGTCAAGGGTCCAAGTAGAAACTCAGAAAGAAGAAAATAGAAACTAATGAATATGGGTATTATATGAGGGAAGCAGTGCTATAGAAGGGCCTTTCTGGATGACTACAAGGTAGCACAGGGGCCTTTGAAGCAAGGTGATATCTAAAGGAGGTTTCAGTCCTGGCTCTGCAGCTCACTAACTGTTTGACCTTGGGCAAATGGCTTAACCTCTCTGTGCCTTAATTTTCTCATCTACAAAATGCAAATAAAAATAGTACTTGCTAAAAAAATAGAAAATAAAAAAATAAAAGTTGTTTGCTGTGGGATATGTGATATAAGCCCTCTTCTCTGTCTCTCCTTTGATATCTCTAGGAAATTCTGTTATTTCTCACTATTGCTTTTGTATGAGTATATTCTTTGGGAGACCTGGAAGCATAGGACCGATCATAGGCAATTGATATCTAATTTACACCCATAACACAAAATTTGTATTCTTACGTGAAAAGAAATGAAATTTTCAAAGACTGCAAGTCTATCAAAAGAAAAAAACATAACAAAACAAAGCATGAGTGAAGTTCAAGAATATTGCTGTCTAGGAAATCTAGTTTGGGGAATCCATTGTGAACTTTCAGGTATTTATTCACCTTAAGACTAGGAAAGATTAGAGTACACCAAGAACAAAACCTCCCTCCTATTTTACGACTTGGGGACAGAGGACCAAAATCACCTACCGCCACACATCTTCCTGTCTAAATTAACATGAGCTTATTTCACAGTCTTTGTTGGTACAGTTTTACTCTTCCAGGAGACTCTTGAGCAGGCAAACACTTCACGGTTCATTACAGGAACTTCTCAAAAAACCATCATTTTCTTCAATAGGAAGCACCAACAGATAGTTTATTCTCTTAGACTCTTTGAAACACAAAATCTTTACATTGCCATTTCCATCGGTCCTACTCTGTTAAATCACAATCCTTACCCAATTCTAAACAAGCTTACACATTGAAAAACTTGCCTTAAGCCAAATTTCTAATTCTTAATAAAATTCAACTTTGCCTTTTCCCCTACAAGGCACTATCAAAGCTCTATTGAGGGAATGTCCTCTCTCCTCTCTTTAAGCTATAAGCAGTGTGTCTTATCAACAGGCTGTATTGGTGATATTTGATGAGCTGGCATTCAACACATCATTGCTATAATATGAGAACAGAGCACTGGTGTATCATAGTGTTGTGGCATGAAAAAGATGGCACCCCGAAGTGAGTAATTTGAGGAGAATTTAGTAAAAACACTTTTACAAAGTGTGGGCAGGACTTAAGGGAATCAGGTGTGATAGAGTGGGATTAAATCCACACAAGACTAAAAGGATAAGGGGTGGGAACAGGTACCATTTACCAGAACACAAAGCCACAGAAGACAGTGTGGAAAGGGCCACTTTACAGGAGTACAGCTTTTGGGACACAGACAGTCCTTGGAATACCACAGGGAGAGATCTGAGGCCATAATACCAGGACCTCACTCACCTTACTCCCTCCAGACCCCTCCTGATCTTCCTCACTGATCAAACCCAAGAGGAAACCTTAAGGCAAAGTAGCCCCTTGATATAGTCCAAAGAGCTGAGGCAGAGAGAAAGGTGGAAAAGGATGGAAGAGGAATCTAGAGGGGCAAGTGGAAGCTATTGTCAGAGATGGTTTTAAGATAGAGGAATAAGCACAAACCACAATATCCCATTTTGATAGAAATGCTAGAAAACATATATGAGGGTATATTGCAGGGTCTTTTATTTTATGAACACTGTGATAAGTTCAATTACACATATTTAGAAGCAGGAGTTGCAGCTGAGTTTTTATGTACACTAAAGAAAAGAGGCATTTCAAAGTCCAGTGAAATATCGGAAAGAGATAGAGGGTGTGTGTGTGTGTGTGTGTGTGTGTGTGTAGTGCAGTGTGTAGTGTTGCGTGTGTTTTAAAATCTATGGATGTGTTTGAAAACTAGAAGGAAATTGTCATTACACCAGGAACTGGAAAATACCTGAAATTCAAAATCAACCTGTAAACCATGGAGTGAAATCACAACAGAGAGTATATGTGAGAATGTTTTGATGCAGTACAGTGTGAGAATCACCAAGAATGGTTTAGGCCTAAAGAGCAAGAAGCTGGAGCTAGAGAGACCCCAGGTGCAGATAAGAGGGTGATTAATTGGAGCATCATGGCAGAAAGAATGTTAGTTTGACGTCTGCACATTCTCCCCTTTGGGCTCCACTATGGGTCAAGTAGCAGCAAAGACTGTACCCGTCTCTAGCCCAGAACAAATGAGTGTGTGAGAAAGTCAGAGACCGAGGACAGAAGACACCTAGATAGGGTATGAAATATCCTGTGCCAGAGCTAAGTTGTCTATGGACCCAGCTATCTCACTGCTGGGAATATACCCAGAGGAACCTGAAGCATTCTTATTCGCACTGAATATAGCAAAAAACATCGCGGTGCTTCACTACCTGCCCACGTAGGCCGCTTAATTGGAGGCCACCATCAGGCGAATAGGGAATGAACTAAAGAATGAGCAGCCAGTCAAAAGTCACAAAGCACTTTGGAAAAAACAACACCACAAAACAGAGACAACAAGGTCAGCAAATGTGAAACGTGTATTTGAGGAAACAGTTGACAGATCAATTAGATTAAACTTTATATAATATACTTTAATGTTCTCAAGGTTATAAAAATAAGAAAAATCCAATAAAAAAGAGCCACTTACAGATTTTTGAAATTAAAAATAGAGTTGTTGACATAGAATAGTTTGAAAAAATAGGCTGAAGAGCAGGAAGAACTTAGGCGAGGGGTGAATTGCTGGGCTGAAAGATAGAGCTAAAGGGTTCTCTCAGAATGTGGCACGAAGAGATGCAGAGACGCAAGGTACAGAGGGAAAGTTAAGACATATGTAGGAAAGAGCCAAAAGCTTAAATATCTGTCTAAAAGGGGTGCCAGCAGAGGCCAAAAGAGAGGAGAAAGTCAGGCCATATTTGAGAAAATAATATCTAAGGATTTATGACAGTTGAAGAAAGATATGAATCATCAGCTAGTGCTATCCCTTGGGATGCAAAACAGGAATAAATGTTTAAAATACATACACTAAGTAGAAAAATTATAGGAAACCAAAGATAAAGAGAAAACCCTAAGAGCTACCAGAGACAAAATTGGATTAATGAAAAAAGCTGTGAGAATCAGATTGTTTTGACTTCTCATCAGCACCACTGGCTACAGAAAAGTAATGAACCAATTTCTTCAATAATTTTAACCTATAATTCTATAGCAAATGATGCCGAACTGTTATTCACAGTTAAGAGGGAATTGTACACATTTTTAGATATGTAAGAACTCAGTTTACCTCCCACAGATCTCTCTGAAAAAATTATTAGAGGATTACTGTAGTAGGAAGAAAAACGAATTCTGTTAGAAGTAATTGGTACAAAAAGCAATGATGAGGAAAAATTAATGAAATATATTAAGTATTGTTCAAGTTTTTGAAAAACAGGAACAAAGTTCTAGAATATATAAACGTAGCAATTGATAAGGGACAGGGGTATAGGAGTAGAAGGAAACAAATATTAGAACAAAAGGTGAAGCAGTAGGATTCTTTTATTGGACGTTTAATATAAGATGTGTATTCTGCAGGGAGGTATTTCAAGGGCATATGAACAGTAAAAGTATATACATATTTAAAAAAAACCCTATACAGTAGTATATTTGAAAATAAAAATTTAAAATTCCAGATCTTGAGTCCTTGCTGCCAAATAGGAACAAGTAACGGGAAGGATTAGACATTGATCAAAGGACAAGAATGAAAATTATCAGGACAAAATGGAGCATTCGAATTGGATTCTTCACTCTTCACATGAATGTAAGAATGCTGTAGTGGCTACAATATAAGGCCATGTTTAATTATTTAAATTACTTATAATCTTTGCCCACACATTTATAGCTACATTCAATCCCTAAACTGTGCCAACTTTCTCACTCTGGAAAAATTATACCACTGCCTTTGTGAATTGTACTTGTGTCATTCCATCAGCTTGTTTGGGACACAGCCTAGGACATTCAATATTGTCTTTTCATAAAGACATCATTCTCTGCATTATGACACTGTCCTTCTTTTCTTTTTTAAAAATAAATTTTGCTCAGATTTCAGTATCAGTTTTTTCCTGAACAACTGGTTTGTTTTCATCAGTAATATTCAAACAGCAAATGTCTATTAGTTGGGTAAGCATCTTTTAATAATCTTAGCTGTTAGAGTTTTATAGCCAGATTAGTGGTGGCATGTACTAAGTGTACTAATCCCCCTCTATTTTTTTTTAACCTGTATTTTCCCTTCAGTTGGATTTTTTCAATGATGACCCATCTTCCATTCTCAGTTGCCATGGATTGTAGGACAGAGGTACAATGCTGGTTTAACAACACTTTCAATAGCAAAAGAAACACTATCTCAATAAAGTACACATCCATTTAAAGGCACTTTCTCATTTCAGAAATGTTAAGATGAGAAGAAACATTGTTGCTTATAATCAAACATATTTATATTATCCTTTCACATTATACATATTTTTGTAAACCAACTCAACTTCTTTGAAGTAGGACAAAAATTTAATTCAATAAAGAATGCTATCATTAGTTATTCTAATATCTGAAGAGAAAAGCAGCCTTAGCAGGCAGTTGTGTGTTTTGTAGAAGGTAATTTACCCGATAGGAATTCCTCAGTGGATAATAAAGAGTTGATAATTTCATATAATAGCTTGTCATTACCACATTGCCATGTTCAAACAACAGAGTTTATGTTCTGCTTAAGGTTCAGTAAGTTGCTGCCTGAGCTGTGGTTTTGGAAAAGAAGCTGAATTTCTACTCACTGGATCCTTCGGTGATGTTGCTGGTGAATGAACTGCCCCCCACCGAACTGCATCTTTTGCCTTCTTTGAATTGCTGCCTCCTCCTGGCCCACTGATCTACTGCTTCTTCCTGGGAACCGTCACTGGCTCTTCCTCCTCTCGGAGCCAATTCCTGGGATAACTTTTGGAGGCTATTTATTTCCAAATTCCAATCTGGATTAAATCACATTAAGTATGAAAGAGAGACAACATTTCAAGACAATGTCAAATATTCTGGTTTTGAAACATAGAATCATGGTAGATTAGAACTAGAATAATTTCATTCATCTCCTTCATGGTTCACTTTCTAAACTTGTATTATTATTATTATTATTATTATTTTTATTTTTAAAAAAGAGCCATGTAGCTTAAAAAACAGATTTATATAGGAAAGCGGGGTGGGGGTGTGTGCAGATCACTTAGCATTGCCTCAGTTGGATACAATTCAACAGGCATTCCTTGGGTATCGGCAGTATGCCTGATACTATATCAGTTACTGTGGAGGGGCAAAGTGCAAGTAAATTGTTAAGTATGTGTCTTAAATTGTCAATAAGAAGATAAGATATTATTACCCAAATTAGTTCAATTACAATTTATGCTAATGAGTTTACTATTGAACTCACGTACTTACGGTTTCACTAATCACAACTATACACATTTCATGATGCTTTTTTTGCTGCCTATGTTGGTTCAAAATGAGGAAAAGGAAAAAAATGCCAAAATTCATAAAGGCTTTGCAAATTTTGTATTTGAAAAAGTAACAACGCGAAATATTTTTTATAGTTCCAAACATCAGCCTTCTGTCATCACAAGTGATGACACTGTGTATTAATAAGAAGAAAGACAATTACAGAAAAATGACTGAAATACAATCAAACTTTAAGAAAATAACTGAAAAAAGTAAGATTAAAAAAGAAAATGGAAATGGGAGAATATATAATACCAAGAAACTAATTTGATAGGTTAAAATTGGTTAAGATTTTACTTTATTTTACTTTTTGATAGTATACTAAAGGTAAGCAACATAAATTTAAAAAGAGGCCAAGTCTTGACTTTTATTTCCATTCTATTCCCAGCAGTAAATGAGTTTTTACAATTTGGTTTTTTCAAGTTAAAATCTAATTAAGCAATATCAAAACTTGTTCTCAGAACTATTTAAATAATAAATGGGATATATCTATGAATAAATAATCTTTATTTTCATATGTAATTATTAATGATCTATTTGCATAGCATTTAAATTCACTTGCCAGGGCCAAACTGGTTGGGAGGGGGAAGAATCATTACCCAGTTCCTCTAACTTTCCATAACTCTGCAGTTAACTCTTACGTCTTCCCTAAGAAATAAAGGGGCGACAGGAAAACAACATTTATTCTATAATATTTGGTGTTCACTTCCTACATTCTAATTTCCACTGTGCTTCTTATTGAGACTGCAGTGATGAGCAAGATGATTTTTCATCTCTGGAATTATACAGAGTAGTAGAACTTTTAAAAATGCTACAGAACTGACCTCTGACTGTTTTCTCCAGTACTTGTTCTAGTTCCAACATTTGTTGAGATTGAGAGTCCAGGTTGACTATGAAGGCATCCACCAGAGGGAGAATTTTCTAATGTTAAATATTTTACATGTAATAGCAATTCATTTTTAAATTGTTGGGGGAACTTGGAAATCCTATGAGCCTAGGAAATTGTGTGTGATGGAAATATGGCCCTGTGATACGGTGGGAAAACTTTTCCTCTCAGGTCTTCTCATATACTCAAATTAAGAGAAAGTATATGCCCTATGGTCTGTTTTGAAGTGTAATTTGAGAATCGCTGAAATACCTACCAAGTTCAAAGCATCACTTCCATCGTCCTGCTTGGTTTTTGTGGAATCTCAGGTTTGCAAAGAATATAGAAGGTAATTTGGTTCAGCCACCCTCTATCTGTTAAAAACACTTCTACAAAAAATTCTACCAAGGAATCATTCAATCTTAGCTTGAACATTTTCCAGACTCAAACTTACTACCTAGTCAGCCTAATCTTTCTATACTTCAACTTGATAGTAAGTGTATCTCAGAAATCTTTACATGTAAGTCTCTCCCTCATTCCAAGAATACCCAGTAGATGTTTATCGAGCCATTCTAGGAATCAAGCAATTTCCTTGGGCTGGAATGAAGACACTCTAATCCCTTGAGAGAGTCTGTTAAAATATATTCTAACATTCTGCAGAAACAATATGTTAATCCATTCAAAGCCACAAACATTTTACAAAATGCTATGGTTTGAATTTATGTGTACCCTCAAATGCATATGGTGGGACCTAAGACCTAATGTGATATTATTAAGAGGTGAAGCCTTTAGGAGGTGATTAGGTCTTGAGGGTTCTGCCCTCATGAATGGAATTAGTACCCTTTAAAAGGGCAGGAGGATACTAGCTAGGCTCTTTAGCACCCGTTCCCCAGCCCCCCACCCCTGCCTTCTGCCATGGGAGAATGAAGCAACAAGGAGCTGTGTTGCAGCAGCAAGAAGGCCCTCACAAGACATTGAATTCCAGTGTCTTGATCTTGGACTTTTCAGCCTCCAGAACTGTAAGGAATAAATTTTTGTTCATTATAAATTACTCAGTCTCTGGTATTTTGTAATAGCAGCACGAACAGACTGAGACACACAGCTTGATTGGGGAAGTGGAAATCTACTACCTTGAAAGCAAGAGGGAGGTCTGGGAAGTGAGTGGGAAGACCAAGAAGTAGCAGCAGAACTGGGAGGGGCCCTGCTGGAGTATAGCACAGGCATCGCAGCAGGACCCAGGCCCTGGGCTGCACATGTACTGAGAAGTGCTGAAATGGGCACAGGTGTGGAAAGTTCCCAATTTCACCAGAAGTCAGCTTGCTGGAAATTATTCCAACAGTTGTGTTCTAAGAAAAGGAATAATTTTCTATTCATCTTTTTATTCTTAGTGCTTGGCACAGAGCTTGGGATGCCAAACTTTCTCAGATCTTCAGTCCTCTATACCTTTTTGCCTTTGTGTGGGCTCTTGGAATCATTCCTTCTTTAGGGGTACAGAGAAATACAATATTTTATACATTGCACCTAAGTTTTGTGTCATATTACATATAAAATGCTGTTTAATTATGAATATTTCTATGCCATGTAAAATATCATCTAATCCTTCTTATTATCTGTCATTTTCTCAGGGTGGCCTAGTTTTGGTTTCCTCGTTACAATTCTTTATGATACAATATAGAATTTCTGTTTTTTTGGGCAGAGATCTTAAAGACATGCTCCACTTAAAAACTGAAGAAATGAAGCCTTGAGCAATCACCTTTTTAGCCAAGAATGTACAGCCCTTACCAGGCAGAGGAAGAATCCAGTACTTAGTTTTTAAAGGTTCAGACTGGTATCCTTTCCTTTGTACCACACTGGCTCTGTTACCTCTCACCACATCCCCCCACCCACCTCCTCTTCTTTATCTAGTTCGAAGGTCACAGGTTGCTTACTGTGTACCATGTCTTTCAAATACTATAATCTGGAGATTTATATGTACAAAAATCTAGATCTCCAGTTATTTTGAAAAGTCAGAAGGTTGGCTGTACTGGGCCTCATTCTTATTCCCTCAGGACACTCTCTCTAGTAACCAACATTCTAGACTTTCTCACATGCAGCCTACTTTATTCATCTACATTACCTGCCTGGCCCCTGTAGACAGTCCAGATTGTGACCTCTAATCTAGTTAATTCCCAAATTTACACACACAGTGGAAGGAACTACATAAATATCACAGTCAATGACCATGTCAGGGATTTTTAATCTGAGGTACATAGATAGACATTGAAGAGTTAGAGGACCCTTTGAAAATGTAGGCACAAGTTTGTGCTTGTATCAAATTTATAATTTTCTGGTGAAACAGTTTAAAGGTGTCCCAGTTCCTCAAAGCAATCTATGCCCTGAAAAGACTACACAGTCCTGGCTTGGATAAAAATACTCATAGCTCTAGGACAGTCAAATCCATGCAAACATTTATAGATTTATAGATTCAAATATCTTGTATTACAAATATTTTAACTGCTGAACTGGTTTTCCTGGTTTTTTGATCATTTGTTTTGGTTTGTGAACAGAGTATTACACCAAGAAACCTGATGTGACTTCCCTGCATTCATTCTTTCATTCAACAAATACTCATTGAGCACCTATACTATGGGACAGGCACTATCTACTGCTGAGGATATAGCAATGATCAAGACAGTAAAAATCCATATCCTTATGGATCTTACATTCTGGTGTGAGAAGACAGAACATAAACAAAATAAACCACTAAAATATACAGCATATTAGAAAGTGAAAAATGCTGTTGTAAAAGTAAAACATGGAAAGGGATAGAGTTTGCCTGAGCCAGAGCGAGGACGGCTAAGATTGCAATTTTAAATTGAATGGCCTGAGAAAGCCTTACTGAGAATGTAACTTGTGAACAAAAATCTAAAGGAGATGAGGAGATGAGAATGTGGACATATAGGGGAAGACTGGTCCAGGGAGGGGGAGCAGCCCATGCAAAGGGCCTAATGAGGGATCTTGGCTGGAAGGTTCTAGGAACTCAGATAAGTCAATGTTGCTGAAACAGTGATCAAGGAAAGAGTCGTAGAAACAGCCTTTTGATGAACCATAGCTGGAATTGTTTACCAAATGGGACAATTTAAAGTCTAATGAAGTATAATATTGGCTTTGGGAGGATTCTGACTCTGTGCCTTGTTGGGAGAAGCAGTGCAGGGAGGAGCCTGCCCCTGCGGGAAGGAGAGCCAGCCTGGGGGGCGCACACATCCAGCTGAGCACGGGTCTCCTCTGGGAGGCACAAGTGCTCTTACTGCAGGTTCCCTTGCAGTTCTAAGCAACTATGGACTGAAGCAAATGTTCAGATTAATATCACTGATCCTGATATCGAGAGGTATATGGGCGCTGGAAAGCAGACGCTGTGACTGATCGTCTTTGCTTTAGGGTGTTCATATCGAGCAGGTGACGATAGTTTTTGTACTGTTTTGGGGTATATATTCTCTATAAAGCAAATTTCATGTTTTATGCCAACATTTATGTAATTGATGATGACTTTTGTATTTCATTTCTACTCCTACATTTTATTATTTAATTTCACTAAAAAATTTAGGGATAGAACAACAACAAGGAAAAGATAGCTTCTCCGTTAAGTTTCATCATTCCAAATCCCATTTCTGAGGACGTTACGAATGCTATGGGAAGTTCAGAAAGCAGTTCTTCCTCATTCAAGATGCATTTTAATTTACAGTATGGAATAATACTAACATTAAATGTAAAATAATTTACATTGGACTCATTGAAAAATACAACAAAGACCTTCTGTGAAGTGATGAAAATGATATAGTGCTGATCCAAGATTGAAAGCAGACAGGCAGTATTATGTACTTAGGAAAGAGCTTCCATCTTAGTCCTTCTTGAGGTCTACAAAGTGTCTGGGTTCTATCAACGGTTTGAGCAGAGACAACCAATGCACATGGGAGGTCACAGGTCCCTTGGATGGCTCAGTTAGGATTAGCCATGGTTGTTTCTGGTTTTTGTCCTTTGCTTTAATTGCTATTCTACATGGTCTCCTGAGACATGCATACCATGCTTCTGCAACACCACAGCAGGGCTTAAAAACACATTTTATTATAAACATATTCTTCCTATTCTTCTAAACTTGCTTAGCTTGCAAGAAGGAGAAAAATGGTGGGTTATTTAAGAGTGGCAAAAGGCTAACATTTCCTACAAAATTGATTTGGCAATACATCAACCTTTTAAAGAGAAATTGATTTTTTAAAAAACTTTATATTAAACTGCAGCCTTGGTGACTTTGCAATGCACTATTTATGGGTGGAGTGGGTGATAATGCAAAGAAGCAGGCTGATATATGCTTGCCCATGTTTCTCTAACTCTAAAATACTTAATATATTTTTAGCAATAAAGAAAAAATCCCAAGCAATAAAAAAAGCCCTCACCTTAAGACTTTCCAAAGCTCAAACATGCAAAAATAATAAAGTTAAAGATTTTGTATAGCCCACTGTACCTTTCAAAGCCTTCTGTCTCTGAGGTGACAGCAATATGTCTATTTGGTGATAGTAATTTTCGTTTGAGTCATTTTTGTTCTCATCTTCAGAATTTGACCTTGTTGATGAAATCCTTTGGCACTCTGCTGGCTCCTGTTTGCAACTGGTTAGTCCAAGCCTTTTTTCATCTTGGTTGCTATACTGGTCGGTCAGTGTTTTCTCAATAAGAAACAGAGTATCTTTAGCACACACTGCACAGTTAGATTCAGCAGTGTTTGGTGGAAAATCCATTTGGAAACAGACTTCATTATAATTCTCATTTGATAGGTTATCAAAATCTCTGTGGCATTCATTCTTTGCCACTGGTGTTAACTGGCATTTGCCTTTTTCAACATTTCTCAGAGAGCTGGGTGACTCTTTAGAGTTTTTCATCCCCATGGGACAATTAGAATCAACTGTATCTTCTTTATTGTTTTGAGTAATTAATCTTTGCTCTAACTCATCAGTTAGGAAGGTCATAACTGGTACTTTTGTTTCACTGGGGGCTGCTGTCTCTGGGTGACTGGCCTGGGACTCCATTTGGTCCCATTCCTCAGTGCTATGGCTAACACTGTTGAGGGGACTCTCAGCAGCTAGGCTGCTGCAGGATATAGGCATCGGGGTTAAACACTGTGTTCTCATTCTTGCCAATAGTTGCTGTGCTTTCACGTGAGAATCACTATTTAAAATGGCTTTGTTAATGTTTCTGTTAGTCACATCAGCATGCTCTTTCTCATAGTCTATCACAGATTCAGCATAGTGTTGAAAGGAAAATGTATTTCCAAAGGTTTCTTTGGATTCTGAATGTCTGGTGGCCCAGTGAGATGGGCTGAATGAAGTAGAAGATTTCAGAGCATTTTGACTGGAAGGGAAAGATATAGAATTTGAGTTCTCACAGCATTCTGCAGGTGGAGTTTTGCTGCCTTTGCAATAGATGTTGGCTCCCTTTTCTCCTAAGAGCTGCATGCTCAGAGAAGACAAAGAACAAAAGTTGGAGTCTTTACCATCTTGAACTGGAAAGATGTTGGTAATGGTACTTGGCAAATAATTTATTCCTTTTGTGCTTTGCTGCATATGTGAGTTTAATGTGATATTTTCTGGAATATCAACGTTGATTTTTCTCTCTTTATCCACATCCTTAGGATCCTCAAAAGGCATTTTACTTAAATCTGTATTACTTAAGCTTGTGGTCTTTAGGGTATCATGTGAGTCAGAAGGAATGTTTTTGAGAAGAGTCTCAGCCTCAGAGAAATGTTTCTTTCTGGGAGTGTTCTGATTAATTTTAAAGACCTTCTGCTGACAGAAGGCAGATTCTACTTTGCAATCATCTAAGATTGAAGATAGTGTGTCAGGATTATTTTCCCCTTTCTCTGGAGTTGAAGTTAGAGAAACCACAACTGTATCAAAATTCTCCTTCTGGACAGCAAACACAATAGGAGAAGAGCCATGGAAACAATCTGAATTCTGATGCTTGTTTTTAAGCTGCCGCTTTTCAGGGTTCCTAATACCAGACTGTGAGGGAGACCTGGAAGATTCTTTAGTGGTGTGACTGGAGGGAGTGTTTCTGTATTTAGTTATTTTTTTCCTTCTTTTAGGATGAGTTATATTAATCAATATATTCTGTTTGTTATTCATATATTTAACTTTAGTTTCTTTTCCTGCAATGCTTATTTTCAGTGAGGGGATCTCAGTTCTGGCAATTTCTTCTTTGTATTTATATGGCACCTTAGGTTTTAATTCTACAAATATATTCTTGTTTTTAGGAAAGTAGTTCCTAAAACTATGGTGATATTTTGGATACCTATTTTTTGTTGGGAACTGTATTCCCGCTTTACAGGAAAAGCTTTTCTTGATTTCTATTTGTACATCGAAAGCCCCACACTTTACTTCTGTAATAAATTTGCCTTTTGCTGGTTTAAAAGCTTCTACTGTGCTTGGGAAATCCTGCAGTGTAATTTTTCCTGATAGTGATTCTTCACAGTCACTAAACACGACCACTGGTAAGATTTTCTTTAGTTGATGAGAGATGGTCGAAGGAGAGTCATCATTTTCCTTTCCTCTATGTATTTTGCTGTCAGATGGAGATTGTTTCTTATCTTTAGGGAGAAAAGAGGAATTCTGCTTTCCATTTATGGAAGCAGACATATGCTCATCTCCATTTTCCTTAGATTTCCCTACTGCCCCAGTCTGATGAAACACAGCCTCTGAGGTGTCTCCTTTGACTTCCTTTTCACAATCTTTTATATTTTTTTGGCCTGTCTGACCAGCAGGCTGAGATGCACCTAAAGATGAAGGGGGAAAAAAAAAGTTTTCTGTGTCTATTTAGAGAGCAGATGTTCCAAATTCCAGGATTAAATGTAATGATGCATATCCTTTGTTAGTATTTTGGGTAAAAGTTTTCATTCATTTCTAGTATGTAAAGGTATTTTCCACAAAAGTTCATTTCTAATAAATATCTTATTTAAAATAAATTATCTTGGAGTACAGAATGTCACCTGTTGATTTTAGGAAGTAAGAATTTAAGCTTTACTCTAAAACAACAACTTCTATAAGTGGGTAAAATAAAAATTTCAGAAAGAATGCATACAAGTACATTTTAAATGCAACTTCTTTTCAAAGAGCAAGTTGCCATGAGCAGGTTTGAACATGGCATTATAAGGAGGCTAAATCAGTTATAATAAAATTTGAGATGGTACTGCAAATAATGATATGGATGAAGAGGAGGGAAGAGACCTACGGATGGTGTCTAGATGCCTTTCAAACAGGTAAGATAATATCCTTTGCCTCGGGCTTTTTAGAGGATGGCTTCACAAACTCAGATGCCTGTGAGTTATGGCAGGTAACATCAACTAGTGGAGCAGGCTGGGTACATATACTCTGCTGTTCAGCTACAGCCAGTATTTGCCCTGTGTCTTTGTGTTGCTAGATCCTCTCATTTTCCAGGAGAGAACTAGAGTCTCAATTCATTACACTGTGAAATCTAATTTCTGAGGATTGGCTCAGATGTTTCGAAACCCATTGTAGGTGGAGGCTGATGTATTTAGAACTAACTAGGTTTGGTTCAGCTGCTGGCTTGCACCCTGTGTTCCTCTGCTTTGTAATGTTAAAATAGTTTACTGTTAGAAATTTGTGAACCTGAGCATGATGTACCAGATTTTGTGTAAAAAACGATGGGTGAAGTACAAAGATCTCAAATTCTATTTTAAGCTATATCTGAAAGAGATTATTTGTTAATGATGTCATAGAAATCAAAGAACCAAGTGTTTCCAAGGATATTTTGAATAAGTTGTTTAAGCTAAAAACTGGAAAGGATTATTTATGAATTTATTTTAAATGTTCTTAATTTAAACATTGTTTTTGTATATACTTCTGTATTTTTATATAAATTACTTTATATAAAAATAAATAAAAAATATAATAAATTAAAAAAAAAATCTTTTCAACTGGAAAAAGAAAAACACCAAGCGTACTGAAGTTACTTGGGGAGTCTAACCGTTCCCGTTTGCCTCTCTTCTATCCTCTGTCCTGAAAGGGAAGCTTCTCTCTTGGCAGGTACTAAAACAGTTTGCAGTGGGCCTGGTTACAATCTGAGAGCTGTCATGTGGAAGTCATGGGAGAAAAGACGTGGAAACATATCTCTCTAAAGCCCATTTACAATAGAGTATGGACACGGTAACAGTTTATAGACTGACAGACTGCCTTTCAGAATAGGAGATTACAATTTATTCTTAAAATAACGCCTTCATGCCAAGAGAAGTTCAGTTAATACCCCCTTTCAATTTTGTAATTTTACACTTTATAGTCCTTTTCGGTTTCTGCAACCGGGAAAATAGAACTGAGATGATTACATAACAATGCATTAATAACAAATTCTAAGAATAGGGGGTCTTAAGAGCCTATGTCTCATAAGGAAGTATTTTTATTTAAAATTTTATTATCATAATACATATCATTAATAATTAATGCAGAAGTGTATACATAATAACAATAGGCCAAACTTTGAAATCATTTTGTAATACTTATATTATTTGTCTTTCTACTTTCATAGACATTCCTGTGATAAAGATAAAATGTATAATCTGGGTAGTTCATTTTATACATACAACATCATCAAATTTGACTTACATACTGTGGTATTCAAGGTTTTCCATTTTTTATAGGCTTTTCTTCTTTTCTGTTTCATTCTGGGGAGCTGTGGGTCTTCAGACTTCACTGACCTTTGAAAGCATCAAATTTGAAATTATTTTCCACTCAGAAATTAGTTTTAATCAAATTACTGACTAACTGAACTCATTTGCCAACATGACAGCATAGTAACTTTCTTGGGCATCCTCTTAGTATTCTCCTTTGAATACACTTTATTGTTGTAATTATATTTTCCTTTTCTGTTTAGTTCCATCTCAACTATTTAGTGCCTTGTTATATACCATGTGAACATTCAAACATATACACACATACAGTATATACATACTCATACATTCGTATTTGTAGACATTTAGGATGCAAGTTGTAAAATCACATAGTTTAACTGATTATTTTTATGTTCCATTTTTCTTATCCTACTAGAACCATCTAATTTTTTGTAAAGTGGAATCTAAATTCATATCATCATCTTGTTGATGATGACCTAAATAATAGAAAGTGTTGGAGGAGGTACTGGGGAAGGCAGCCTTCTAACTCCCCAGGAAGGCGCCTGCCTATGTTTAGAGCTAAGCCTGATTCTAATTGCCTTAGTTCGAAAGGATTAAGCTGTCTGCAAAGATGGAAGGGAAACACCTTCCCACAGACACAGTTTGTTTTGAGTGTATTTGGGCAGGCTGTGCCTTTGGACACCTCAGCAGAGAAGCTTGAATTTTATTTTGTTTTATGTTTAACTGAAATAAAATGGGGCTTATTAGTTACCAGTTTTGGCAAAAATTTACTTAAGGTATTTTTTAACTCATCTCTCGCTTAACTCCTGCCCCCACACATATCATAGTGTCCATTAATTTCAAGTACTTTTTATTCCAGAGAATCTCGAAGTCTCATAACTTAACTTTTTTTTTGCCCCCATAGGCCACCTTTCTTATATAGACCAACTGACACTTGTTTGGCATCACCCAATTATCCTTTCTACTCTCTCCCTTAATAAGCACAGCTAAGTCCCTATGGCTGTCTAGAGGGGCAATAATCCTTTCTTCTTAGAAGGCCCATGGGGTTGGGCAGAGGATTACAAACCCATAATTTAATCTCTCTCTCTCTCTTTTTTTATCCCTGTCTTACACATATTGGGTTTTCTAATTTTAAAAATGTTTCAAAAGCACTTGACTATGTTATTGATTATTTCTCTACGGTTCCATATAGTTTGAACAGCAAAATGTAGCCTGGTGCACTGTGTTTAGTGGAGAGCATGCTGGATTTGACTCAGAAGATCTGGGTTTGTCGTCTGGCTCTGGGGTTGCCTCAGCAGGCTGAGAAATCTCTGTGAGGCTGTTTCCTTCACCTCTAAGGTAGAAATGATAACAAAGTTTACCTTACAGAGTTGTCTTGAAGAAATACAACTAAAAATATGTTGTAAGTTGTTCCACTCAAATGGTACCTGTTATTCTTAAAATTCTATTAGAGTGTGTGTGTGTGTGTGTGTGTGTGTGTGTGTGTGTATACACACACACACACACACACACACAAACATATCTATTGGAATACATTTATAGTTAGAGCTGAGCAGTGGCTGGCTTTGGAAGACTGGACAATCATATCAGAGCTGGGGGTGAGTGCTTAGACAAGGATGACCGAATCAGAAATTCTTTTTGAGCTAGAATGTCTATAAGAAATTTTCAAGATATCTTATCCAGAGCTCACATTTTATAGGCAAAAAAGTGAGACCCAGACCGTCCTTGCTTCCTGTATCTCACCAATAGTGGCAAACCAAAGCTAGAACCCAGGCCGTTAGAAATTAGGTAAGATCTCTCTTTGAACAGACACACGTAGTATAGATGCCCTGGGATTGTTTCTGATCTTACAGAGCCAATTTTACAGTCAGTTACACTTTATTTCTGAGAGAACACAACTTTGTTCCAGAAAATTGAATGTACTGTGGAATATGTACCTAGTATCTAGCATGGTGCCTGATACATTCTAGGCACCTAATAAATATACATGAATAAATGAATTAGATGGGCAGCACCAATCTGCACCTAATTATATTTTTAATAAAGAGTCCTCTTGTTGTTTGAAAATGAATTCTTTCTGTTACTGTGTATTTGATTTGTTGATAGTTAATAAATTTTCTGTTTCTCTATAGACAAATTGCTCATATTTTTCCCTACTAGTTATCTCTCTTCTCTGTACTTTCTTAAGAGGCACCAAAATAAGATGATGGCCTTGCCTGGAATCACTGTCATAAATGCTGTAAGCAGTCTGTAGGGGCACTTCCACTTTAATTGAATGGCAGCAAACATTTCTTCCTATTTTCCTGTTAAACACGGCACAGCTGCAGCCAAGTTGTCTAGACTGATGCAAAGCAAAATGAGGGGTGGGAGAAGGTGTTTCTCAGCATCCCAGTCTCACCTCTTTAGTCCCATGTGACCATCTTCCTCCAGGATGGTCAATCATTTGATGCTCTCTCCAGCTTCTCTCTCTTCTTTGAGAAAGGGCCTAATCAACTTATCATAGAGAGAATGCTTAGAACACGAGCAAAGCAGGGTGCAGGAGAGTTTTAGAACACTAAGGAATTTGATATTTGACTTTTTAAAAAAATTTAGTCACCATTGGAAAAATCACAATATTGTTGGTCTTCTTCACACATGGTGTAATGTACTGAATGGCTCCCAAAGTCATTGGAGCCATTGTAACTGTTGAGGGTGGGAAGTCCTATTATGGCAATTGAAAGGTGGGGCCTCGAAGAGGTGATTAGATTCTGAGGACCATGCCTTAGTGAGTGGATTAATAATGGTGGTCATGGGTATGGTTCTGAGGGCTTTAAAGGAGAGCATGTGAGAGTCTGTCTCTTTCTCTGTTTCTGACATCTTGCAATGTGATACGCTGTATTGCTGAAGCCATCACCAAGGAAGATCCTCACTTGATGTACTCCCTGGACTCTAGACTTCCCAGCCTTCAAAACTGTAAGCAATAAATATTGTTTCCTTACAAATCACCCAGTTCCAGGTTTTTTGTTATAAGCAACAGAAATGGACTAATACACACAACTTAGAATGTTTTTTTCACATAGAGACACCACAATCATTTCAAAACATTCCTACAGTGATTTCATAACATCTCCATAGTCACTATCTCTCAAGCAAGTATTATACACTTTCTGTCTTATCCAACCTCGTCTCTCTCCTCCTCTTCCCACAATCTTGATGGTGAGCTTTGGCATATATGTCACAGGAAATGGAAAGCTGACAAACTCTCTGCTTTCCAGTACTAAAACTACCAACTTTGAATTTGTATCATACACTATCAAATCCCTCTTATTTTGTGGATGAAGTTGTGTCCCTGGACCATTTGCCAGCAATTGTCGTCTCCTCTCCCACAGTATCAATTTCTGTCCTCCACTGCATCACTTCATCTACCATCACGTCTCTGTTCACCTTTACAGCAACACATCTTGAAGAATTTGTCTGTATTTTCTGACTCTACTTTTTCTTCTCACATCTTTTCCCACTTCCACTCTGTATTAGTCTGTTTCTGTTGCTTATAACAAAATACACAGAACTGGGTGATTTATAAAAAAAATGAAATTTATTGCTTACAGTTTCTGAGGCTGGGAAGTCCAAAGTCCAAGGAACACATCTGGTGGTGGCAACAGTGATGGCAGAGTATCACATTGCGAAAATGGTGGAGCAGAGAGAGACTAACCTCCTCATTCATTCTCCTTTTAAAGCTCTACAAACCACACCCCTGACAACCATTATTAATCCATTCACTGTGGCATGGTCCTACAATCCAATCACCTCTTCAAGGCCCCATCTTTCAATTACCATAATAGGATTTCCCACTCTCTTAACAGTCACAGTGGGGAACAATTTTCCAATACATAAAACTTGGGAGACAATTCAAGCTTCAGTGAATTTTGGGGGGACATTATTCAATCCACTATCCACTCCAAGCAGGCTATTATCCCTACCACTGCACCGAGCGTATTCTTGTCCAGGCCACTAGTGACATCTGTATTGCAAACGCCAAGGATTACTTCTCTGTCATCATCTTATTCACACTCTCAGCAGAATTTGACACAAATGACCACTCCATTTCTTTTGCATCAATTCCTTCTTTTGATTCTATGGTGCGACACTGTCCTGATCCTTGTCCTTTACCATTGGCCATTCCCTCTCAGATGCTTTGCTGGATCTTCTCTTGCTTGGTTTCTTATCTTTGACATCTTCAGGGTTCCTTTCGCTTCTTGAACTCTGTTCCTAGAAAATCTTGTTTTCATGGTTTTAAAATCATCTATACACATAATTCTAAAATTCATAATTTTATAAGACCAGAAGTCCAGGCTTAAATACCTACCTGCCAAGTTAATATATCTACTTGGATGTCTAATTGGAATCTCAAACTTATCACGTCCCCAACTGAGCTCTCGATGCTCTCTGCCTTCTCTTACTTTTCCCCCAATTATTTTCAATCTTAGTAAACAGTGTCACCATCCATCTAGTTCATATCAAACACCTAGACGTTGTCCTTGACTCTTCTTTTCAACCTTTTCTTATCCAATCTGTCAGTAAGTTTTCCCTACTTAATTTCTGAACACCTTATCCCAAATATGTCAATTTATTTTTTTCTCCATCGTTACCACCCCAGTCCAAGCCATCATATATATTTGGACTACTGCAATAATTTCTGTTTTTCTTGTTTCTGTATTCATATCCTTTGTTTACATAGTAGCCAGATTGATTTTTTTAAAACATAAATTCAATCATGTCACCCCCTACTTAAAACTCTAATGGCCCCTCATTTCACTTTGAAAAAATTCTAAGCATCTTACTTTTTTTACTCATTTCCATAAAGTATAATTTTATCCACAAGCAAAATATATCACTACCACACCATTTCACTACAGGTTTACTGGATTTATATTTTTCATAAATGCTTATTTGTTCTGTGCAAAATTGGCAATAAAGCTCAGGAAAGTTACCATGATTGCTATTATATATCAGCTGAATTCTATCACATCTGATGTCTTTATATTGGATTTTATAGGCATTTTTTCCAATTGGACTTTGACTCATTACTGTAATTCACAGAAGGAGAAAAAATGGAAACAGAAAATGCCAACAATATCTTTCTGCTGCAGAATTACATAGTAATACCATTTTTCGAAAAAAAACTATTGAATAGTAAAGATTTTTTTTGAGAGATAGTGTTAGGAAATTTTACTGGTGTCACTTTCCTGACGAATTACTTAAAAATTCTCTATTGTATTGCTAAGCTAAAATGTTTTCCCTGAAGCTTTCAAAGGGAATGCTTTATCACCAATAAAAAGGGAAAGATTCACAAAAGGGTAGATAGTGATCACTATTAAAATTCTAGAAAGAAACTAAATATGAAATAAATTCAGAAGGTTAAATGACTAACCTCAGTGTAGCACACCACCTAGTACTCTTTGTAATGCCCACTGGCTTCAGTTTTCTACAGAATCCTAAAGAAATCTTAGTGGTTTTATTATGACTTCATTTTCTTGATTTTAACACAAAGTCTGTTTTCTGCACTAAATTTTTAAAGAAAATTCATAAATGTAAATAAGCTTTGTAAAATTCAAGTTTAAAATTATTTGAAAAAAATTATAAAATTTCCATTTATTTTTGAAAGTGTGTTTAAAGTGTAGAAATTTATTGTTCACTGTTATCCTGATTTTGAAGAGCATGGGACTTAAACTATAGTCTTCTGTCCTTAAATTTTTAAGAAAATATTACATATGGACATGAGTTGTATAGGAAAACAGCTATTTTAGTAATGCCCGTCATCACTTCAGACTTGCACTCAACTACTGTGGGAATGCAAGGATGCAACTTTACAAACTGGGGACCTGGGCATTAATTCTTAGTGAATTGTTTGCTAGTGTCTGGAAACTAAGCAGCCTTAGTTAAGATCACTTAAGGGTGTTTCAGTGCTTATTGCAAGTTGTTCTTTACACCTTTCGTTCCTTCTCTCTGTTGAAAGGCACTGGAGAATAAATGTATTTATATCTGCATTTATATGAATAAAATGTTTGAATCTATTAGGTTAACTTTAAAAAAAAAATAGAAACATCCAGATCTTGTACCCAATGAAACCAATTTTTCCTTTCCCCAAGCATACAATGAGCAGGTTATTGAGGCACACATGGAGTATTCGTGTCCATCTGCAGAAGATACCCTTGATGATCATGGAGCATAAATCCGATAAGGTCCTGAGTTTAGAGGAATAGATATAAAAGAACCTTGATACTAAAAATCATCTTTAAATGTAAGCTTTATTGGAATGCCATCACTCTATTTGATCATAATTGACCAAACATAACCTAATGGATGAGGCAAGAATTCACACTATGCAAATTAAATCAGAATTTCTGAGAAAATTAAATGCGTATAGAAAAGAGGATTGTATAGAGTGGAATTTATTATTGTTGTTGTTATTATTATTATTGTTTTAAACAACAGTAAAAGAAAAAATTTTATTAGTAACCCCCCCCAAAAAAGAGCCTAGTATTTAATAAAGTTTGATACATTAAGTAATACCAAAAATCTAAAATTTAAGAAAACTTTTAAGGAAAAGATAAACTAACGAAGTTGCAAAATTCCTTTGTTTGACTGAGGGTATGTGTGGGATCTTCTACTTGACGCCTTCATTTCTCATTGGAGGACACAGAGCAAATTGCCCAAAGAAACGTGGTGCTGAGATGCTGCTTCACCACTCACTCCCCCACGGTAAGACTCTGAAAGTGAAGAATTTTCTTGTTTCATATTTTTTGAAGATTTTTTTACTGATTTACCCTGTTAAATGTAGAGACTTTTCCTTACATGCTTCAGGAATCCTCCCTTTCCTCTCTCACTTTATCACAGAATGATTTTGGTGAAAGGAGTTGAGTTATAATTGGGAAAACCCAGTGTACTTACAACAGAAGTAGCCTTAGAATTTGGTACTTTGTTTTATGGACTTAAGGTTCTGAGTTGAACTTGATGTAAAAATGTAAATATAATGTAAATTTCAAGGAGCTTACAGTTTAGGAATTATCAAATTTGAGCGTGCTTTAAAGATTCTGAGCAATTTGCTAAAAATGCTGATTTTTGATCCTCACTTTAGTGATTTGGATTCTGAGGTGGGATTCAGGTGTATGCATTTTTAATGAGCACCCTCTCTCTCTTGCGCTATACGTATACCAGGTGATTTTGATTCAGAAACCCCACCGAGGCAGATAAAATTGGATAGGTGGAAGGGAAACTCATTCAGAACATCTTTGAAAGCTTTAAGATTTTAGGCTAGAGCAGCCCATGAGGAAACTTGCTGTGACTTCAGTTTCACTTCATTCCACCTCATTTCTCTCCTCTCCCAGCTGGTACATACTAAGGCCAGATTTCTTTATGTTATTGTTTTGGTTTAAGAATAGATTCTCCTTCTGTGTCAACAGCTTCTAGGAAGAAAACTCAGTGAGAGATCACTTTTTATTTTTTTTTCTCAACCCAGTGTAAAGAGGCTGTACCCAAATCGGGCTCTAAATCAATCTTATGTGTTAGCTCCCCAATATTCTTTTTTCATCTTGTACTAACCATGACTTGTGATAAAAATCTAGCAGGTCAAATTAGCAGGCCAGGGCTGCTGGAGTAAAAAGACAAATCATGTTGTCTTTTGGATTGCTTGTCTCTTCTGTGTCCACATTCGCTTCTCAGAGTCAAAGTGTTTTTATGTTTGGGGTTTGACTCTGCCTGTAAGAGCTGAAATGGTTGGCAAGTGTGTGAGGGATTACAATGTAGTGGAAGTGTTTGGAAGGAGGGTGCCTTGCAGGATAATTGAGGACTCTTCCTGAGCTTGACTTTCCTATTTATGATGAAGTATCCATCAGCTCATCTCCTTAGGTCCCCAGCATTCATACGGCATGTTCTTTATGAAGCACCTCTACAAAGAATATCTTCCTGGGATGGAACCAGACTCCTGGCTACTCCACAGTTAACTTGACTTGAACCAACTGAGCTTTGGAGGAAATTTACTTTTGGGCCCAGCAAAGACTGACAAAACACCTGCTTTGGGTTGAATGTCTCCCCTAAACTTAATCCCCATTGTAACTGTCGAGAGTAGGATATCCTACTACAGCAATTGAAAGGTAGGGCCTTGAAGAGGTGATCAGATTGTAGGATCATGCCATAGTGAATGGATTAATAATGGTGGTCAGGGATGTGGTTCTGAGAGCTTTAAAAGAAGAGCACACAAGAAGTTAGTTTCTCTCTGCTCTGCCATTTTATGCCATGTGAGACCCCTGGGTCACTGTCACTACCATGAAGGCCTTTACCAAATGTGTTCCCTGGACTTTGGACATCCCAGCCTCTGAAACTATATGCAATAAATTTCATTTTCTTACAAATTACCCAGTTCTATATATTTTGTTACAGGCAACAGAAACGGACTAACACAACACCCCCGTGTATGCAGCCTTAGATTATTCCAGTCTTCTGAGGAATCACTAGATTAGAGGTATGGGTCAAAATGTAGGATCCACAAGTTAAGATCTTGTCTATCTTATGCTTTGATATGTTCCTATTCCATATGTGGGAAAGGAACATAATAGTTAATAAATATTTATTGGCTGCATGAATGACTACAGCTTGCTCTATTGTTTCCCAACTTCAGTCTTTTGTATACTACCTTCATTATTTTTACTATACTCATGAAAAATCTGTGCTGTTTGTTTAACAGTTTTTTTAATTCATTAAATTTTTTACTTTAGTTTCATGTTAAGCAATAATATAGGTGAAGTCCTGGGTTATATCTAATACATATTAAAGCAATGAACAAATAAATAATAAAAAGGAGATATCCTCATAATAAAAATATATAAATAAAACAATTAAAAAACAAATAATAAAAAGGAAATATCCTCATAATAAAGACAAATAAATAATAAAAAACAGATATCCTCATCTTGCACCACCCAAAACTATTTTGCATACTGGCAGTGGTATGTTTCCCTTTCTTTGGAAGATGTAGTCATACTCGATGTGCTATTATCATAAAATTATGAGACGAGAAATCCCTGAAGAACTCTATTTTGCTTTGCTTCATTTCCTCACTAGTTTTAGAATGACTATTAGAGTGCAAGTTTAACTAATCCCATGTGCAGAACGATGCATGAATCAAATATAACTGTATGAAGAGAAATCACCTTATTCAATTATCACTAGAACTCTAGGTACTTTAATTTTTTTTAAAAAGTAGTGAGTCTGAGAAATCTGTAATTATGATTTTCCTCTGCTCTGACTTTGACCAGCACAGAAACTTTCAGAATCTATCTTGAGAAACCCATTTCCAAAATTCACTCAATCCCATGTGAAACCTTACTTTATTCCTCTTTGACTAATTATACTGTCTACAATATGATAAGAGGTGATAAGTTCATTTCAACACTTACATATTAAAAATAATAAAAAATTTACTAAAATGGTGTATTTCCATTAAGAGGAAGAAAGAGGAAAAATAAAGCATACGTGCACTTAAATATATCAATACATACCTTGTAAAAGCTAGCAAAAGAATAGGCACAAAGGCCTAGTTGAACATATCCCAGGGACTTCTTTTTTTTTCTGTTCAAGACTTTCCCTACCTATTAATTAATTGAAGAATGCCTTTGAGTTTTCTAAAGAGGAATGCTGTCTCTTTTTTTCCTTATTGAAGTGGAGCCACACGACTTTAATAACCATGTTACAGAAGAGCTATGCTTTGCTGAAGACTGAGTAATTGCTGAATTGTCAAACCTTGCTGGGTTTAAATGACATCCTCTTAATTTTGAAATATTCAACCTTCAACCTCAGTTTAAAGTGGAATTTGAATATACTTTGTCTTTATCTTCATAGAGAAACCTCTGTATATTTCCTCCAAAACATGAAATCCCTGTGACTCTTTCAGTGAGGTATGTCATTCCCCAGGGGCAGATCTCATTAATTCTGATGACACCAGAGAGTTTTGGATTGCTCAAGGCAGAACTCCTGTAACATCTCTATTCCTTTCTGGTCTAGAATCAAGGAAACTGATGTATAATCACACTGTTAAATTTTAAAGGGTAAGAAAAATCTCAAGCAAATATTTAAAATATACATTCAAAATACTTCTTATCCCCTAAGCAAAGCTGTGCTTTGCTCATAGTAGCCTAAGAAATGGCTGTAGATTAATTCTACTTCCTGTCATTCAAAAGAAAGCAATAAATAGGCTCTTTAAAATGTTTTAGTGGCAATGTTATTATCATCAGCTATTTATTAAGAGCCAATTATTTTTAGGAATATTTAGGGTACTTTGGGCAATGTTAAACTTCTTGACTTGTTCAGAATTAATTGTGTTATTGCTGAAAAAAATTTGATAAGAATATTAATGTAAACAAAATATAAGGGCTTTAAAAGGAGGCTTCAATCAAAAGGTTTAGAGGAGAAATCTCCAGCAATTTTAGAATCACCATTTTTAAACATTTTCTATACTCACTTATTCACTGAAGATTTAAATAAACTTCTGTAGCTTAATTCAAACTAATGCCTGTTTTTGAAAGCAATAAAAAGGCATTTATTTTAAAATGTCCTATGTTTGGGGGGCCCAGGGCCAGGGACTGGATACCCGTCCACATCCAGGCACACTGCCAGTGCCAAGGAGCATGCCAAAAACATCACCTCCAGGTTGGTGGCTCATCACAGCTACCTCAGTAACCACAGGTGCCATGAAAGTGGCTAGGCATCACAACCACCATGCAGGTGATCCACTGGAGGAAAATGAAGGAGAACACCTATTAAAGATGGAGGCGCTCTTGCTCTCCAGGATTTAGACTGTCAGCAGAAATGCAAAAAGACTGGGTCAGCAAAAATTCACGAAGCTTAATGACAAACCACAGACTTCCTATTGAGTTACCTAGGAGATGGGGAGATATGGGAGGCACTTACAGCTGGCTAAAACATATATAAGATGTGCCCGTACACAATAAAGTTGCTTAGTGCATGCGCTAAGCCCCAGAACTTTGTGTCTGGTTTCTGGTTGACCACCTCCCCAGGTGGCAGCCCCTAGCTCAAGGTGTGCTTTGAGCAACTCACCTTGTTGCACTCTCTTGGCAGGGCTGTGTGTGGCCTTACTCCCTGATGGACTCCTGGCAGAGGCTACATGCCTCTTGTTACCCCCAGGACCAAGAGAAAGGAACAGGAGTGGCACCCAGTGTGGGGCTTGAAGGCTGACCCAAGGACTGGAAGGAGGTCTGCAGGACAAAGGAGGTGAGTCTGTGTGGCTAGGTCTGGGTGGGAGTAGTTTATAAGCAGGATGGGGACTGTCACATCAGCAAGGCTTGTTACTTCAGTCATATAAGGCATTAAGCTTGCCAATCAGTAGAGAGACTGAAGGGAACAGGGAAGACAACACACTGGGCACCTGAGGATATTTATAGAGCATGTCAGCAGGCATATGCTTATTGCCCAATGTTTCCTGAAACTGGGACACTAGATGTCAGCGGACTTAGGGAAGGGATAAGTGCCCTTCAGAAAGCAAGAAAAGAGCACCCAGAGTTGTCTGTAGCTGTGCAAGCCTTGCAGGTATTTCTGTGTAGGGGAGTGTTGAAAGTGGTGGTAAGGACCACTGAGGAAGTAGAAAAGGTATATTTCAAGTTTTGAGATGTTGGCCAGATCTCAGACTCAAGAACTGTACAAGGAGAAGGTAAGCAGGTGTACCCAGTAGTCCAAGGTCCAGGAGGAACTATGTGTTCTTCTCTGCACCCTTGAGCTTTGGCAGATTTCTTTGACATCATTAGTCATCATGGATTACTGAGCTCAGAAACTATCACTCGAATGCAAGTTTTATGTAGGCAGGATTTATGCCAGGTAGAAGTAAAAGGCCTGATTGCTCAAGCACTTGGAATGCTGCACAAAAATCAATTCTAAAAGAATTGTCAGCAAAATATAAAGATGAATGGGATCAACAAAACCCCATATAGCAAGATGTCTTTCCAAGACAATTGACAGAGGACAAAATAGTAGGAGAATCCCCAAGCAATAATTTACCAGATGCACAAGCAGGACCCAAATGGGTAATAGCTAGATCAGCCTTCTAGGAGTGGGTTGTCAATGTACTTATGGAAGGAGTTAAATTAGCTCAGGAACCACTTGCAGTAACAAAAATTGTACAAGGTCCTAGATAGTCATATAAGGATTTTTTGGATAGGCTATTTGAAGCATTGGAAAAGGATTTTCTAAAAATTAGAAGTTAGTAGATACTTACAGGATAAATTGGCTTTTGAAAATGCAAATGAAGAGTGTAAAAAGATGATGGTTCACTTGCCTCCGGATGCAGCAATTGCTGACAGGATGCGTTGCTGCAGATCCGTAGGTACAGTGACCCACAAACAAACTATGATGGCAGAGGCTTTTGCAGCAGCTCTCTTTAAAGGAAAAGGGAACCAGCAAGGGCTTAGATGTTTTAATTGCAATAAACTAGGCCATATGAAAAAAGATTGTAAGCAGCAAAGAAAGACTATAGCTAATAAAGATGTTACATGTTTCCAATGTGGAAAATAGGGATACATTGCCAGGTTATGCAGAACAAAAAACGGGAAAGCAGGCTCAGTACAGGGAGCCCACGCATTGGTATCACAGCCTGTTCTGCCATCAGCACCAGTGAAGGAAGAGACAACCAAGTCACTTTACCCCAAATTACCAGTTTGCAACAAAGACCAATAACATTGACACAATGTGCAGGGACAGAGGTTGAGGTTTTATTAGATGCAGGAGCAGATATTTCAATTTGGGCAAAGCCACCCACAATAGGAAGAAACATAGGCCAGCAATTTGTAATGGGAATAGGGGTAAGTCAAACAGGAATTAAATATGATCAAGTTAAAATGACATGGAATAATAAAATGATTTTAGGTGAAGTAGTAGTGTGTCCCATGCCTATAAATTTATTAGGGAGAGATAATTTAAGCAAATTTGGAGTATACCTGGTGTGCACAATGTTAAATCAACAGTTAACAGCAGTGAAATTTAAATTGTTACCAGAATTTAGAGGACCACAGATTAAGTAATGGCCATTATCTGAAGAGAAAATTAAAGCATTACAAGAAATTTGTGTTGATTTAGAACAGGATAAAAAGAAACAAAGAGTAGGTCCAGAAAATCCTTATAATACACCTGTATTTTAAATAAAAAAATAAATCTGGTAAGTGGAGGATGCTTATGGATTTTAAGGAATTAAACAAAGGAATAGATGTAGGAACAGAAACACAGTTAGGAATTCCTCGTCCAGCAGGGTTTTCACAGGTAAAGCACTTTACTGTTATAGGTATAAAAGATGCTTATTTCACCATCCCATTAGATGAACAAATAAGTGAGTTAACAGCATTTACAGTACTTCAAAAGAATAATGCTGGGCCGGGTATAAGATTTAAATGGAAAGTTTTACCATAAGTGTTGATAGGGTCTCCAAAAGGGTATCAGTGTACTTTAGAAAAAATAATAACACCATGGAAAGCAAAACACCCTGGCATAACATGTTATGTATATATGGATGACATTTTAATAGGAACAAATTATACAGCTCTCCAACATAAACAAGTAGTCAAAGAGTTACAAGAGGAATTTAAAAAGTGGGGATTTGAAACTCCACAAGATAAAATACAAAATAATGATGAGGACAAAGCAGTAAATATTTAGGATATATTTTAGAACCCAAAATGTGGAAGCCACATAGCTATTAGCTATTAGATAGTAAACCAAAAACATTAAATGATGTTCAACGAGTATTAGGAAAAATTAATTGGATAAAACAAATATATCCTAAGATACAAACAGGAAAGATTCAGAAGTTATTAACAGGAGATCAAAACATATTAAGTAAAAGATCATAGACTAAAACAGCTTAATATGAGGTAGATATAATACAACACAGATGTAATATTAACACAGCAGGAAGGAATGCCTTATTATCAAGAAAAGAAACTAGTTAGTCTTAGTATTGTATGGAATCTAGCAGCTCAAGGAGCTGTTCATCAAAAGCATAAGGTGCTCTGATGGGGAAATGGAACCAGGAAGGACAGAAAGATAAAAACCAAAGCACAAAAATGTGTGGCTTTAGCAAATCGTATGGTTTCAGAAATAATCATACAAATGGGAAAAGTTCCAGATGAAATTTGGTTGCCTATAGAAAAAGCTACTTTTGAGTATTTATTACAAGAAGGATTAGAGGGAACAGAAATTTGGTTATTAAATTGCAAACTTGGTATGGCACCTAGAAAACTATTTGATAAAAGTGAATGTTTAAGTTATCCTTGTATATGGAAAAGTGCTGTTCCTGTCACAGGCCCTACAATTTATATAGATGAATCTAGAGAAAAGGGACAGCCAGCTCATAGTGCTATATGGAAGAATGCAAATAATAAAAAAGTAATAGAATTTGAGGGAACAGCTCAGCTAGCAGAAGGTAGGGCATTTTTATTAGCATTACAATTAGAATATAATCAAATGAACATAGTTACAGACAGTAAATATTTATGGACATGTTTTAAGTTAATGTCTGACTATGCATGGAAAGAAGAAAATCCCATTTGGCAAAACATCTGAAAATTATTACAAACAAAGAAAATATATTTACAATGGGTGCCAGGACATCAAGGAGTGCCAGGGAATGAAGAAGCTGACAGTTTAGCCCAGGGAAATGTAGTTCTTACTGCAGAAGAGGAGAACTTACTGCCACAGCAGTCAGAACTTTGTTTCCCTGGGTGGCAAATAAAAGCAGCCAGAGATTGATATGTGTTAGCCCAAGAAAAAAGACAGACATTTATAGGGATACACCTCCAGTTGGATGAAATGCAGATAGCACAAATGCAATTGGATTATGAATTGGCTATGAAAGGATTGTTATTATTACAATCAACTGTTAAAGAAAGTTATTCAACAGAATTTTTATTACAAGTTGTAAATTTTACTAAAAAGGGAATAAATATTCAAAAGGGGGATCCTGTTGTTATTATATATATTATAGCTGCTGAAGAGCTGGGAGAAGCAAAGTTACAAAAGTCAGCTCCAGATGACATGGTCTGTTTCACCTCAGAAACTTTTCAGGAGGCAGAACAGTGGCATGATATAACACCTGAAAACCCCCGACAATGAGCAAGAAAGTTTCATCTTCCCTTAGGATTAGCAAAGCATATTACACAGTTATGCAAAAACTGCCAACAGCAGGATACTGCTACAGGAGAGGGATATAATTAGTTAAAAAACCAAGAAGGTGTTTGGCAGATTGATGTTACACACATATTTGAGTTAGGACTTTATAAATACGTGTATGTAGCAGTTGACATACAAACATGAATGATATGGGTTAGTCCACAAAAGGGGGAAACAGCAAAACATACACAAACAGCTCTGCTTCAGATCATTCATATGGCAGGGGTCCCAAAGGAAATCCAAAGCAATAATGGGCCAGGTTTTGTAGCAGATAGAGTACAAGTGATGTGTAAACAATTAGGTATTAAATGGCATCTTCGCATTCCATACCATCCTCAGAGTCAGGGAAAAGTAGAAGGTACACATAAATTAATTAAACAACACTTCAAAAAGGTAAAAGAGTTATTTGAAGACCCCATTAATGCTCTATTGTGGACAGCATTTTGCCTCAATTTTGAAAAAAGGGGTGGAGATGGGTATACAAGAGCAGAGGCATGGGTGGAGCAACAGAATTTAAAAAATCAGTTAGAAACATGTAAGCATACGCAAACTTTAACTAATTCCTGTAAATTTTTGTATAAGGATCCCAAGTCACCTTGCACAGGGTGGAGAGGGCCAGGTACTCTGCAGTGGGAAGGAACAGGCATCAGAGTATTAGAATTTACAACTGGAGAGGTAAAAGTAGTTCCAAAACATCTAACAAAAATAATTTTTTCAGATGGAGCCTAGAGTTCAGATGAATCCTGAAGTTACCGTTCAGTGGATGGATGCCTTTTGTTTTGGACAAGAAGAAGCCATTATTATAGCTTACATCATTAATGGCCAAGAGTTACAGCCTGGTGAACTTATGGTAGTGCACAAGAAAACAATTCCTACATGGTTAACACAGGTTACTCGTTCTATGTGGAATAAACATAGAACAAGCACAGAACAGAGATTAATCTAAATACAAAGAAGAGGCCACCCCCCCACCACAGGAACACGGGAGGTGGGTCTGCAGGGCTTGAAGTTCTTCCCCAGTCACTGTTCATTGGACTGAAGACGAGAGTTTCACTGCAAATATGGGACTGAAGAGCATGTGAGAAGCCCAGATATCGCTTCCTCTTGCCGTCTCTTAAGGGAGGACCGCTGCTGGTGGCCAGTAGTGGGGGCTGACTGCCACTTTGCCCTTTGCAGGAGAGGCTGCCTCGTTTACAGGCAACAGCTTTGAAGTGTGGAGCAGGAAAAGAACTGTTCCTTAGCTGCAGCGGCCAGCTGCCCTATTCAGGATTCGAGGTTTCAGGCCGGCATAAAAGAAGATTCCTGGGAGCGCCCAAGCTGCGCCGCAGGACCGAGTGAGTAGCCCAAGGTGGTGGTGGCCGAGGACAGGGATGGCGATGATGCGGAGGCAGAGAGGGAGCCTCCCGGCCGGGCCCAGCCCCATGAGTGACCCCCGGCCCTGCTCAGGGGGCTGACGCCCGCTCGGCTTCCGCCTGCCCCACCGGGCCACTCACTGGCCCTGGGGCTGCCTCCATTTTCTCAGGTGGTGGTGGCTCCGGCCCGGCTCGGCCAGGCCTGTCCTCCTCTCCTGGCTCGGCTCCTCACTGAGCCTTCCCACTTGCTTGCCCCGGTGCGGAGCTTCCCAGGGCCTGCGGGCGGGCCTCCCTTCCCACTCCCTCCACGGTTCTCTGGTGGGGCTGGTGGTGTGGGGCATCCCCAGCCAGTGTCGGGAGGGCAAGGAAGTACAGGCGGGGCCGACTGTCACTCCACCGCACCCTGGGCTCTGGCCCCCGGTAAACTTCCTGTTACCGGGAGGCAGATACCATCTCTGTGGCCACCAGTTCGGAAAAACGCCTAACCAATTTCTGGTTAGGAATAGTGTGGTCGGAGAGTTCCCGAGTTCACTTGAACCTGACAGAGAGCTGACTGCGGGTGGGCACCAGAGTTGGTCTGCGCCGGGGGGATTCAAAGGTGAACCGTGTGCTGCGGGCTCCTCCCCCGCGGAGCTCATGCTCTGGTGTGAGAGGTAAGACAAGTACACAAATAACCATGATACCAGGAGGAAGGTGATAAGTCCCGAGAAAGATCCACATAGTGATACAAAGGCACCCAGAGCAACCGGTTGTCTGTGCCTAGCAGAAACCTGGTAGACTTCCTGGGCGAGGCGGTGCCGAGCAGGGTCTTGAAGGCCTGGCTGATAGACGAGGGTTGCAGAATACACATCCCAGCCCAGCCCAGTGCACACAGAGCGGGGAGACATCCGGCTAAAGAGGCGGAGACTTGGCAAAAAACACACACCCTGCGGGGCACCACTGTGAGATCAAGCAGCCCGGCCTAGTGAGCACAGAGTGGGGAGACGTCCGGGTAGGGAGGGGGAGACTTGACAGAAACCACACACCCTGTGGGGCCGCCACTGCGTGATCTAGCAGCCCAGGCCAGAGCGCACGGAACAGGGAGAAGTCCTGCACGGGAAGTGGAAGCTCAACAGAGACCACACACCCTGCGGTACTGCCCTGTGATCCAGCAGCCCAGCAGAGTCCAAGCTGACCAGAGAGGTGGATCCCCGGAGAGATCCAAGACCCGAGGCAACCACACACACAAGGCACTAGAGGCCAACTGAGCAGTCACGGAGGTAGCCATACCAAATTGGCAAACACAGCAACATCTTAGTTAGTCAATAGTGTCAAACCTGTGGACTGTGAAACCCCCTGCCACAATGAATAAACATCAAAAAAAAGATACCAGAGATACAAAAAATCAAGAAAGTACACCACCAAAAGGTAATAAATCTCAAACTCCAGATCCTATACAACAAGAAGCCCTTGAAATGACTGACAAGGAATTTCGAGTGATAATTCTAAGGAAACTGAATGAGATACAAGAAAACTCAGCTAGACATCATGATGAAACGAGGAAAAGTATACAGGACCTGAAAGAGGAAATGTACAAGGAAATCAATGTCCTGAAAAAAATTGTAGCAGAACTTGCTGAACTGAAGAAGTTATTCAGCGAAATAAAAAACACAATGGAGAGTTTAACCAGCAGGCTTGTCAAAGTTGAAGAGAGAACCTCTGAACTTGAAGATGGGCTGTTTGAAATAACACAAGCAGACAAAAAAAAAAAGAAAAAAGAATCAAAGACATTGAAGAAAATCTGAGAGAGATATCAGACAACCTTAAGCACTCAAATATCTGAGTCATGGGTATTCCAGAAGGGGAGGAAAATGGAGATTGCATTGAAAACATATTCAAAAAAATAGTGGCAGAAAACTTCCCAGGTATAGGAAAAATCACAGATCTTCAGATCCAGGAAGCTCAACGATCTCCAAACGTATTCAACCCAAAAAGGCCTTCTCCAAGACATGTTATAGTCACATTGGCAAAACTCAGAGACAAAGAGAGAATCTTAAAAGCTGCAAGAGAGAAACGACAAATCACCTATAAGGGAGCCCCAATCAGGCTAACATCAGACTTTTCATCACAAACCCTAAAAGCTAGAAAGGAATGGGATGATATATTCAAAATACTAAAAGACAAAGATTGCCAGCCAAGAATACTCTACCCTGCAAGGCTATCTTTCTGAAATGAAGGGCAAATAGTATATTTCTCAGACAAACAAAAACTGTGGGAGTTCACTACCACACAACCACCCTTACAAGAAATCCTCAAGGGAGTACAGGGTTTGGTTCCTGAAAAATAACTACCACTGCCATAAAACCCCCCCAAAAATCAAAACCCACTAGTATAATAAAAATGGCATTCATGAAGAGAAAACAAACAAAAACGCTATCTACAACCTAAGGAACCAACAAACACAGAAACCAAACAGTAAATCAGAAAGCAAGGAACAAAAGACACCTAAGACAATCAAACAACCAATAAAATGCTAGGAATAAATCAACACCTTTCAATAACAACTCTTAATGTAAAAGGCTTAAATTCCTCAATCAAAAGACACAGACTGGCTGACTGGATTAAAAAGGCGGACCCAACTATATGCTGCCTACAAGAGACCCACCTCACCCATAAAGATTCACATAGACTAAGAGTTCATGAAAGGATGGAAAAAGATTTACCATGCAAACAGAAAAGAAAAACGAGCTGGAGTAGCTATTCTTATATCTGACAAAATAGACTTTAAACTAAAACTATAAAAAGAGACAATGAGGGACACTACTTAATGATAAAAGGACTGATGTATCAAGAAGACATAACAATCATAAATATGTACGCACCCAATGTTGGAGCAGCCAGATTTATAAAACAAACTCTCTTAGACCTAAAGAAGGAAATAGACACTAATACCATAATAGCAGGGGACATGAACACCCCACTGTCAATAAAGACAGATCATCAAGACAAAGAATCAGTAGAGAAACACAAGATCTAAACAGAACTCTAGACCAACAGGACTTGGCAGATATCTACAGAACATTCCATCCAACATCCTCAGAATATTCATTCTTCTCATCAGCACATGGATCTTTCTTCAGGATAGATCACATATTAGGTCACAAATCAAGTCTCAATAAATTCAAAAAAATTGGAATTATCCCATGTATCTTCTCAGACCACAATGGATTAAAACTAGAAATTAATAACAAACGAAACTCTGGAAACTATACAAACACATGGAAATTAAACAGCATTCTACTTAATGACATATGGGTCCAAGAAGAAATCAAGCAGGAAATCAAAAACTTTATTGAAACTAATGAAAATAATGATATATCATACCAAAACCTGTGGGATACTGCAAAAGCAGTATTAAGGGGGAAATTTATTGCATTAAATGCTCACCTCAGAAGAATGGAAAGATGGCAAGTGAACAACCTAACACTTCACCTTAAAGAACTAGAAAAACAAGAACAATCCAAACCTAAAGTTAGCAGACGGAAAGAAATCATTAAGATCAGAGCAGAACTGAATGAAATTGAAAACCAAAAAACAATACAAAAGATCAATGAATCAAAGAGTTGGTTTTTTGAAAAGATAAATAAAATTGACAAACCATTAGCATGGCTAACAAAAAAAAGAAGAGAGAAGACTCAAATAACAAAAATTAGAAATGAAAAAGGTGATATTACAACTGATTCATCTGAAATACAAGGAATCATTCGAGACTACTATAAACAACTATACGCCAACAAATTTGAAAATCTGGAGGAAATGGATAAATTTCTGGACACACACAAGCTCCCAAAACTGAACCATGAAGATGTAGAAAATTTGAACAGACCAATAACAATAAAGGAGATTGAAGCTGTTATCAGGAGGCTCCCAACAAAGAAACGCCCAGGACCAGATGGATTCACAGCAGAATTTTACCTAACATTCAAAGAGGAATTGACACCGATTCTTTACAAACTATTCCAAAAGACTGAAAGAGACGCAGATCTCCCAAACTCATTCTATGAAGCAAACATCATCCTGATACCAAAACCAGGTAAAGATATAACCAAAAAAGAAAACTACAGGCCAATATCCTTGATGAATATAGATGCAAAAATCTTCTCTGAAATACTAGCAAACAGAATACAGCAACACATATGTAAAATTATTCACCACGATCAAGTGGGATTCATCCCAGGGATGCAAGGTTGGTTCAACATATGCAAATCAATAAATGTGATACACCATATTAATAAAGTCAAACACAAGGACCATATGATCATCTCTATAGATGCTGAAAATGCATTTGATAAAGTTTAGCACTCATTCATGACAAAGACCCTCTATAAGTTAGGTATAGAGGGAAAGTATCTCAACATAATTAAAGCCATGTATGGCAAACCCGCTGCTAATATCATCCTGAATGGGGAAAAGCTGAAAGCTTTTCCTTTAAGAATGGGAACTAGACAAGGATGCCCACTCTCACCACTCCTATTCAACATAGTGTTGGAAGTACTAGCCAGAGCAATCAGAGAAGAGAAGGAAATAAAGGGCATCAGGATTGGAAAAGATGAAGTCAAACTGTCCCTGTTTGCAGATGACATGATCCTATATATCGATCAGCCTAAAACCTCTACAAAAAAACTCTTGGAATTGATAAATGATTTCAGCACAGTAGCAGGATACAAAATCAACACGCAAAAATCAGTAGCATTTCTTTTCTCCAATAGTGAACATGCAGAACGAGAAATCAAGAAAGCCTGCCCATTTACAATAGCCACCAAAAAAATAAAATACTTGGGAATTGAATTAACCAAGGAAGTGAAAAATCTCTATAATGAGAACTACAAACCACTGCTGAGAGAAATTAGCTAGGATACAAGAAGATGGAAAGCTATCCCATGCTCTTGGATTGGAAGAATCAACATAGTGAAAATGTCCATACTACCGAAAGTGATATACAAATTCAATGCAATCCCCATCAAAATTCCAAAGACATTTTTCTCAGAAATGGAAAAAACTATCCAGACATTTATATGGAACAATAAAAGACCACGCGTAGCCAAAGCAATGCTGAGCAAAAAAAAAAAAAATAAAGCTGGAGGCATAACACTACCTGACTTTAAGCTATACTACAAAGGTATAATAACCAAAACAGTATGGTACTGGCATAAAAAGACACACCAATCAATGGAATAGAATAGAGAATCCAGAAATCAACCCACACACTTATTGCCATCTGATCTTTGACAAAGGCACCAAGCCTATTCACTGGGGAAGGGACTGCCTCTTCAGCAAATGGTGCTGGAATAACTGGATATCCATATGCAGGAGAATGAAACTAGATCCATACCTCTCACCATATACTAAAATCAACTCAAAATGGATTAAGGATTTAAATATACACCCTGAAACAATAAAACTTCTTAAAGAAAACATAGGAGAAACACTTCAGTAAATAGGACTGGACACCGACTTCATGAATACAACCCCAAAAGCACGGGCAACCAAAGTAAAAATAAACAAATGGGATTATGTCAAACAAAAGCTTCTGCACAGCCAAAGAAACAATTAACAGAGTTAAAAGACAACCAACAGAGTGGGAGAAAATATTTGCAAAATATACATCTGACAAAGGATTAATATCCAGAATATATAAGGAACTCAAACAACTGTACAAGAAAAAAACAAGCAACCCAATTAAAAAATGGGCAAAAGAGCTAAGTAGGCATTTCTCTAAGGAAGATATACAAATGGGCAACAGACATATGAAAAAATGCTCAACATCACTCAGCATCCGGGAAATGCAAATCAAAACCACACTGAGATACCATCTAACCCCAGTTAGGATGGCTAAAATCCTAAAGACTGAACGATAAATGCTGGCGAGGTTGCAGAGAAAAAGGAACTCTCATACATTGTTGGTGAAACTGCAAAATGGTGCAGCCTCTATGGAAAATGGTATGGAGATTCCTCAAACAATTGCAGATAGATCTACCATACGACCCAGCTATCCCACTGTTGGGAATATACCCAGAGGAATGGAAATCATCAAGTCGAAAGTATACCTGTTCCCCAATGTTCATCGCAGCACTCTTTACAATAGCCAAGAGTTGGAACCAGCCCAAATGTCCATCATCAGATGAGTGGATACAGAAAATGTGGTACATCTACACAATGGAATACTACTCAGCTATAAAAACGAATGAAATACTGCCATTTGCAACAACATGGATGGACCTTGAGAGAATTATATTAAGTGAAACGAGTCAGGCACAGATAGAGAAATACCACATGTTCTCACTTACTGGTGGGAGCTAAAAATTAATATATAAATTCACACACACACACACACACACACACACACACACACACACACACACACACAAAAAAAAACCGGGGGGGGGTAGAAGATATAAGAACCACAACTACTTGAAGTTGATACGACAAGCAAACAGAAAGGACATTGTTGGGGGGAGGGGGGGAGGGAGAAGGGACGGAGGTTTTGGTGATGGGGAGCAACAATCAGCCACAATGTTTATCGACAAAATAAAATTAAAAAAAAAAAAAAAAAAAAAAAAAAAAGAGTTAAAGGCCAGGAAGGCACACAATGGAAAAATTTGACATAGAAAGTAGTCAGTGTGACATGTTGTTCAGTGTATCAGCACCAGAGGGAGCAGCTGGCACACCAAACAGTACATGTGCTCGTTCATGGTCAGCCATTTGTTTTGCAACTACAGGAGGCCCAGAGGAATGGATTCAACAGCCTTTTGAAAGACATATTAAGGTGGGCCGACAGGAAAATATAATTTCCACTCCTATAGATGTTAATAAGTTAAAAATTGTTAAGCCAAAGAGATCCAAGCGTGGAGCTGTTTTATTGGCTGCTTTCAGACTGTTAACTGCCATCACTTCTGCTGCTGGCATGGCTACAGGTGGGGTGGCCCTCCATCAACTACAGGAACTCAAATAACTAGCAGACAAAAATGTCCAGGTAATGGTGGATATGATAAAGACCCAGGAAAATCATTGGGTTTTTACGAGGAATCTTACATTTGGACTTTTGGAGCTAGAAGGTCGTGTATGCCGGATTGAGGAGGTGCTGGCCACTACAAAGCCTTTCAAACATTAAACTGTGAAATATCAGCTGGCAGTCTTTGCATTTTCAGAGGGTGGTACAATACAACACAGCTCAAAGAATGGATCAATAGCACCAGCTAGTACAACATATCAATTAATGAATGGGCAGCAAGACTATAGTTTTTTCAAAAGGGCATAAAAGAAATAGACAAATAAGTTCTTAAGAATAGAGTAGGTCTGACACATTTAAGACATAGTTTACAGAAGGTACAAGAGCAGTCAACATTAGAGGCATGGATTAGTACAGTGCCTGATTGGTTGTTGTCCATATGGAGGGCATTAAAAAAGAGTTGGTGGTGGCTCATCATTGGCATAATTTGTTTAGTCATCATTATTCCCTTGTAACCTAGTTGTATTAAAGCAATTATAAATTATATCAGAGGATATGTAATATTAAATATGTTTGATACACAGGAACAATAACCACGAGAGAGATGATGGACAACAAGATAAAAAGACAAAAGAAAAGAAAACTCAAAAAAAAGGAAAAATGAAGAGCAGCAACACTTGCCCAAACACCATCCCCTTCACTTTTAGGCTTAAAAGCAGCTGCTGCAGCACTTGGATATCACCTTATTCCGGCAACAGAAAAAGAGATTTAAACTAAAATCATGCTATTGTTGCTGTAACTGTTGAAGCTGCATATTAACCAGATGTCTTTTTATTGTGTGTATTTAGACTTTGCCAACAATTGCAAGCCTGCTTTAAAAAAAAAAAAAGGTGGACTGGAGGAAAATGAAGGAGAGCACCTGTTAAAGATGGAGGCACTCTTGCTCTCCAGGATTTAGATTGTCAGCAGAAATGCAAAAAGACTGGGTCAGCAAAAATTCACGAAGCTTAACCACAAACCACAGACTTCCTATTGAGTTACCTAGGTGATGGGGAGGTATGGGAGGCACTTACAGCTGGCTAAAACATACATAAGACATGCCCGTACCCAATAAAGTTGCTTAGTGCATATGCTAAGCCCCAGAACTTTGTGTCTGGTTTCTCGTTGACCACGTCCCCAGGTGGCAGCCCCTAGCTCAAGGTGTGCTTTGAGCAACTCACCTTGTTGCACTCTCTTGGCAGGGCTGTGTGTGGCCCTGCTCCCTGAGGGACTCCTGGCAGAGGCTACGTGTAGTCCTGCCTTCTGAGACCCCCAGGACCAAGAGAAGGGTGCAATCTGCTAGCAACTGGAGGGCATTGACACAATGAGAGTCACCAGTAGAGACCAAAGAAAAGAATAGGATGTTTCTCTCCACAAAGCCCATTCCAGAATGACAAAAGAAGCATCTGCTCCGTGATCATATTGGGGGACCTGAACACACCTGTCAGCATTGGACAGATCATCTAGGAAACAAATCAACAGAGTAACCATTATTCTTTCAGAGGGAGAAAAGAAATCTAAGATTATCAGTGATGGGAGGGGGGAGGGCGAAGGGGATAGGGAGAGATTGGACAAGGGGCAAAAAGAATAAGTACAATTTGTAACAATATACATACTAGTAATATTGATTTGATCAACATAGAATCCCAAAAAATATTTATCAATTATGATTCAATTAAAAAAAGGTCCCATGTTTGATACTTTCCGCTGACCTTCCTTTTACAAAGTTTGAGCTACTGACTGTGCTATATTTTTGCCCATTGTCAAAAACAATGTGTAATTTGCAGTCTGGCCAATGATGAGCAAAAGAGAAATTATGTTTAGAATTAATCTGCCAGGTTAATTTAATCACCTTGTGATTGGGTTTATATCGGGCAGACAATCAGTGCTAACATTTCATTCCTTCTTAAATTCACCGGGGTCTGGGCAGTCTCATGAGATAAGAATAATATATCATTGCATTTCTTGTAGTGTGTGTACATCTTCACAAATCAGATCACATCTAGAATTCTTATTCAGCTTTTTGCAAAAATAATCAGAAACCAGTCTATGAAAAAGGCATCACATCGGATGAGAGAGTTGAGAATCAGATTCATCATAGTTAAATACTTGGTGCGTCATTTTAAAGACCTATTTGCAAATTTTGTCATTGGATTATATTTCCCCTGGAGAGGAGACACCCAGACGATCTTATGAACATCCTGACTGCAATTCCATCACATGGTTGATTCCTAAAAATTTCTTTGAGAAGTTAAATGACTTTACACAAAATTTTTTTAAAAAGGTAAATTGCTAGCAACTAAGGGAGTATTTTAAAAGAAATGTAGAATGGTAAAGATTTATTTTACAGTTTACTTTCCAAATAAAGGATTTTAGGATACTTATTCAGTGTTATTGTAATCTCACACTAGAATAAATGAACTGAAGTTTAAATTCTGGGAAAGGAAAAGAAGATTAAAAACTATCTAGTATTTAAATTCTGTGTGAATGTGAGGAAGGTAAGAAGAAGGGTTGGCTGAATCCTTAATGGCAAAAGGAATCTTCCAAAGTATTGGGAATGTGACCCATAAAAATCTTGGGTCACATTATTTAAAGATGGACTGATAGCAAGATTGTATTTTGCAAAGTCTGATTTGGATTATTTACACAAAAGATATCTACTAAAATATTTTGCCTATGAAATTGGTCTAAATCATAGAGTAATTATAATTGTTGTCAGAAAAAATGTTAATTTTCTCATGTCTTATTTTTTGAGATCAGTTCACAATGGGGTAATTAAAAAACAATTAAATGTAAACATTTAAGTAAAATTAAGTATGAAATTAATGAAGAAAAATTCACTAACTTAACCAGATGAGAAATTCTTTTTGGCGATTAATAAATGTAATGCTGCAACGGAAACAAAGCAGAATATAAGAATTCAAAACAAGGTCTACTGCTTTGAAATGAAACTGACCCTTCCTGCATTCAGAATGAATTTCAATTATGCTTTGAAGCCTAGCTTGTCAATTGCATTTTCCTTGCTTTATAAATGCACAATTTATTTGAAATTTGGATAGGGATGGCGCCTATTCAAATATGCATATGATGTCTTTCTTAGCATAAATAAAAGAGGCCTAAACACATTGATTATTTAGAATTTTTTGGGATGTACCCATCCTCTCTACTTGGTAATGGAGTAAGTCACAAACAGCTGTTGGATATTTTGTGACTGAAAGAAGTATGTTGTTAAATTGTCTTCATATATGACATTCAAATAATTTTCCCTTTGCTATTATCCTTTGCCAAGCAACTAATTTAGGACAGCAAGGATTAAAATAGAGAATACTTCATTCAAAAAGGAAAAAAAAATATATAATCAGCTCACCTGGATAAAGCCTTCATAAATTGTTGAACTCTGAAGGAGACACGAATAAAATGCAAAAATGTATTTTGAAAGGCAAGAAAATGAAGTAAAGATTTGAGCACCTTGTCTTGTTCTACTTTGGATTTATCTGGGTTCTCTAAATCCAAAATCCGATTAGCATATTTAATCTTATGCGGTGTCAGGAATGACATTACCATCCGGTAATCAGTCTATTATTATCTGTCTGAACTATTCCTAACCGTCTGTTTATTTTCAAATATACTCTTAGTGAATAATGATGCACTGTGTGCTTTTGTGGCTCAGGAGCTTTGATAGGGGTATATATAAAACACAGGTATAATGTTCACATGGTGCAGATAAAGTGGAAGAAATCCAAACAAATGAAAAGTTAAATGATCTTGTTTGGCAAGAGTTGGGTTAATTATTAGGTAATCACTTGCCTTTGTGTGGTAGACAGAGGCAGAGGCAGTACGGTCTATAGTATGGTAGAGGTTATAGACTTTGATTTGGAAGACTTAAATTTCAATCTCATTTCCATCTCCTAATTGACTTCCTTTAGATTCAATGTGTTCATTTGTAAGATTGGGATAAGTATGAGTATTACAGACCTGATTGAGAATTTTTGAAATCTCATGAAATATGTAAATGAAAATATAGTTTAGAAGTAGTTAAGAATCTTTAAATAAATAAAACATGTTATTTCTATTTATACTAGTATCATGAGATATTGGCCATAATTATTCATGTGGTCTTTAATGAGTCTTATCAATGCATAATAAACATTTAGGTTTGTCTATGGCTCCTTGCAAGAACCAAAATTATGGTATATATAAGGAGTTGGAAGAAATGGAACTGATGAGAGTTGAAATTGGAGAGGTAAATTACTATTACCTCTCCAAATGCTAAGGAAATTGGACTTTTCCTTTGTCCAAAGATGGGGGGGGGAGTGTTTTTGAAGAGTTTGAAGTAAGATAAAGACAAGATATGACTATTCTTTAGCAAGATCTCCTTGGCTACAGTGTGAAGAACGAATTGGGAATAAAACTGGAAATAGGGGAACCAATTTAGGAAGAAAAAAGCTGAATGGTCTGAAGTAGGATGGTGGCAATACAGGAAGAGGGAGACAGAGTTATAAAGAGGAAGAGGGAGATACTGAGATTCAAGAAGTATTAAGAAGTAGAAGGGATAGGATATAGAGATCGTTTGGCTATGGGGTGGAGTGAGGTGAGGGATAAAGTAGATAAATTAAAGATAACAATACCCAAACATCTATGTTGGGCAAGACTGTTGACATAGGGATATAGAAGCAGGAACATGCTTGGGAGAAAAAATGATCTAATTTTAGACATGTAGTATTTGAGAAGCTCTGGGACATCTAAGTAGGTATGTCTAATAGACAGTTGGAGAGAGAAATCTGAGAACCAAATAAGTAATGAAGGCCCTGCAGAAATGTGTAGAGTAACAAGATTAGAAGACCTAACCTAAAAAATGACCAAAATTTAAGGAATTGAAAGAGGAAACTGAGACTGGAAGTGCTTTTGTCAAGGCAGTGTATTAAGAAACTTCTTTAAAATAGCTTTGGTAAGTGAAAAGATGAAAGGATTTATAGTGAAACACTTGGGTTCAAATTTTGTCTCTCCAGTTTATTAACAATATGACTCTGAGAAAGTTACCTCCTCTTAGCCAAATGTAAAATGGAGGTAATGACATTAATATGCATTTGATAAGGTTGTTTAAGGATAAAATGGAATAATAATGATCAATATTTTATATACAAAGTTCTGTGTAAATATTAGTATTATGAGAATAAGCTAACCAGACAATTATGTTTCCTGAGGAGCCTGTTGTAAACAGGGATCTATAAGGAATTCTTATAAATATATTGGAAAGAACAAGCAAAAAATAACTTTTACAAAGCCCAGAAGTTTGAACATGAAGAAAATGTACAACTTATTAGTACTGATGTTGGATATACCAAACAAGGAAAATGTATGTGTAAAACAAACTTATTTATGTGGTAAACTTACCATCATTATGGAATGAAAAATGTGTATATTATTTGTGAGGATGTGTGAAGTGGCTGGCAACTACAGAAAAAGACAGGTATGGCAAAACGAGTAATCTGTACAAAATAAAGGGTATTTTTCTTAAATAAAAATTATTAGATACTGCTACAGCCATGAAAATTTAGAGGTCCACACAAATATGTGCAATTTTCTCCTGTCATCCAAGAACACACGAATCTCTGCTGGCTTCCCACGCATGGAGACACTCCCACAGAAGCCCTCACCATGAGGCAGAGGGGATGATGGTCACAACCAATAAGGCCCCTGAGGCTTGACGTGCACACATCATTGGGGAATCTTTTCTTTGGAGTTCCAAATTCTCCAAACTGTTTGACACTGGAGTGTTCAAACTTGTTCCAAAAACACAAGTAAAGCTAGCAAAACAAAATAACTTAGCAGTAAAGCTGTTAGATAAATGGTACTTTAAATCATTTTTACTCTTACTGATAGAGATGACTTCAGCTCACTGCCACCTGAGAACAGTAATAAATATTTATAACTTTCTACTGAGGTGTTCAGAACAACACGCTGCTCCAGTAGACTACAATTTCAAGCTAGAGTAAAATGGACGGGATAAAAAGTAAACAAAAATAAACTTTGTACTAGAGCACTTGTCCACTTACTCTTTTCTAAAATAGATGAGTACCATTTTCAGTTTCTACTCCTGGTTGGAACTTCGACAGTACTAAAAATGAAATCACTTCACAAGTTAAGTGGTTAGAAGAATGTTCTTAATCCATCAGTGTGAGACAAGGAGTTGGTCTGGCAAAGTTCCCATGAGCCCAGGAATGGAAAGCTAGGACATTTTTTCATTCTTTATGCTGCAGTTTGACTGTCTCTTATCAGACTTCTAGTTAGAAAGAAAAATGTTTCCATTAGCAGAAAGCCTTTAAAAAAACAAACAAACAAAAACTTAAAATCTGTTTTAAAATTTCACAGCAGCCCCCACAGTTCTGGTGGGCATCATTTAGAATGGGAATTGTGAAAAGGAGAAATATCCATTGTCTGGTGCTATGGCTTTGTCTGCGTAGCAATAATAGAGAAATACAGCATTCTCAAAGAAATAAAGAGATGTTGAAAGTGCTTCTTCCACCAATGAGTATAATTAAAGTATGTGGATTCATTTGAAAAATAGAATGAGGCATTTGCCTGTGAGTTTAACGAACATGTCCAAATATTCATTCCATAGTGAAATTTTTTTTTTCCCAAAAAAGTAAAAGAATTATCCATTTCCCCACACCATCTTCATTATGTGAATGAGCTTCCTTTTGGCAAATAAACTGAATTATTTATTTAAAAACCTATTGCCTATGACAATAAACTACACTCCCTCTTTCAGAAGCTGTTTTGAATTCCACACTGAGTGTCCTGGGAAGAAAGAGGACAAGGAGTAGTGTGGGGGAAAAAAAAAAAAAGATTTTCAGCATTTAGATGATTTTCATAAGCAATCCATCTCTAGTTAGCTCCTCACCAATGAGACTCTTTTTGAAGATGCATGCACTTGGCAACATTACTTCCATCTCCTCAAAATACAGCCTGTCTCTCATCTGCCCCTATGCATGACCGCATCTGCACAAACTATCAAACTCCCCTGCCCTCCTTTCTCAACCACTTTGCAGGTACTGTTGGTTTGCCTCAAGACCTAGACCGTTACCATTTGAAGACAGAAACTCCTAATTTTATATATCAGATTCACTTTGTCCCACATATTTTTCTACTAGAGAAAACCGCCCTGTTTAAGCTCAGCAAGTAAGAAGGTACTTTGAAGTTCATAGAAAGATTTGTATTACCTTTTAATTCTATTTTTCCATAAACCTTTTAAAGTACCCCTGCACACAAATTTCACTCAACATCCAGTATCCATCTTGCACACACACAGATATATTCAGAACCTGCTAGCTGGTTCTCAGCCCTAATAAAATTTGCATTGTAGACATTTTATTCTAAATAATTAATGAATTGGTTTCATGGAAAATTTTCACTAATATTTTGCTGTATCCACATTAGCAACACATTAGTTCTAGGACGAGCTGTCTACTATTATTTGTTATATGAGATTTAATGTAGTTTACTTGGCTTCTTAACAAGCTTTTACTTCCTCCTCCCATCTCATGGTCTTACCCTCCGAGGTTCCATTCTTTCTGTCTTCACCCAAATCCCTAACTGGATCTTTGAAAGCCTTAATCATTTTTCCAACTAAATGAAATATGTGGGCTTCTAATTCCTCATGAACAGTAAACAAGTGAAAATTTTGAAATGCAGACTGGTAATAATAGACAAATAGTAAAAATATACATTATAATAGAAATATAATTTTAAACCTGAAGATAAAGAACGATTGACATATATATATGTGTATATATGAAAGTCTCTGTGTGTGTATTAGATATGTAAGTATAACATTTATGATCAAATCAAAACTTCAAGTCTTCCAAATATGGAAACTTTAAAAAGGCTTTTACACTTTATTTTTTTTTTTTTAACAAATCGTTAATGCTAACCAGGGAATGATAACTGAAATCTGTCTTTTTCCATTTTTCAAAAGAATTTTCAAAACATATTAAAAAACACAACATACAAAACACAAAACAGATAAATATTTTAATGTATTGTTACATTCATTTCCATTAGAATACATTCATGGTACTTTCACCTCTATCATTTTTTGATTCGGCCATTTCTTCTACTTATATGTAGCTATTCACCTCTCAGAGGTTAGCAATTTAAGAAAAATTATTAAAATAATAATTTATTTAGACACCGATTTTCCCTGAGTTTGGGATTAAATATAAACCAAATTTATAACTATATTTGTTGACACTTTATATTTTACTTTCCTATCCTAACATTATGGAAACTTGGAATTTTACAATGTTATCATAGAATCTGCAATTAAAAATACATCTGGAGTAAAACTGACCCTCAAATCATTATACTTCATAATCAAGGCAAATCGTATTCCATACACTTACGTAGTTCAAACATGCATCTAAATGTCTTGTGTAAGTCTTAATTTGGTTTAAAGTCCTGATATCAATAAGCCTTCATCAATTACTAAGAAAATCACTGTTCATTAGTAAAATAAAGTTTTATCTGAGAAATTCATCTTATTTAAGTTAAATAAATTTTAAGTATTTAAAACTTTAATTAATAATATTTGGTAAGCTAAATTTATTCTTCTTATCATCCCTTCTTTTAATTTATTCTACACAGATTTTTAGTAATAGCTTCTACTTCCTATTACAGGGATAATCCTGCCCTGGGTTATACAGTATAGACTGCTGTAATTAATTTGCTGTATAATTTTCACCAATTAATTAAATTCACCTTTTAGGATTTCATTTCCTTATCTATAAAATAAGGACAGTAAATTACATATTTTATCCCTAAGGTCTTTTCCAGTCTAACATACTATAGTAAAGAGACAAATTATACAAATTTGTACATTTATAAACTATGTTTTAAAACAATTTCAAAACAACCTTATAAAATGAGTTTCTATGTTGCAAAATTGTTAATTATTACAATTTATTTTCTCTAGAACCTCACCGATTCAGTACTAAAATACACTTATTCTATCAAGGCTTCTTAGAATGTGTTGAAATAATGCCCAAATCAAGTGTATAATAAATATTGTTGGTAATGATTATATAATTTTTTGCTAACCCTGATACATCTCTCATCACAAAATGAAATAATGCCAGTGTTTTAAATTAAATATGTAAACCTACCTGGGAATTATTTAATATCTGACCTTTGAGGACAATTCCTTTCAAATACATTTAATTTCAGTGAAAAAGGAAAGAATTTCAATTTGTGTTAAGAAAAACTTTGGGTATATCGCAGACACAATGATATGCTTTCATTTCACTAATAGAGTTAATTGATAAAACAAATAATTCTTAACATTGTTCAAACTGAGACTAAAAGCAACACTATAACAGCAACACAGCTAGAACAAAGGAACCAGGAGAAAAGAGTAAGTGGGACTGCAATGGTAAGATGAGCAAAAATCAGATATTGACAACTTAAAGGTAGCAAAAAGTCTAAAAATCAATACAAGCTCAAAATTCATTAAAATTATTGTTTCATTTTTCAAATAAGAAATTTTAGTGATCCGTCTAATGCTTACAAGAGGCACTGGAATTCAGGTTTATTCACATTTCTAGAACACACTTCTATACAACATGATGTCTCTTATTAGAAATATGGTTTTGTAAGATAAAATTTTGAAGCGCAACCAAAAAAAAGTTCAAAGGTGACTGGCTGACCCAAATTTAACAAAATCTGAGTTATGCTGTAATTTATAAAGTAAGCATTCTGTGTTAAGATTAAACTATTCTGAAAACCCTACATGATACTTTGTGTTGTGATACTCTAACGTGCACTGAATATTTCTAATCTCATTTGAGGAATAAGTGGCATTAGAAATCAAATAATATAAAACCTAGTTCTCTGATTTAGAGATTGGGGTTTATTCTAATCCAGTGTTTGATTAACTGATGTGCAATAGCTCGGCTTGGTGGCACGAAGAAAGCCTGCTGTTTCCCTTTGGTCAGAACATCCACGACCTAAGATACACCATAATAAAATGCATTAGGATTTCAAAACTGTCATATTTAAATAAACACTTTTTCCATAGTTACACAGTTCAACTAAAATATGATGACTTTTACAATGGATAACAACAGTAAAAAGTGACAGCATCCATATTCAACATGCAAATAGTACAGTGCTTTTAATTGTTTTACTGAGTTATTGATTCAATTTTTAAAATGTTCCAGAAAGGCATATTCCCTCATGAAAATGAGGTCACGAAAAACCAAAACATATGCTCCACACTTAATTTCAAAGTGAAGCCAAATTTTGGGACAGTTTCCATTTTATAAAATTTTAAAACAATAATTTCTACCTTTTGGGGTTGAATATAAAATAAAATTAATTTTACGTAGACAAAGTCAGAAAGGATTTCAGGTCTTTCCTATCATAGTATGTCTGTTTACTATAAAATGCATTGTGTCATGCAGAACAAAGACAAATAATTTATCTTTCATTATATTATTTGTGAATAACATTTAAAAACTTCTTGTGAGTATATTTTTGTTATATAATTATGTCATTTTTATCCTCATGTATATTTTAAAGTGAATAAAAACTGTCCAAAAATTTTAAGCATTCTTACTGATTTTTTTTAGAGCTACTTGTTTTAATGCTATAAACTAAAATATAAAATGTCTAAGAATAATATTCCTGTTTCTCATCTGTAAACTAATGTTTATCTACTTTAAGTTCATTGAAAGGTATTGTCATTAATCTGAAGGAATGGCATCTGAAATTTGAAATGGCATAAAATCATCATTACTATAAGAATCTCACAAAACGAGTTAATATAGGGCGCATTAGTGAACACATAAAAGGGTACTTCAAAAAGTTCACAGAAAGATTTGTATTATCTTTTAATTCTATTTTTCCACTAACTTTTTGAAGTATCCTTGTACTCTCCCTATTGGGAAATACCAGTTATAGAATCTACGCATAAGAGGGCCAAAGCCATTCATTCAACTTGCTGAAAATATGCATCCTTGCTGTGTGCCCAAACCAATAGAGTCAGCGAACAATCAATAGAAGAAGGAAATTAAATTGAACTTTACCTGTTCTCTAGTGAACCAGCGGGCATCCTCTATTTCATTCTTGTCAACTTTAATTTCTGTAGACACTGCCACAGCTAAGCAACCAATCATTAAGGAGGAGGGCATTGGCCATGGCTGACAAGAGACATACTGAACATGGCCAACTTTGACTCCACTTTCTTCTTCTACTTCTCTTCGAACAGCATCTTCTATTGTCTCCCCTAATCAAATGGGGCAAAAGAACAAGTTGCTGGTGAACATGGCCTGGACATTTCATGCTTCAAATGGTTCAAACATTTAGAAATCACTTTAGACAGAAACCCAATTCAAAGAATCAGAAACCAGAAGCCTAAAACTAGACTGGACTTGAAGAAAACATTATTTTTAAAATACATGAGCATATACAGAATATCAAAATGCCAATAAGAAACTTTTTATTTCTTAAAGGTCTAAATTTGTCAGTTTCATTTAAAAAATAATAATTATAACATCTACAACAATCCAGCACCTACTATTGGTTAAACACTATGAAAATACATTCTATATTCTCATTTATATATTATGACCAGTTATAAATTATCATTACATGATTTTTACAAATGACTGTTTCTCCAGTAAAATCCTGAAACTCTTTTTTTATTATGTTGTCAAGCAATTATTGAGGATAACCTTTCTCGGGTCACTAAAAGTTTAAAAACCACATGAGATGAAACAATACTTATTCTTTCTAAGCAATTGTTTTCCTCTAGATGACTGTTGATTTGGCTATGAAAAAATAAAGTAATGCCTATAAACATACTTTCTGATTTGTTGGAATTGAAAATTAAAACAGAGAAAATAGTTTTTAAGTATAATTTATCTGAAAGTTTAGAAAAGTTTTGTTAAATATAGCAACATTTAGAAAAAAATATTTTTAAATATAGCTTTCTGTTTCAAATAGACTGATGAATTTCCTACATAAAAATTAAGACTTTCCATCAATCAGAAGAAAATATATAGTGAAAAGATAAGTCATAGACTAGCATAAGATATTTGCAAGACCATTTGCAAAAACTAACAAAATATTAGCATATAATGCATATTTTAAAACTCCTAAAATCAAAAATATAAAAGGATAAACAATCAAAACAAAAATAGGTAAAATATATAAACATCTAAAATTCAGAGAAAAGGAAAACTGAATACCTAATACACAATTGAAAAACATGCTCCATCAGCAGGGAAATTAAAAACACAACAACATACTATATCATACCTCTCAGAATAACAAATTGAAAAGTCTAAAAACCCTAACTTGGTGAAAATGTGGAATAACAGAATATTCCATGTACTGTTGGTGGGAGTGTAAAGAGGCAGGAACACTTCAGAAAGAAACTAAAAAATATCTAGAAAAGGTTAAGAAGCTCATATCATATGAGCTAGTAATGCTACTCTATGCATATACTCTAGATAACTCTTGCAAATGTGCACAAGAAGTATAAAAATATTCATTGCATTGCTGTTTGTAATAAGAACCTTGAAGTAAACTAAATGTGCACCAGAATGGATAAATCAGTGAAACATTCATAAATGAAATACTACCTAGCAGTTAAAAAAAAACAACCACCTAGAACTACAAGAGGTAGCATAGTGATTAGGAGCAAGGACTCAGAAGCCAAACTGCCCAATCTGAATCCCTCCCCTATAACTCACTAGCTGTTTGATCTTGGGCAAGTTATTCAATCCCCATGCCTTAGTGCTCCCATTTATAAAATCGCTGTAATAGTACCTACTTTATTTATTTATTTATTTAGTTTTGGTTTTAAAATATTTCATTTTATTTTATTTTATTTATTTTTTCTTATTCCCATTTTATTCATTTTTTTAAAAAAAATTTTATTTTGTCGATATACATTGTGGCTGATTATTGTTGCCCATATAGTACCTACTTTATAAACTTGTAAGAATCCTTTATTAGCATCATATTACTTAATATATGTAAAGCTTCCAGAACAGAGCTTGGTATTACATATATTTACTATTATTATTATCTAGCAATGCAGATTAATTTTGGAAGTTGAGATTAAACATTTATTAATTAGATATATTCATTCATTTGTTCCATAAATATTTATTGAGCTCTTACTACATGTGAGGCATCTTCTATAAGGATTTGGAACACATCAAATGAATAAAACAAAGTCCCTGGCCTTATGGAACTTGCATTCTAGTGAGAGAAAACAGTAAATAAATTAATAAATACATACACACACGCACACTAATTAGGTGGTGATAAGTGCTATGTGAATGCAGGGTATGGGGGCTAACTAATGCATTTGGGGCAATCAGGTAAAAGCCTCTTTGAAAAGAAGATAGTTGAGTCTAGTACAGAAGAAAGTGAGGTATAAACCATCTGGATACCCTGGCCAAGAGCAATACATAAAAGAGCAAATACTAAATTTTTAATAAAACAGACAAAATTACTTTGCTAGTAAAAACATGAAATTTATGTCATATTTAAATTGTATCATTAAAATTATACCATGTTTAAAATATTTTCAAATAACCCACTTTTATAACATACTTTATGAGAGATTATTTCTCAAATGCTATCTAAATTCTTATTTGAAATTTTAAGTTTAATGTAAATTATTATAAAAATTATTAAGAAAAGGCTTACCAGGTTCAATAAATCCAGCAAGGCAAGTAAACATGCCTGGGGGAAATCTTTTCTGCCTGCCTAAAAGACATTTGGTCCCATCTGGATGAATAACTTGCATGATTACCACTGGATCTGTTAAAATCAGATATATAAATGACAGGAAAAATAATTTAGATTCATCATGAAAAGTCACTGTCTGGTAGGATGATATAAAGATGTATCTCTTGTAGGAACAAGACTCGTGTGTGGTTATAAAAGATTGCTTCTTTCTGCCCTGATATAGCTGATGACAGAGTATCTCAGGGAAATTGCATAGAACACTGTCAGTAAGTTAAAGGAAGACCATTTTTGCCCCCTTCTTCCAATCTGAACAGCAACCTCTACACTTATGGTATATTAGGCATATTCTTATTTTTTTAATGGGAAAAAAGTTTGAGTAGGTAATACATGGGCATGAGGAAAATTTAAATATTACCACAGTAAATACAGTGAATTATCCTTTCCTTTCCATCTTAATCCTTAACAAAATGTTTTTAAAAGCTAATGTGGCTCCACAATTAGGTTTGTTTAAGTCATTAAAAAATAAAAATTAAATCACAGTTCATCTCTCTAGAAGTCACTAATCCAGCAAATTCTTGTCACTACATCACAACTGAGAACTAGGAATTAAATATAAAAAGCTCCTGAGCAACAAAAACAGATGTCACTAAGCCATGCATTTTAGAGTCTGGAAACATCCTCAGGTACTGCTGCTTCTATCAATTCTTTTTTCACACAGTTCTAAAGGGCTGGGTTATCTGATTCCCAAACCTACAGCAGACTCAAAGCAGCAATAAGAAGGAGAAAGGTACAGACAGTAGCAGTAATGAGAATCTAGCTCCAGCTGTATTGCTTTGGTGATGCCTCAATCAGGCACTAAATTATTGGGGCTTTTTTACCTTTCACTAAGTGGAGCCAGATTGGTGGGCTTTTGAAATCATGTATCTCTACACATCAAATTCATACCGATTAATCCAAAGTTAAGAAATGATGTACAATGTAATCATGTACAATGCGTTTTACTTTAAAATTATGAAAGTACATGTGGGGAAAATAGGATAATTTAGTCAGGCTCCCTTGGCTCAGGTCTGGTTGGAGGTGCACATTCTTATTCTTTGTAAACAAGTTGTATGGGTGTTGTTAGTGCAAATGCGTGCACTTTGTTGCTATTGTGTGTTCTTGAGTTTGTGAAGCAGAGCGGGCCAGCAGAGCTCCTGTCTAAAAATAGAGCACGTTTACTCTGCTGGCAGCTGCTCAGTTTTTTCTTTGGACTTTGCTGGTAGCAGTTGAGTTTTTGAGTTTCTCTTTGTACTGCCTAGCTCATAGTGTTTGTTGTGTGTGCTGAATAAAGACTATTCTTTCTTCAACTAAGGCTCCAAAGACCATTTTGCCAGTTACCTACCTCACAGACCTGCGTGTGAAGGGTTTGTGAAAAGGCTCGAGGGGTCTGTGAGCTCCAGACTCTAGCCCTAGCTCTACAGTAAACCATACTTTAATACTTACAGTCTAATATTTAAATTAAACATGCTTTTAATAAAATGGTAAACATTTAAGCTTCTCAAAAATGTGTCTATCCAGAATGTCTTTTTCCCCAAGATTCCAGCTGGCAGAGATTTCACCATAAAAGAAAAGGCTTACCAACTCTTGGATATGATGTATTATGAACACCATGGAGACTAGGACAGTCTTCGCTTAAACATACTCTTTTATAGCCACCTTCTTCGATTTTAGTTGAGCTTCCACATGTTGGGCAGAACTTATATCTACTGTGCCAGGCAAGAACAGATCTTGCTTGAGCTACAACCCCTTTAAAGGAAGCAGAAAAAGTTTTCATCCTGTGATAAATTGTAAAAATATTAATAGATAGGTAAACTGTTCTTAAGCTATAATAAGAACAGTTTTCCAAATAGTTGTGTGATCAAGGGTTTAGTATTTCTATTCTTATGCTGTATATTTTTCTTTTAAAGTAAAAGATTTAATTTTCTAGATGACAAATGAAAATTAACTTTAACTTTAATTTGAATAAAATATAAACTCTCACATTAGATAGATGTACTAACTCCATCTTACACACTGTATTAGATCAGGCTTTTACTATACCCGATTTTTAAATTTTGGATATACATGATTCTAGTGTATTGTGAATTTACAAATAGTGTCCTTTACCTTACCGATTTTTATAAAAATATAGTACAAAACCAGTTCCTAACTTACGCTTGGACTCTAACTATAGGAATCTATCTCCACCTTCCTTCTTGGAGACTAAGTCACTGCTGGTCCATGCCATTGAGGAACATATACTGTTTTCAACTGGAGACTGCATATTGTATAAAACATACTGCATTTACAACACTGAGGTTAACTTTGTTTATGAAAAAAATGCTTAATAGAATAAATCTTAGAATATACATCCTTGACATAGCCTCTACCCTGATACTGCAAAAAAATTAATATAGCCTGACCAGAAATATTACAATTTTACATGCCTGAAAAACTTGCTCTCACTTTTAAAATATATTATTTGGTCTATGGATTTTTTTTTGAAATAAACAAAATAATAAAAACCAATAATAACAACTTTAAACTTGGAAAAATGAATAAATAAAACAAATAAAAACAACTATAATACTGAAATTTAATGAACCACAGGCAACATTAAAGATCTGCCTACTACATTACTTTGTAATATGTAATTTACACTAGGGAATCTATGTTATTTCAGGATCATCAGAATAAGAAAATCTAACATTTACTGAGTATTTACTATGTGCCAAGCACCATGCGAAGAACTTTATATAGATTATTCATGTTCAAAACAACCCTATGAAGAAGGTAGGGACTACTATTATCTTTGTTTTCTGGAGAAGGAAACTGAGGCACAGAGAAGCTAAATAACTGTGTAAGGTTATAGAGCAATTGAGTTAAAGAACCTGTTACCTTACTAGTTTCTTTTTAAAGGGCAACCAACCAACCAACTAGCTCATTTATAAGATTATTTTGATCTTAAAATTATATATACGGCTCCAAAGAAAAGATTTTTTTTTTAAGGAAAGGTCGACATTGACAAGTGACCCCTTTCTAACCTCCCATTAACTCTTCAATCTGCTGTAATCTGGCTTCTTACCAAATCCTCTTATCAAATTATCAATAGCTTCATACTACCAAAACCAAACATCCTTTAAAAAAATCTTTGCCTTTATCTTACTCAAATTCTCAACAGCGTTCAACACACTTGATCACTCCCTCCCTGAAATACTCTGCCCTCTTGGTTTCCATGAGCACATTCTTGTGGTTTCCTCCCACCTTACCACCAAACGGTCTCCATCTTCCTTGACAGCTCCTTTGCTTGTACCTGACCTCTAAATTTAGGGAGATTCAGGTCTGATTCTAAGGTTCTTTTCCTTGCTTGCTCTCAACCCTCCAGTAATCTAAGTAGTTTCTTGGGATTTAAATACCTCCTTTGTATTGATGACTGCCATACGGGTATCTCCAGTTCAGACTTCTCCTCTGAGTTCCAGATTTTAATATCTTTCTCTAAAACTTAACACGCCAGAAGTAAACTCTGGATTTATTTACTCCAAGTCTGTTCTGATTTACTTGCTCTACCCATCACCCTATATTATCAAGAAATGATATCACTATCTACCAAATTACTAAAGTCTCAAATCTAGCAGTCATTCTTGGTTTTTTCCTTCATAATTATATACCCCATACCCAATCCATCAGCAAGTACTATTGATTCTATCCCCAAAATATATCTTGAATGTACTCTTTTCTCCATCTCTACTATGAGCACCTTAATGCTTTGTCCATATGCTTTAGTCTAGATTACCATCATCTCTCACTTATAATAATCTTAACCCACAGATCAAGCCCTATCAGTTCTACCTCAAAAATATCTCAAACTCTCTTTTTTGTCCATCACCACTGCCGCCATTCTAAACCAACCCCCTGCAAAATTTTACCCAGGCTATTGTAAAACCCAGTTTCCTCTAAACAAGACTCCTGACTTCCACACTTAATTACTTACAAACCTACAATTTATGCTTTACAAAGTGGCTAGAGTGATGTGGGTTTTTTTTTTTTGTTTGTTTGTTTGTTTTTTTAAACATAGATCAGTTTACAGCATTTAAATGGCATTTAGAATCAAAACCTAATTTCTTACCATGGAATAAAAAGCCCCAGCAACAGAAAACAAAAAACAAAACAAAACAAAAAAGTCAAGGTCTTCACCGACACGTTCAAAGTATTCACTGAAGAAAAATGAAACCATTATGCATTACGGTTAATTCTGAGGAAACCAATCTTGGCTGATTAAAATGACTGTAATGGCCAAGAAGAGTAGTTTCCTAAGGTGAGAATTTTAGGAAATTTTTATTTTCACTGCTTACTGGAAAAAGTGTGCCCCATGGAAATTGCAGATACATACAATTCCAATTCAGTTCTAAAAACCATATTCCTACCAATACAAGTAAGTAAGCATTGTTCATTTCTTACCTGCTTCTTTTTCTTTCAATTGCAGAAGAGCTGGCATTGGAGGATGAAGAAAATAACAATTTTCATGTCTTTGCTTAAATTCTTCGGCAGCAATAGGATCTATACCTAAAGCATACCAGGCAACCAATCCATCATCTTCTTCTCTTGGGACATCACCAGCATTATTAAGTAACTTTTTTTTCATTTCAAGTTCTACTCCAAGGAAAATCAAGGTGATCTTCTCAGGCTGAGCCAAATAATCCTTTATATCTGTGTAGTTCAGCTGACAAAGCCTTACTTCCGGCTGTTGGAAACTTTCTTTATTGCCACCTAGAGTAACCAAGGGATTTAAATCTGAGAAAAGGATATAAACTGTGGCTGGATGGTTTTCTTTAGCTAATAGCCAATCAGAATTATTTCTTTTTTCACTTTTCCGGTCCAGTAGTGTCCTGCCAAAATAATTTTCACATTCTTCCACTTCATTGGTTAGGAACCAAGGCATCTTTCCACCTTTAGCATTAGCTAGTAAGTTAGCTATATGCTTATAACCCCAAAATACAGCAATATCCAGTGCAGTCTGACTTGATTTATTGACAACTGACCTGTCACACCTACAGATGGAAGGAAAAATAAAATAGAATGTAAACATTTTCTCTTGAATTTATATCAATAAAATATTTCCATATGCACATTATAGCCCGTCTATTTAATGATTACATAGTTTTTTTTTGTTGTTGTTGTTGTTTTTTTCTTTTGGTACATAGTTAATTATTGGGGAGGTTAAAAGAACCATTTAATAATCATAAATGAAAAAGAGATAGTGGATATTTAAAATTAATAGATAATTACTTACAAAATGAAAAAGTAAGTTTTATGTGCTATAAGGAGAGACCAAAATTCTACAAGGAGTCCTTGGGAGTCACAGTGATATTTACATTTTCTATGTGGGAGAAAATAATCAAACTACTCATAAATTTGCTTTGCTATTAAGTACGAAGGGTTAATTTTTCAATTAAAAAGGTAAAAAAGTTTTTATTTAAAAATATGCTACCTTTTCATATAACAAACTGGTCAATGAGTTATTTACTACCCCAACAATATAAATATGACAACAAAAAAATTTTAAAGGAAATATGTAATAGAAATTAAACCACAAACCCTTTCAGGTAATAGAGCCTAAAATGTTTACCCTTTCTCAAGCAGAATTTGGACAACATTTTGGTGCCCATTCCTTGCAGCATACATTAAAGCAGTCCAGCCATTTTCAGAAGTTTCGTTGAGAAGAGCTGGAGAATGACTGAGTATTCTTGTTAACTTGGCAGTGTCTCCTTCTGCAGCTGAGCTGTGAAATTCAGAAATTATGTCTTGCTTTGGACTTCTTTTTACAGAAGACATTTCTTCCTTAAAACAAAGGAAAATATGAAAAAACCCTTCTCATTTGCAACTGCTTTTTGTATCAATAATAGAGGAACATTATCTAAGTGCTGATGTCATTAGAATAATAGTAATGGTTTACAAAAGTAATATACTCTTCAAAAGGTAATTAGTAGTAAACTGTCATTACAGCACATTTCAAAATTATCAGTGAGAATTATAAAACAGTTAAATCAAATTAAATATACATAATTATATAAAATATAAAATAATGTATAATAAGTTTTGGTAATACAGATAAGGAGGCCATATCTTTGGGAAGGGAAGCGAGGTAACAAGAATGGGTACTTGAGGTAGACCAAAGAAGACTTCATTAGGGAGTGGACACATAATACAGAGGGGGTTTGTTTAAAGCAGATGGAAGTAAAGGCACAGGTCTTTAGCATATGACAAGTAGTGTTCTCTGATTCTTGGTACAGGTATAGGTCCCTTCCCTCAGGGAAATGATGATCCTTTAGCTAATTATTCAAAAGCTTTCTTAAGTTTCACATAAAAACAATTTATTGCTTTACACTATAAATTCTGCTATCCATGTGGGATTGATTTTTGTTCATGGTGTGAGGTAGAGGTCAAGATACTTTTTTTTTTATCTCAATGGATAATCCATACAACTCAGCACTATTCTTGAAATTATCACCTTTGTCCCATTGCACTGAAGAATTATCCTTGTCACAAATCAGATGATCATATATTTTTGGATTTATTATTTGGAAAAGTTCTATTGGTCACTTTGCTGTCCTTGAATCACAGAAGCTTCTGAAATCATTAACTTTCTTTGCTTTGTAACTCTGTTGTTTCAGTGAATAAAAGGAATAATACAATAATACGCCTCTTAAATGTTGCCTAATTATGACTGCATGGCATAGGGCACAAACGGAGCTACTTTTTTGTGAAATGGTTGACGTTTCAATTGTCTAGGAACTTCTCAAAGTATTTTTTTTTAAGGTACAAATTTTTTTCTATGAAATACTATTAAGAGAAGATTTGGGATTCTAACTACATTTCTACCATTCTAAGCAATAAGGTATTCAGACTAAAAAGAAAAGGTTATAATCTATCATTTTTAACAGCTGTTGTCTCTTGGGTTCTGAAATAGCAATCTGGCAGATTAAAAACTTTGTAGTAGGAGTAGTATGAACCAAATTTAAGGGGAAGAATGGGCTAAAGATTAATGTCTTTATTTTCTATCTGCTCATGTCTCCTGTTTCTGTCTTTCTGCTACTTGTAAATGAGTTAAAACTGCTCACAAGAATGGAAACACTTGGATAAAACCTAATATTGAAAATCCGTTTACAAATTAAATTAGGAGTATATTACAAATAATTTTTACAAATTATCCTATATTCTATATTACAAATAATTTTTATTTTTTTTGATTTATTCTAGAATTTACCTCCCCACTCCTTTCACATTGAAATTTTTAAATGCTTTAAAAATATTATGAATAACAAAAGCTGTAACTTTTCAGGACTTTATTTTGAAGCAATGCTGTTCTAATTTGTGTATGGTTTCCCCTCCCAGTTGCCTTTCTCTTAAATTTGTTTTACATAAGCTCATATTACAGTTTCATCACTTGGATTTACTTTGAACAATATTTCACTGTCCCATGTTCTGAGGTCATGGTCACTCTCCTACCCTGCCCACAGGCCACCCCAGATGATTGCGAAATTGTCCTCCAAAAAATATAGTGTCATTCACTACCGCCAGTGCAATGCTTATGCATACAGCATTTTCTGGAGAAAGGAAGTAGAAAATGTATACTTTCCCCCTCAGCTTTCTCACTAGAAAAGCCATCTAGAAATAGTACTATTACTATTACTATTACTATTACTCATCCCAGAGAAGTCCAGCTCTACTGCTTGATTTATCTTTCTCATTAACGGTTCCCGTAGAAAATAAGAATTTGAAGTCACGAAGACGGTGGACTATTCTCAAAAGTCATTTAGAAGAATCTCAGGTTTAAAGGAACTTAGATATTAACCAAGCCAACACCCATTTTTACTGGTGTGTAGCCCGGGGGCCAATGACTTGCCCAAGGTCACATGGCTCCGGTGGGACAGGACGGATATGGCTCTGTCACTGAAGTCACTGACTGCCATTTCACATATTCCACCTCCTGGGCACTAAAGGCCATTTAACCAATTAAGCGCTACCTCTGCACGATCTCTCCAAACCGTCAAATGCCTTGAAATATTTTCTTGATATTACTGTGCGATTACTTTTTGTCAAGGTGAAAAAACATCCGAAGTAACGTTTCCTCTTCCCCATCTCAGAGCTTGGGCTGGAAACTCCACCAGCCGCAGGACAGCCTAAACCACCCGCCCTGTCCCTGCGGCTCCAGCTGCTGGCGCCGCGGCTCCAGCGCCTGCGCCTGCCGACCCAGAGCAGCGCCGGGCAGCGTGGAGACCAAAGAGCCCGGGGAACTGGTCACAACCACCAGAGAGGATACTGGGGCCAACTAACTCGCCGCTACTGTTACTAACCCAAATGTGGTCAGTGTAGAGGCCACCAAGATGCAATCGAAGGACTGAGAAAATCCGACTCTCACTTTTCCCGACGCCGGATGCAGTCTTCCCGACTTCCGGCGGAGGACCGGTGCTCTCGCACGGCCTTATGGGAAGTGTAGTTTGAAGGTCACAGGCTGTGAGCGATCCGAGGTCGGGTGGAGTTTGGGGTGGTGGCATTCGGGAGCCGAGACTGGAGATCCGAGCAGGAAGAACCAGTAACCTGGCGCTGGGCGAAGGGCTGACACTGAGATGTGTAGAGCGCGGTGCGGGCTATGGGAAAACTGTAGGTCTGTAGAAATGATTTTAACTTTTCTTGGATTTCGCACTCAGCTCTCCAAACTCCTCCCCAATATAGCCAGTGCATTGGAGTGTTCAAAGCATTCTTTCGTGTTAGGTGATCCTGGAATATTGGCTGGACCAAGTCCCTCCAGTACGTGACCTTAAACAAATTGCTGGCCTCTGTAAAACCCCAGTCATCTCACGAGAAAAATGGCACCACATATTGATGCGTATCTCGTTTGGTAGTCCTTTAAAAAGTATGTATCAAGCGCCCACAACACCTCCTTGGTTTGTGAGGTTTAAATAATATAATGCATGCAAAGCTCTTAGGACAGTGTGACAAGCTGGCACCCACAACACAATTATAGTTGCTGCTGTAATTCATTCTTTTGCTTTCTGAGCTTTCATGCTCCAAAACCTACAGATGTTATTTGAGTCTGAGATTATAAAACTAGGTGTTGGCGGTCTTCTAACTTCCAGACCAAGGATTTTTTTCTTTACTAAACTGCCTCCTTGGCAATCAGCACCAACTACATGAGTCTCTTAAGATTGAACACTGCTTCCTGTCAGGATTTTATGTATTAGAAGCTGCTTCTTCTCACAATGAAGTTGTATGTACCCCTTGACATTACTTTCATGAGACTGCTTTTTCTAACTTTGCCCTGTGCTTCTTTCTGTGTAGTTGTCTTCAGTCTGTAATGACTTCAGTGATCAAACAGATGGTCAGAAATACAAAGGTTTAGTTATGTCACTCAGAATACCCAATCTTTGTATTCAAATATATATTAAAGTAGATAGATTAGTATAGTGAGGACTCATGTATGAATGATCCAGAGTCAACAAGTATTAATACATAGTTCTCTCCTGGTCCTTATGATTCTTTTGAAGTAAATTCCAGACACCAGATTATTTTATTGATAAAATATAAGTACTTTTTCCAAAAAATAAACTTTGGAATTATGAATATATATCTAAAATATAAGTACTTTTTAAAAGAACATAACTGCAATATCATTAGTACAACTAAAATTTAACAATAATTCTGTAATAATATCATAAAGGAGATATTCAATATCAAATTTACTCAACTGCCTTGTAAATTTTATTTTATGTTTTCCAGTTGATTTACCCAAACAAAGTCTTCACGTTACATTTGATATTTTTTAAAATATGTAGATTACTCTCATTTTTTTTTTTTTGGTAGCTTATTTGTTGAAGAATAATGATCATTTGCTCTGTAGACTTTTTGACTTTCTGAATTTTACAAATCATAGTCCTGTGGTATCCTTTCCTTCTGTATTTCTTATAAACTGGTAGTTAAATTTATAGGATTATTCAGATTAAGGTTTGATTTTTCTTTTCCAAAAAGACTTCCGAGGTTGTATTAGTCCGTTTTGTGTTGCTATAACAGAACACCCAAGACTGGGTAATTTATAAAGAACAGAGGTTTTTAATTGGCTTACTATTCTGGGACAGCTGCATCTGGTGCAGGCCTCAGGCTGCTTCTACATATGGTGGAAAACAACAGGCAGCCGATGGGTACAAGCACATCACAGGATGATAAGAAGCAGCAAAGAGAGAGGGGAGGTGCCAGGGTCTTTTAAACAACCAGCTCTGGCGGGAACTAATAGAGTGAGAACTCACTCACTACCCCCACCCCCCAGGGAAAGCATTAATCCATTCATGAGGGATCCACCTCTGTGACTCAAATAGCTCCCACCTCTGAAATAGGCGGATCAGATTTCCACATGAGTTTTGGGGGAAGACACGTCCAAACTCTATCATAGGTGTTATGGTTTACTTCCTATTGCATTATGTTAGAAGGCATACAATGTCTGGTTGTCTCTCTTTTTGTCTGGTTGTAATTGATAACTGGGTTCAGATGTTGCCAACCTGACAAAGTTTATGATAAACAGAAAAAATTTTCCCATTAGCTTTTCAGCTAATAGTTTTAGCAGCCCGTGATGATTGTTGCCTACCTGTATCCATTATTAGGAGTTGCAAAATGGTGATATTCTAATTTGATTATTCACCCTATGTTTAATAACTGAAATTATTTTATAATAAAAAACTTTATCTCGTTAAGTATCTTTACAATTTATAAGGAAAGGTAGGATAAATGTGGATTTTCTTCTTTATTTCTTGGTTTTCAGAATAGTTAGTTTCCTAATAGCCTTCAATTTAAGTGTATTTATGAACTCATGAGTGTTAACATCTTTGATGTATTTTAGGTCATTGAAGACATTATTACTTAACAGATATTATTAATATTTATTATTTTGATGCTCAAATTATTTCTTATTTGACCAGTAGGGACCACCTCCTCCGCAAGTTGGCTCTTGAGTTTTTTTGACCAGACCCTGGTAGTACTTGATTGCTCACTTCCTTTCTTGTATGACAAAAATGCTTTAGGCTCATCTTGTAAATATTCTGCTCCAGATGTGGAGTCACCATTTCTCCAAGGAGCCTTGATTCCTTTTAGTGAAAATGGTATTTAGATACCACAGTCTTTGTACTTGGGGTGCTCATTGCTAATGGATTACTGAATACGTCTCTGCGTGTAACCCTCTCCTAGGGAAATTGAACAGCTACAGATTCTTTTCAGTAGGAGTTTACATTCCAAGAACAATCGTGTCAACAAAGATCTTAATGGAATAAAATACTGTTTTCATTTTATTACTTTCTCATTTAGAAACTTAGAGGTTCCTCAATGCCTACAAGAAAAAGTTAAAACTCTTTAGCATTAGCTTCAGATACCCTCCTTAATATGGACTCAACTTATATGTATTTTTATCCATATTTTTCTAAGAATTTCCTATGTAAATAGGCTCTGTGATCCAGCCGAATTAGCTTATACACTGGCCTGGGATACCTCTTGTGCTTTCCTACCTCACTGTTTTGTGCTCATGCCACTTTCGTAACTTAAATGTTTTCCTTTGTTTAAATCCTACCCACTTCTTAAAACCCTGCCTCTTTTATTGGATCTGCTAGATCATTCTGTCCACAGTATTATCAGTTTCCCACCAGCATCTCTTTGCTCTTACCACTTCAGTGTATACTGGTCCTTTTTCCAACTGTCAGCACCTGTATTTCTTTGCCTGAGGGCTTCTACTTGTCACCAGAACACACTTTGCCCTCTAGCTCAGGAAATCAACAAAGCCAGATAATTAATATCACTTGTAGCAGCCCTCAGCTAATGAATGACATGACATGAATTGATATAGAAGTACGTCAGCATTTCTTACTCTCTCACTCAGAGGCACATGTTCTGCACTGGCTGTCACATTTCCCCAGTGGCATTAGGTTCTCTTTTATCTATAGTGAACACTTGATTAATAACAACTCTTTATTGGTTACCTTTCCTTTCCTGTTTCCCTACCATTCCTTCCCTTCTTCCCTACCTTTGTTCCCTCCTAGATAACCAATTACACATGCATCCTTGTCTCAGGATCTGCTTCTGGAAAAACCTAAGCTAAGACAAGGATTTTTTTCCACCTCTCAATTCATAACCCCTGCTATGTAGTACTTAGCTTCCTCTGTATAGCTTGGGAGAATCATTAACTATCATTAAATAAATGAATCCCTATTGCCAGTTATTCTGGAATGCATTATATTATTCTGTTGCCTTTTTGAGAACAGTGTAATTGCAAATCAGTGCATGAGATGAATAATTTGATGTTCAAGTTTTTAAACAACTATTTTTTTCTCCGTCCATAGTATCATTTTACAAAATGGCTTGTCCCTCATTGTTATGAGACCTCTAAGTCCACATGGACCTCTAGGTGTACTTTCGTTTTAGCTGCTCTGGAAAGTCACTTGCTACTGTAAGAGAGTTTCACATGTAACTACAGATAGAGGAGTTTCTAAGTTACATGCATTATATATATATTCTACATTCTTGAATATACCAACTTTGTTCTGCAGTTAGGACCTTTGGACTAGCTGTTCCCTCCTTTTGAAATACTCTTCCCAAAGGTATTCTAATTACAGGCTCCTTCTTGCCATTCACTTGTAGGCTCAAATGTCACTTTTTTCCCCTGATCACTCAGTTAACAATAACTCTCCTACTGATATTTTCTTATTTCTGGCATTCTTATTGATTCTTACTTTTGATATTTCTTGTCTCCCTATTAGAATGTAAGCTGCTCATTTATCTCATTTGCTGCTGTTTTCCCAGGACCTGGATTTCTGATTTGGCATCTAAGAATCCCTAAGTCAATATTTGTTGATGTTGAACAAATTGTTATTTTCATATTAAGTCAAATATATTTTTGACATTGCTACCATATCTTGGTAATTAGAACTTCTCAAAAACATTAAGCAAGAATACATCTGACTTTCTGTGATTACGTTTTCTTGTATGTTTATGGAATTTAGGCAGGAAAGTAATATCTGGTTGCTCCCCTCGAGGAGCTCCTTGTCTAATGAAGTAAAATAGATGATAAACAATTACATTTACTAGATAGAATGAAGACAAAGTGGAGAGCACATCGTGGGCACCCAGTCTAGACTTACAGGAAAGGATCAGAAAAGTAATAGTAGACACTGAAGTGCTTACCCATGTTTGGTTCTTCTCTTTCCACATCTTCTGGGAAGAGGATATGGCCCAGGCTCCTTGAAGCTAGGCATGGTCTTGTGACTAGTTCTAGCCAATGCTAGTCAGAATGTAGTGATATTGTGGTGACAATGACAGAAGTGTGGTTTCCTGGGCACAAACAGTTAAGAGACAGTGTATAGCCCTCCAGATCTTTATTACCCAGTTATGGTAATCTGGAAGCACACGTTAAGATGACAGAGTGACAAGATGATAGGACTGGCACTCACCTTTGGGAGGAAACTGTGGTGGATAGCTGCCAGATCTGCAGTGGACTTTGTATGAGCGAGAGATAAACCTTTGTGGTATAAGCCACTGAGATTTCAGGATTTAAGTTGCTCCCTTACCATTGCATAGTCTATTCTGAGGAGTACAGAACACAGTGAGGATGACCTCTGAAATGACAGGACAAAAATCAATTTGTTAGAGGTTCTTCCTTCTTACCAGAGTAGAACCTTGTCCCTTAAAAAAAGTACGAGCAAGCTTAGAGATAAAAGTAGGTTAATATTCTAGATTCTAAGGAGGTAGCAGAGTCTACGAAGGGTCAGATATGTCAGAAAAACACACCATAAAATCCTGATATTCAAAGGCCTTGGTAGGCCGAGTGCTGACAGCGCTCTGTCAGCAGCCCCCAACTTGTCTGATTTAAGGCCTGTTGTGCTCACTCTGCTTTTACAAATACATTTCCCTTTACTGAAAATGACAGCCTGTAATAGCAGTTGGCAGAGGTGACCAAAATAAAACACTTTACCCTTTACAGTGTGTACATCCACAAATGCCTTTAATCTTTAAATGCACTCATTTATGATTTTTATGGGTACCAAGCCACTTTTGTAGAGTTTAATGGTAATTTCATGTCTTATGATTTTCAAAAACAATTTTCAGAGTTTTTCAGTCTTGGAAGTATATGGAAATGATGGTATTTTTCACACAAACATCAATTTAGTTTATGCATTTTATAAAGAATTCCCAAATAGCAGTTTATTCTTATTTACGAATCATTTCTCCTCTTTTGCTGTATGAGTTGTTTTTTGAAGCAACGGCCATGATGTGAGGAGGAGTCTGTCTGATCAGAGGCGGAATTAGCATTGCTTGAAAGAGCAGCATTCTTTCTGTGTACTCAAGTTAATTGATGCAGTAATTTAATCATTGAGCCGTTGTTCACATTTCATGTTTAAGTCACTTAAAGTTGATTTTTTTTTCTTTTTTAGAACATCTAGGTTGATGAGCATTTAAATTGATTTGTAGCATTTAAAAATGTCCTCAAAACTGATTGCAGCATGACATTCTTCAGATTCTGTATTCAGTTTTAGTTTAGTTATTTTGAAGCTTTCAGATGAAAGACAAAATCTAAATTTAATATTCTGCAACAGGTTTTTCCATCACCATGCCAAAGCCCAGAGGAGCACAATGTATTTTTTGAGTTCTAGTCTTCTTTTTTTTCCTTAGGATATTTTTGACCCCAGATATGCTTTCCTTTAAATTTGACTCAGCTGTGATCATGGTTCTGACCTCTAGCCTTGAAAGAAGACAAGTTATCCCTCTCAGGAGCTATGCCTCAGGCACTTCGCAAGTCAGCTGGCAGGGATTATTTCCCAGGCTGTGAAGCAATGACCTTCTGTGAGAGTGAATGTCTGCAGTGCGCGTAAATTCCTGCAGCCATGATTGAGAGCCTTAGGTTTGTTACCTGCTCTATGAATCAGAGTCCATTCTTTCTCCGTGGAGGACGGGTAATTTAGTGCTATATTTAAAGCCACATGTTATGTGCTCACATGTTGGTTAATTTACTGTTGAAGGTGAATTGTTTTTGAGCCCAGCATAGAGGTAATTCAGAAGTAAATCTGGAAATTTGGAATAAAAAACTGGGATGACTTTATTGTAATTAGAGGGCACCTTACCTGTTATTTCTAAACAGAGTGTCCCAACAGTGCTCTCTCAGCTGTCCCAACTTGTCTGATTTCAGTATCATAGAGAGGATTTCTGTTACCTCTTAAGCTATCATTACAACAATAATATAATGCTGATTGCTACGATATTTTCAGAATATATTAACCAGAGGAATAAAATTTAGAATGATTAATAAACACTATTTGAATCTGTGGAATGGCGTTTTATTTTTATTCTATGAACAGAATTGTCAATCTGAAATTTCTAGAGTTTTAAAAAATTGTAATCCATCTCTTTTTTTTGAGGAATATAGTCATTCCAAAAAGCGTTTATATATTTTTATAACGAACTGATTCTCAGCATCATGGGATGATTTTTGATGTTGCTTTATATATTTTAAGTTCTTTTGTAAATTCCTTGAGAATCCACTTATTGCCACTATACTATTTAGCTAGTTCCAATATAAATCTAACTGACAGAATTGTGGGAAAGCCAGAGTAATTTAAGAGAGGAGCTATGTCACTGAAGGCCATGTGAAGTACTTGAAAAGCCAGGATAAGGAACCATTATTACCCATTACAAAATGCCACTAGGGATATCTCATATAATATACCATTTTGTCCTAGTTAAAAACGGTATCCATTAGGGTGAAAACATTTCCAATTTAAATCACACAGAGCTTTTCTGCAAACAGGACAATCAATATGATACTTCTCGTGTAGGTCCAAGCACTTTGGTCTGAAATAAAATTTGAGCAGTAATTAATTCATTCATTCACTCAAAAATGGTTAAGGAATTCTTAAAATGTCATTGGTGGATAGCACTTGAAGTTACAACTAAATCATATGATATTATCAAATCTTTTTCTTTTTCATAGTTTAAGCTTAATGGAGATTAGTTATTCAAAATGTATCTAATTTTGTTAAATCCAACTATTTAAACTCCAGTGGAGAAAGCATAACTTACCTATGTTATATCTCACAATTCTCCTTTACTTGGTTTCTGGTTTTCTTAGCAAAGGAAATCTGTGATACATTTGGATGCAGATTTATTTAAAAGTCCCTGGCCTATGGAATCTGGTAAAACAGAGAGAGAAAACAGAAACAATACTATCTTTTTTCCATCACCAATATGATGGCATGACATAATCGGGTACTGGTCTTAGCATTATATTAGGCAGTGCCCGTCACCCTAAACCTTTGCCTTCCCTCTCCCTTTCTCCTTCTCCCTGTCTTCTACAATCGAGATTTTAATTTTGCTTACATAAAAAAACTAGTGATTACATTTTTTTTTAAAGAATTGATTCTAGTCATGAAATCAGAATATAATTTAATCATTGAGTGTTAATCATCTCAAACAAGATGAAAATGCATTCTAATTTCATTTGTAAGTCTGCTTTTGGAAGGATGTATATATTATCTTCATGGAATTGTATAGGACCAAAATGTAATGAATGCTGTAAGTCATCTCGATTTACAATGTATAATCTTTTTTCCTTCTAAAAAGCCTCTGCCTCCTCCATGGCATTCCTATTGTGCCACAGTCATCATTTAAGGTCTTCTCACCAGGATTACTATGGTGGCCTCATAACTGCTTTATTTGTCTCAGGTCTCATCCTCTAATTTACCTCCCAAAATACAACCATAGTGATCTTTTAAAATCAGATTGTTCTTCATTTATTTAAAATCCTTTATTTCTATGTATCACCTTCAGGAGAATATAGAATATGAGGTCTTTTCTGTTTCTTTACTTGCAATACCATTAATGAAATATTTTTGAGGATATACACCTAACATGTTTATTTAATCATTTATAAGTTACACACATGTACAAGGTTTAAAATACTGAAATATTAGGTGCATTGTATACTATATACAAAAATTGAATTTTTAAAAAAGAGATGGTAAGAATAATTTTAAAAAGAAGTGCTAATATTTTCTTCCTGTACTCACGTATTTGTCTTGTGTACCCTTGCATGTATGCACCCAGCTTTGGAGAACTCCGTCACTCCCCAGTTTGCTTCCTACTCTAGAGCCACACTAAATAATGACAGAGGTTTTGGCATGTCAGCTCCTATTTCTTCTGTCAGAAATACCCACTTCACTCTGCCTACTCACCTACGCAGCCTCTTCTTGAGTAATCCCTACTTAATTTTCAAGACTAAATTCATATGTCACCATCTCAGGAAAACCAAATTATATCCCCTTGTCTGCTTCAAAAGCATTCTGAGTGAATCAAGAAGGAAGGAAGGAAAGAAAGAAAGAGGGAAAGGGGGGAGGAGTTAACAGGTGTGTTCAAGATAAGACAGTCAGTCACTGGTAGGAGGATTTTAATCCACATCTCATGGTTCTCCGAAGGTCAATGATATTGAAGGAAGGCAATTTTTCATTATTTTTAGGTAAGATATATATCACTATCAAATATAAATATTGCTGTTTAAGTGTTCTCAGTTTTACTCCAGGTTCTAAATACTCACCTGGTAACCTTTTTTCTGATTGAAAGCTTCATTTTTGTCCTTCAGAAAAAAAACATATTTTCTCCTGTTTTATATAATGCCATAGGACTAGCATAAGTACATAAAATATCGAAGTGCTTAAAGTTCCTTTTGAAATGAGTGTGAGGATGGAGTGAATCATAGGAAGCAGGTTATGGATAAGGATAATGTATTTTGATGTTATTCAAATTCATTCAGCAAAGACCAAATAAGTCAGGGCAGATTTGCTGGTTCATCAGTTGTGCTGCTTCTGCATTCTTATTAGTAAACTGTAACACATTTTACAAAGACTCAATCTTTTCCCACAGGGTACAGCTCTAGGTTAAGCCTAAAAAGCAACTTTCATTATAGATCGCTCACTGAAAGTGGAGGGAAGCAATTACAGTATCTCTTTGAAGAGGTGTATTGGCCAAACACTCTACTTTGGAATAGTGCATTATGCTGGATTAGTTATTTAATACTTCGGGTATTATTGAAATTTAGCAATGTGTCTAGATGCCCCCTTGGGCTTATTGATATTGTTATAAAAGCGACAGAAAAAAAGAAATGGAAAAAGAATATGATGCTCACCAAGCCTCTTAAAAGTTAAAATGTAAACATTTCCCAATCATTATTTTAGCTTTTTACAGTTTACAGTACCAAGGGAAGTTGTTTTGAGAATTTATAGAAACTGATATTCATCCATTTGACCCATTGTAGTAATCATTATTTTGTGACTTTCTTTTCTTTTCTTTTTTTTTTTGGCAGCTGGCCGGTATGGGGATCCAAACCCTTGACCTTGGTGTCGAACGCTGCACTCTAACCAACTAACTGAGCTAACTGGCACTCTGACATATTGATATGACCAAATTTTCATTCTGTTGATAACTTGTTTTTGAGCACATTTCAATGTAAAATATAGGGGCTCTTCTTTTATATTTAATCTGTCTTAATTTTATCATTTGACAAATAGGAATAAAATGAATATGATCTACTTTTTTCCTAATGGGCCAATCATAAAACCGTGGCTCATTTTAGGCAAATCAGTCCTTCTGAGGAGTCAAATAGTCTCCTTGGAAATGGCTGACTCTTTTCTCCTGAAAGTAATGAATTTCTGTCACCTTTCTCTGATAGTGGGACTAGGATATTTTATTTTTTATTTCTTTAAACTTAAAAGCTCCAAGTTATTTGAATATGTCAAATTTAAGTTATTTAAATTAAATTGAACCTTGTGATTCTTTCTTGAAGGTTTCAAATATGATTCAAATTTGGAAAAATAGTTTTTGCCAGCTAGTGAATGATTTCTCAAATCCTGAGTTGAAATTTCTCTATTTAAATGGCATATCTTCTTTATAAAAGTAATTGCTTGTAAGAAATCATCATTGGCATTCAAATCTTAATCTAAGATATGTTTCTTTCATTAAGTACTTGCACAATGTTGTTTTTTATTTACATAGGTCAATCCATGGGACTTTTTTTACATTGTCATCTTTACATACTCATTCTTAAAAAGTTACAATGGAAACATGCTATATATACATTCCAGTGCATTCTTGTGGAGTACTGTGCCATATCAATTCTGTTCTAAGTGCTGTGGCTATTATTTATAGTGATGCAGTTACTATATATTAATTTGTTCCTGATTTTAGCTTTTCCAACTGCTTGTTTTCATTACCAAGGACAAAATCTGACTCAGAGATTAAAATTTCTAAATCCCATCAGTGAAACAAAAATGGACTCTTCAAAGCTGAAATAACAGTGAGAGAAATAAATTGTAGCAATGAAAGTGATGGATTTATATGAATACCGTTTATATTAGTTGATGCATTACATTACTTTCACCAGTATAAAACTTCAATAATTCAAGTGAGTGGGATTATTTAAAAGACATACTTGATATTTACTAATGAAATAATAGTTTCTTATTTTCTTGTCACAACTGCATTTTATTTCTTCCCCAAATTCTTTTTGCTTCAATCGTACAGCTATGATAATATTTCGTTGAAGTACAGTTTTAATACTGCCTGCCTGCATTCAAAACCTGGTTCTGCTACTAATGAGCTGTGATTTGGGGGCCCATTACTTAATCTGTGCCTCAGTTTTCTCATCTGAATGATGGCATAATTAACAGGAACTTCCTTATAGAATTGTTACAAGCATTAAATGAGTAAATACATGTAAAAAGCTTAGAGTAATATTGGCATATGTAATTTAAACAGCATTGGAATTATTTCTTAATCTATTGTTATGGACATTAAAATGTTTTTGTTTCTGAAATATAGAGTGTTTATCCCAAAACTTCCTAGAATAAAAAAGTGAATTGCAGGTGTATTCTCTCATTAATATGGCTTATTGTGGTTCTAACTTTGGGGTTAGTGGAGAAGTAGAGGGAGTCTCCAAAATGACTTCGTTCTTCAATAGTTTAAGCTTAGGTTTATGGAAACTGTATGCAATCATCAATTCTGATGTTTCTATTGTGACGTGCGACTCTTGTTTTTAGTTTAGGAGTTATAGCAATACATTGTAGCTGCCTCAGTCTGTTTTCTGTTACTTATATCAGAATACCTGAAACTGGGTAATTTGTGAAGAAACAGAATTTATTTCTTACAGTATTGGAGGCTGGGAAGTTCAAGGTTGAGGGGGTGCATCTGAGGGTCTTCTTTCTGGTGGGAACTCTGCAGAAGTGGCATAGGGCATCACATGGTGAGAGGGCAGGAGCATGTCCAAATAGTCTTTTCTTATAAAGCCACTAGATAATGGGTTATCTCATGATAACCCATTAATTCATTAACCTATTTGTCCATAAATGGATTAATCCATCCATAAAGAGTGTAGCCCTCCTGATTCAATTACCTCTTAAAGGCTCCACCTTTGGGGATTAAGCTTCAACATGACCTTTGGAGGGGATGAACATTTAAACCATAGCAATAGCATTGGACTGAGGCCTTCATTATGTACACTCTGGTCAACCCAAAGGATGTAGGGTTGATATACATGTAAGTAAATGTAATTGTAATACCCTTAAGAGATACAATGTACATTGTGTTATTTGGTTCCTACTCTATGCGGTAGGCATAGATTATTATCCTCATTTTTCTGATGAAGGCTCACTGGCTTACAGAGGTAAAATGACTTATCTGAGGTTACACAGTTACAGTAATCATAGTGGCAGAATGTATGGAATTCGCCTCATGTTTAATTTTATATTTACTTGATAACTACTTCTAGTTATCAAAACTATTAAATATGACATATTGTTTGAAGAAAAGGGTACTTACACAGAAGTAGAGTTAATATGTGGATTGTATAAGAATTTAAAGGGCTACAGGTGATATCAAATGACTAAAAAATTAGGACTAGTATTAACAATTGCTTTGGTTTGTAGTGTTTGAAAGACTCAGAATCTTTGGTATCAGGTTGTTTTCATAGTATTCAAGGAGAATATATAATTTGTCAATAACTTTTTCTCAACTGATATATTGTTTTGAAAGTCATAATATTTACAGTTTTTAGTAAAGTATGGATACTAAAATTAGAATGTTTTTGAAATGTATTTTAAGAAGAAATGTCTTTTTAATAAATGTGTTGGCAATCCTTAGAAACATAGAGGAAGTAGTAAATCTATCCTTTGTTAAGTATTATGTGTAAAGATCCTTAAAATCATTAACAACATGATAGCTTGAAAACTAAAAGGACTTATTTAAAACATTAGCAATAAGTAAATGAACTCCATACTGAAATATTCACTTTCTTATTACCATTTTTATAATGAGAATCTGTTCGATACATGTGCCTGTCAGTTTTTGCCATACTGCAGTAGTACCAATCAACCCCTAAATTTCAGTGACAATATAGGTTTACTTCTTGTTCATGTTACATATCTATTGCTGGTTGACCTGTAACACATTCTCACATTATTGTAACATAACTGCCCATTTTTGTTCTTTCTTGTGTGGTCAAAGGGAAAGGGAAGCTATGCTGGAACTACTTGATGGCATTAAAGTTTCTTCTTGGCAATGCCACAAGTCACTTGGTCTTACTTTGGACTGGCCAAAGCAAGTCACATGGTCACATCTGATATCAAGGAGGTGGGAATTATATTTCTTTCCTAAGGAGGATCACTAGAGAGGGAATTTATAAGGAAGGTGAGTGAATATTTTGAAATAATAATGTATTCTACTACAGGTGCCATTATATTTCCTAGGTATAGACTCTGCTCAAGAAAACTATTGCAGTTTTCTGTGGAGGGTTGCTTATCTCTAAAATTTTATCTTATGGGCAATATCTACATTTTTCAGTTGTTATTGTTGGCTCCGGTTCTAATTTTTTTGCTGTTGTATTAAAATTTTCCCTGTATTACTTGTGTCAACAAATTGTTGAAGTCAATGCTTTTGGCTTCAAGAAATAGAATTCCATGGCAAACTAGTTTTACTGAAATGGGGAAGGAGGTTGTGTGGCTACAGGAGAATGTCATGGAACCTATGGGCATGAGTACTGCTATGCTCATGTGGAACTGGAAAGCTGTCAGGCATTACTCCCTTTCTCTCTGTGTTTTCTTCTTTCTTTTTTTTTCTACAAGGGTACTTCAAAAAGTTCATGGAAAAATTCGTATTATCTTTTGATTCTATTTTTCCACAAACTTTTTGAAATACCTTTATACATGTGTTTCCTTCTTTTCTCTTTATGTATGGTCATTTCTCCCTTCTTTTCTATCCATTTGGTACTAGTGGCAGCCCCATAGCTCCTGAGTTTACCTGTCTCCGCTTCAAAAAACATCAGAGACTAAACTTTCCTTTCTGAATCCCAATTCTGAATTCCCATGAAAGAAGCACCAGTTGGTAGGCTATGATCCACGAGGGTCATGGAATTTAAATCTCTATGGATATAAGAGGTGGGAGGGGAAATTCACAGAAAGAGGGTTAGACAGACAATCCAAAAGCTGTCTATCACGCAAAGGTTAGATTTCTTAAAGTAAGGAGCTTTAAAATGACTATTGTTCATTTTAATAATAATAACAAATTCCTGAATATATTTTAAAGAAGTTCTGTTACTGTTTTTTATTGTCTGATACACAGGGAAATTGAAGCATACTGATAAAGCTTTAAAGTCAACCAAGAGGTCAGTTTTGCAGCTGTTAAATTGTAAAAGAAAAAAGTATTTGGTATACTTATGTTCTTTTACACTTTGTTTCTGCCTTACCCCAGAGGCAGTGTTAGGTCAATGCTCCAACTGCACAACTAGCCATCTCCCATAAGACCCAAGGCTGCTGTAAATCATGTTCCTGTGGAACGGGGAAAAAAAGAAAAGAAATTCTTAATATTCTTTAAAAAAAAGTATTTCAGTCTTTCTCAGATTTGAAAGTACATATTAAGATTTTCTAATATAATTTCAATGTTCTCAAATCCTGTGAAATTTTGCTGCACTGGTAAAGCATATTAAAAATATCAATGCACTGTACTTTTTTCTCTGACTTTTTATTTAGAAAGTTTGGAAACCTAAGAAAGGCAGAAAGGTGCAACTATAATTTTCCATATGTCTTTCAACTGAACTCAGCAATTTTTGCCACATTTGCTTATATATCCTTACATCTATGCTCATATCTTCCTACATACAATAAACATGGTTTATTCAGTTTAAAGAAAGTCACTTAATCACTTAATTCCTTCTGGAAGAACTTTATTGCCTTCACTTTTTTTTTTTTTTTTGTGCTGCATTCCCCTCTTTTTTGTCACATAAAAGATGCTTTTGTAAAAAATATACTTCAATAAACTGTAAATAACCAGAAAGGCTCAGGGGCCTTTTCAGTCAAGTATTATGCTCCTCTTTTATAGTAAGGGGCTTATGATAGCAGAATTATAACTTATAATTTTATGCTTCTCAGAAAAAAAAAACCTGTATCAGTGGCTTGCACACAAAATTTCTTTTAAAATCTCTGTTGATGCTTGTTTTCCAGACTAATTTGTGCATTCTATTCCATTTATTCTAATTTCTATTTCTTTTCTCTTCTTTCTTTTTATTATTTATTTCTATTTCTATATGCTGGAAAATGATTTAGAGTCAACAGCAGATGGCAGTGCTAGCAAAGATTGTGCTTTTAGTACCTAAGCTTGGAAAGGAATATCTTTCAAACCTACATAAGTAATTCAATTAGTAAGGAGTCTTTAAATAAAGACCTACATTTATCTCCAATTAATTTTATTTTCAGGAATTATCTCAGAAATCAGTTGAAAATTATTATTTTTGAATGTATTTAAATATAGTGGTTTAGAGACTGAATTTTGTCTTAATTGTGGATTCAATTGTTTTATTCTTGTTTTTTGTTTTTTCTGTAACCAGAAAAAAATCTGAATACTTACAAGTAGGAGGATTAGGTAGTTTGAAATCTGTTAAAGTTTGCAGGAAAAATGTCACAGCAACATCATTTATTTCTGTTGATTAAATTTGTGGCAAACTTCAAGAAAGCTCTTATAAAGCAAGGTACACTGATTCAACAGGGTAACAAATTTTAGAAAACTTATATTGCTTTTGACTTTCGTGGAAGAACTTTAAAAAAAATCCTCTTTAGTTATAATTTGTTTCAAAGACCATAATGTTGTGTTTCAGTTCTCTTTCGTTTTAAAGAAAAGGAGCCTGGACAAGAAAGGAAGTTTTGTTTTCGTTGAGGTAGTCTATTTGATCTTTAACAATTTTTGTGTAATTTTACTAGAAACAATGAAAACTTTTTTTTTAAGGTGATTGGTAAGGGGATCTTAAACCTTGACTTGGTGTTGTCAGCACCACGCTCTCCGAACTGAGCTAACCAGCCATCCCTATAAAGTAGATCCAAACCATCCCTATAAAGGGATCCAAACCCGTGGCCTTGGTGTTATCAGCAAGTGAGCCCAAATGAGCCACGGGCTGGCCCTAAACCATGAAAACTTTTGAAAGTGAGCTATCAAAAGCTGTTTAATGTTTCTTGGATTTTAATAGCTTTATTCAAGTGTTTGAATAACTTACATATTCAATAACTTTTTAAAATATTCATATGTTTATATGTCCATGTATCATCCAGATATCAGGTGACAGCAGATTAGTTGATTTCTGTTATTAACCTAATTCTTCAAGTTACCAAGAAATCAGAAGATTTAAAATTAGAATAGAATCTAGAGATCATGTAGTTTGATGTGATCATTGCTTAGATGAAGAAACTGAGGACCAAGAGATTTCACTGAAGGAGATAAATGGTATGGAAGGACTTGGTTACATTCTGTCTTGCTTCTCAGGCTGGCTCCAAAACGACTCAGTTGCAAATTATTATTTTATTTACTTAAATTCTCAGGACTCCTGCATTCAGTAGGTCCTGTATTTTATCATGAAGAAAATGACTGACAAATGTTCTGTCTTCTACAGAAAGTAAGTATTTTTAGCCATTTCTCTAACTGGTTGACCTCATGCCCCCATTTGCTTGATGTAATTAAAATTAAAGTATGTCTGAACCCTAGTTTCAGTGCTTTTTTGAGAAATACCCTATGTAGTGTCAGCTATTATTATCCATACATTTTAAGACTGATAAGTGAAAAAATGATAAAATATTTAAGTTGTATTAAGATTAAACAGCAAGTCATCAGGAGATTTGCATAGGACAAAAGGACTCTTAGGCATAATCACAGATTCCCCAAGGAACAGCTTTTTTTATGAAAAACAAAGAAGGCAGAACCAAACCTTAAATTTTTCTTTGAGGTTTACATTAGAACTAAGAAATGAGATGGAACATTGTATACACAGTATGTGGGATAAATCATTTTGAAATAGAAATACATTGCCTGTTCTCAATAAGATATCAATGATTAATTGAGGTTGTTAGTTAACTAAAACACAATTTTTGGTGTACTTTTGAAATTTAGTTATGATTAAACTTTTAATCATTACTCCATTAAACCCTATTATTTACATACAATAGTTTTTTTTTAAGGTTAGGCAAATCACTGTTTCTTGAAAATTCTCAGGTCAAGTGTATAGCCAGGAGAAAGTGCCTTAGACATAGAACTTAGTTTGGCCTGTGGTAATCTATGTTTTAAATTACAGCACAATGCATTCCAAATTAATATAATGAATTGATTTGTAAACGTTTCAGGCAGGACTGCTTTCTTTGGATTTTGTCTATTGAATGAGCACCATAGTTAAAGCATCTCTTTTTTTTCCCCCCTGCATAATTAAGTGTATGTACTTGGCCTTTCACTGAGTTTAAACTAGGTTTAAAAGGCAGAAATGTATGTTAAGACAAAATTATGCACATTCATTACTCTTAAATACTCTTAGTCTTATAAATATTGAAGCATTTTTTTTCCCTTTTGGTGAGAAATAGAAGAGAAAATAAAGCTGAATGTCCTGAACTTTAGTTTCCCTTTCTGAGGACATTTTAAACTATTTTAATTCTGGAAAACATTGAACTTACTGCCCTCAAATGCCTAAATTGCCTGAATACACAGTAACATTTTTTTAGGTATGGTTATGTTTAAATTATGGTATATGAGAAAGAGTAAAAAAGAACAGATAGTTATTTGAATTTTAAGAATTCTGAAGAGATTTTGAGTTAATGTATAAATGGAAAGAGCTATTGTGAAAACTCAAGCTAATATTTATTGAGCATATATAGTAATGACTTCTATGTGCCAAGCACTGGATTAGTCACTTTATAAGTATCTTTCAATTCCACCACAATCCTGCAGGGTGTTTTATTCTTCATCTATAAAGAAACTGAAAAGTTAAGTTATTGAATGTAGGACTAAAACACACAGATCTTCATAATGATATTTTGGATTCAAAAGCATCATTTGCTTTAATACCTACTAGTTGTCAGGTGCTAGGGATATAAAAGTGAATCAACTCAGTTCCTGCCTTCAAGAAATTCATGCAGTGGTCTATTGGGAGAGAAAGCCACTCAAACAAATAGTTTACATTACCATGTGATAAGTCCCAATATATAATAATGTACTATCATAAAGGAAGAAATTATTTCTGATAAAGAGAACTAACGTGTAATCTTTGAGATGTGAAAAGGTATAGTGCTGAAGAAATAAAAATTGGTGTTGTGTAGCTGATTTTGAAGAAACTAGAATTTTTTTGCTAAGGAGGTATCTTAGGACTCTTGGGTTCCCTGCTTTCAAATAACCCTCATGATTGGTTTCCTAAATGGTTGTTGGTGCTAATGAGTTTAGTAGTTTTATATCTGTGAATATACATTTAAGTGATTTGAAACTCTAAGTTATTGAATATTAGTAAGTCTGTAAATTTTACTCCATCAAGTATTTGCACACCAGACTTTTGTAGGACAGGATACATTATATCAGGAATTACTTGCTGTGACCATTAACAAAAGCATATTCAGTTTTCTTTAAAAATAGACAATACTTACACAGTAGATTTCAGTTGTCTGTGATCATCATTGTGAAAGAATGCATGCAAGGTGTTACTGGTGGTGTTCACTTGGCAACTTCATATCAGTTTTTCAGTGTTTAGAAAATATAAACAAGGAATTTTAGACAATATGCATGGTCGCACTGTAAGAGAGATGACTTTTAGGATTTTAGATTTTTTGAAAAGTATAATTGTAGATAAAGAATATTTTTGGAGCTGACAGTAACTTTAATGTTCTAAAAATATTTTTTGCTGTCATTAGCTCTGACACACTGATTGAATTACACATAAGCAATTCTATTGATGATTACCTTGCAGGGAATGGTGATTTTTTAAGTGCTATATTATCTGCTGTTAGAGATAATTGCATTTCCAGGTAGGCCACCCCAAATTTTATTTTTAAATTTCATTTGTAATTTGTGAATTGATAGAAACTTTAAATACTTGGAGCATCGTCCTATATAATTATTTCAGCTTGGTGATAGTGTATTTTCTGTCTCCTCAAATGTTACTGTTATTCAGTTATATGGTATTTCTTGTACTGTGGGTTAAGGCTTCATGACAATAGTTGTATTTTGAAACTAAAGTTATTGATTTATACATATATGTATAGGTTATGACATGCTTTACTAATAAAAATATGAATGTAATATAATTTAGGAATTTAAAACTCATAGTGGGCTCAGATTACATTTCTCTTAAGTTAAAAATATCTTAAAATGTGTAGTGTTGCTCTGGAAAGAAAAAAATAGTATGGAAATGCAACAGTTCTCCCCATAAACATTTTAAGCAGTAGTTCCTCTGATGTCTGTGCAGTTTGATCAGTTTCTCTCTACCACAAAGCATGTGTCCTTATCACTGTCAGTAGCATGAACTTGGAAGTAAAGCTTGCCATTAAAACTTTTCACATTTAAAAAAAGTGTTTTCTAAACATAAAACTGTCACAAATAGAAAGAAGGAGATTTTATATCAGGAAAATAATAAACAGTCTTCAAAAATTGTGAGTGTCAAATTAAATATAATAGAAAGTAACAATTGATCATTAGATTTTTTTAAAGACCTGGTTTGAAAGAGTTTATTGTTTCTGAGACAACAGATGAGTCATTTCAGCTATAAAGTTTGTGTGTGTGTGTGTTATTGCTCTTTCTTAATGAGGGAGAGCCTCATTCTGTTGTTCTTTTTTAGGATATCGTATTAGGTTAGAACTTATTTCTATGCCATGTATAAACAGGCCCAAACAGATTCTAAGTTAATTTCATCATGCCGGTATCAGGAAATAAGAACTGTGTTACCTAATGATGGCCTTACTATTTAATTGTTTTGTGCCTAGGAGGCAAAATCTTAAATTCTTATCAGCTTGTTAATATGTCAGACATAATTGGAAAGTATGGAGTGGTTCCTAATTATTATCCTAGTAACTTCAACTCTATATTCTTCTGTTTTCTCAACAGCGTGAAGAGGTATGAGCTTCAATTGATATTGCGGATTATGAAATCACAGATTTAAAGGTGTAAAGTGTGTAAATGTCATTATTCTAATAAAAATTCAAATTTACAAGAAGAAACCTTTGAATAGCCTTGAATAAATTGCTTCCAAAAAAAAAAAAAAAAAATCCTAAAATGACCAGTAGAGGGTGCAAAGTTATTACAGAAATGAACAAACTATTCCTAGAATGAGAAATAACAGAGAAGTATGTCTTTGTGACCATGAAATACTTAAGGTTTCAGAAAACATTCATAGCTTTCAGAGCATTTTGTTGAACATGAGTGTATGCTCATCTGAGTATAATTCCACTTTTCTTACTTGATTTCTTCTGAATGAATAAGTTGTCACTGTGTTGGTTCTTGAAAAGCTTAAATAGGATCAAATCAGTAAAGCAATGTTAAAAAGGGGATGCCATTACAGTTGCTGCTATTGAAACATCTGAATCTAGGGTTTTCAAAGTCATAAATGACCATTTTAGAGAAATTTAGATCCTATGTTTTGCTCTTTATCTGTAAAGATGGACTTTTGACTGGGGAGAGGGAATCGATTCTTAGGACAACAGGCTTTGGGAAGGTTTGAGAAAGAAAGAAAAAATGCTACAAAAATGCAAAGCTTCTATTTATTTTTTAATTTGAGTCTTAAAATTATTGTTTCTTTTAGATGATGTAATTTTGTGAAACATATATGTAGGCTGGGTCTAATAGATTATTTGGTCCTTTGCAAATTTTAGGAACCAAATGCAACATAAAAAAAAATTAAACTTAAAGTAACTGTAAATATTCATAGATTAATTGATAGAAGGAATATGCAGATTGCCTCTAATAGAGCAGTTGTTTTCATAAGTTTTCATTGCATGGTCTTAGTTGGACAATTAAGTGAGATTAATTTTTTTTCAAAATAGTGTCTTTTGTTTATTTTGTAATAAGGTTAGAAGAAATTTAGAACTGCATCTCCTATTAGTTACAATTGAGAGGAAATAAAAATAAATGATTGTTGGATATTTAGTTTTAAGGCTATATCTGAAAGAACTGTTTTAGAAATCATCTCTTTGGTGATTTTTGTGTTCATTTTTAAATATAAAATCAACTTTTGAGATGAAATCTTACAGGAGATGTTGTCAGTGGAAACATTTTTTTGTTGTAGGTTGTCATCTACTAAGAGATGCCGCCCCAACGTTCATAGCATTCCTCATTTTTTTCACCAGGAGGACCTTAGAATCACAGGAAACTCCTAAAAATCACCATCTTTCTTCCTTTTTGGTGACCATCCTCCATAAGAGCTAAATTAATGGAAGATCTAGTAACATGGTTTTTTATATTGGCATGTACAAATAGGCAGGAATCAAATTCTTGAAACTTGCTCATCTAGGTAGAGATCTAGAATATAGCCCTAGATTTCTGATAGCAATATCTCTGTTTCTACCTCTGCAAATTTTTATTACAGGTAAATTGTTGTAAAGAATTTTTGGGGTGATAAAATAGACCATAGATTTATGTATGAATATCAGAAATTATCAGTGAATTCTGGGGCTAATCCAACTCATCCTCCAACCTTCCAGTTTCTAGTTGAGATGGAGAAAGTTGGTTGACTTGGAAAAGAAAATGATGTTCTTGTTGAACTCTCAAAAAATGTATTTTGGCAATAATTGGGGAGAATCTACTAAGATTCATACCAGTCTCAAGAATTAAAAAGAGAATAACATAAAACTCACTTGTATAAAATAAGCAAATGGGATTCTAGATATAGGTAATTCTATCTTGAAATAAAAAAGACCAGGGTATATTAATCCAGATATCACACCTGAAGGGGGGAAAGCACTGAGCATCTTGCAAAGAGCAGTAACTAACCATCTCAAAAATGCCAGAAGATTAGCTCTAATCCATTTATTCAACCTCTAGTTACATTTGCTTGGTATATTAGTTCATTTTCTGTTGCTAATAAAAGAATACCTGAAACTAGGTAATTTATAAGAAAATAAAACTTATTTCTTACAGTTTTGGAGGCTGGAAAATCCAGGGTCTGGGAATTGCATCTGATGAGAGCCTTCATCTTGGTGGGAACCGTCTACAGAGTATCACATAGCAAGGGCCAACCATGAGCACTTGTTAACGTGCTCACTTGCTGTCATTATAAAGCCACCAGTCCACACCCATGATAACCCATTAATCTCATGATTAATCCATTCATGAGAAAATAGTCCTCACAATCCAATCACCTCTTAAAGACCCCACCTTTTGACGCTGCCACATTGGGAATCGAGCTCTGACATGAGCTTTGGAGGGTACAAATGTTCAGACCACTGGTCAACCTGTTGCTATTTTAAGACCTATCAGTTCTTATAACTTGGGGTTTTAAGGAGGTTAACATCTTTCCCTTAGATTCTGTGTCTACTCAGAAGATGTCAGATATCCTAGTACTTTTAATAAACATTCCAGTTACCCTGCAGTAATTTCTGTACACTACAGACTTGCTCTAACTGAGTTATGAAAGGTGGTTGTGTTTTCTAATTTAGTGTTGATGTAGGCTTTCTATGGCTCATTAGACTTCACTGGTATTCTCCATAGTAGTCAATTAATTTTAAACCTCAATTGCACAAAGTTGGTGCATCTAATGTTAGGGTGGCAGAAAGTTACATTTAAAAAAGAATCACCACATTGGAAATAAAGAATTAGTGTTTAAAGGAGTGGTTTTTTTTGGCAGCTGGCCAGTGTAGAGATCTGAACCTGTGACCTTGGTGTTGTAAGGCTGCACTCTAACCAGCTGAGATAAGCAGCCATCCTTAAAAAGAGTTGTTTTATATTGTGAATATATCTACTTTTTTCCCTCTCACTCATGAGGCAGAAGGGACAGCCAAAGGTTAACTAATCTTTCAACCTGTCCTAAGGACTGCATGCCATCCTTCAAAGACAGATTGATATTTATCTTTAAAGATCTCAAGGGAAGGAAAATCTATAAGCTACCTTGGTGACCCATCTTAGTGTGGAACAACCTTCATACATTTATACAAGAAAGAGTGAAGAAAATTCCAGTTTGACATAAAAATCATCATTTATGATGAGTCACTCTGAGAATGAGGTGGTGACTACACATTTCTTCTATTCCCCTATGGCGAGGATGAATGACCTCCTACAGTTTTAACTTCCCTCTGGTGTTCTGCCTGAAATAATGGCGAATGAAAGGGAATCAAGAACAGCTCTCAGACAATGTAAGTAATTCTGGGAAAATGAGAAGTTGAGGGAAACTCCAGAATACTCTTTTCTTTTACTTAAAAAAAAAAAAAAAAATCATAACTGCTTTTCTGACTTTCTTCTGGCCACATGTCTTTCTCCTGGCTCATTTTCTCCCACACCCCTGTCAGTGAACACAAAGCTTCAGTCATGACAAATCATAGCACTTAGGTGCAGAACTCTGAGGCTCTATGACAGGAGGCAACTGAAGGAGAAGGGGGGAGCAGAATGAAGGAAGCAGCCAACTTAAAATGAATGAGGCTGGGCAGGCCTAAAATCTACAGAAGTTGATGCCCCAGGGGTTGGGGTGGGTAAGGGGGACATATTTTAAAGAGAAGCATGGAAAATAGACTGTCCCTCTGTGTAACATTATGGCCCTGCTCTGTCCGGTCTGAGGGATAACCTAGGTTCCCCTGGCCACACACACCATAGTTTGGATATTTGAAGAAAACAAGATGTGAAAAGCAACCAGAGTAGGAGTTATATTTGAATAAGATGATAATTTTGGGGCTAATCTCTCTGGAGATGTTCTACTCAAGAGTTTTATGGATATGATACTATTTTAATGAAACCAGCGTGAGAAATGCATCGTATTACTACATAATCAAGCTGTGATAATGTTTCCATTAGATATTGCACCAATGTTCTGTGATCTGCTCTGATTCCAGATGAAATTTAAGGTATTGACTACAGACTATAAAGTCCAAAACTATCTGGATCTTGGTTACTTTATTCTCTCCTAGTGTGGTACATTGTACATTTAGATGTCTGGGGCTTTCTAGCTGCTAGTTTTCAGATTGCATTGATGGGAATTGGAGAAAAAAACTTGATTTGCCTTATTGCATGCATCCTTGCTTAGGGTCTGGCTAGCTTTTTTGTGGGGTGTGGGAGAGGAGGGATGGCATCTAAGCAGGTAAACAGCATCTCTTGACTTTGAGGTTCCTTTGAAAGAGAGAGTTTTATTTTAAATATTCAAATTATTTAAAATAACCGGTTTCTTTTAAAATTCAAATATTGTTAGGGCCAGCTGTGGCTCACTTGGGAGAGTGTGGTGCTGATAACACCAAGGCCATGGGTTCGGATCCCTATATAGTGATGGCTGGTTAGCTCACTTGGAGAGCACAGTGCTGACAATGCCAAGTCAAGGGTTAAGATCCCCTTGCTGGTCATCTTAAAAAAAGAAAAATATTGTTTTGCATGTGTAATCTTGTACTTAGGTTGTATGGGGTTAAATTCATGTTATAAAATAATGCAATTCTGGCTTAGGGCTAAGAGTGGGAATATAAAAATGATTCCAAAATGTAAAAATATTACTCATTATCTTCTTTTATGACATATATTATTGAACCTTCTAGGTATTTTAATAAATCCCTTGCTGCCATGGACCCATCCTGGTGGCTTCAAAAAGTATGCATCCTTCAATATCTATACTTTGGAGTTTTGCCTGTTTTCTATTACACAGCTAAAAATTTAGAAGCCATTTATTGATATTTACTCCTCTCTCTTTACCCATATTCAAATTATCAGAAATTCTCACGCTGACATCAAAATATATTTTGATTCTGACCTTTTTTTTCATACCTACACTTGTCCAATCCACCATCATCTCTTGCCTTAATGACTGCAGGTCTCTTAATTCGAACCCTACTTCCACTCTAGCTCTACTACAATCCATTTTATTCACAGTGGCCAGTGTTATCTTTTTTTTTCTTTTAAACTAGTAAGCTTATTTTTTAGAGCAGTTCTAGATTTATAGAAAAATTGAGGGGAAAGTACAGGGAGCTCCCATACACCTCCCGACCCCCCACAGTTTCCCTATTACCAACCTAATCTCTTGCATTACAGTGCTTTCTTACAGTTGATGAGCCAAGACTGATACATTATTAACTAAAATTCATAGTTTACTCTTTTTGTTGAACACCTTGTGATTTTTGACAAATATTTAATGATGTGTATCCACCACTACAGTATCATACAGAACAGGTTTACTGTGCTAAAAATTGATTGTGTCCTAACTGTTCATCCCTCCCTACCTTCCCCCGAATCCTTAACAACCATTTTTTTGCTTTCCCCATAATTTTGCCTTTTACAGAATGTCATATATTTGGAATCATGTAGCATGTAACCTTTTCAGATTAATTTCTTTCACTTAGCTATAGGAATTTAAGTTTTCTCCATGTCTTTTGTGTGACTTTTATTGTTGAATAATGTTCCACTGTATGCATGTGCCACAATTTATTTATTCTTTCATGTATTGAATGCAACATCTTGATTGCTTCCAGGTTTTGGTGGTTATGAATAAAAATGCTATAATCATTTGTGTGGAGGTTTTTCATGTGGACATACATTTTCAGCTCCTTTGGGTAAATACCAAGGAGCACTGTTGCTGGATCCTGTGGTAAAAGTGTGCTTAGTTTTGAAAGAAACTGCCAAACTGTCCTCCAAAATGGCTGTACCATTTTGCATTCTCACTAGTAATGAGGGTTCATTATGAGATTTTGGCCAGTATTGCATTTAATATGTGGATCAATTTGGAAAGAACTGTCTCTTGGAGTGTGTCTCCATTTATTGTCATCTCTTTCATCAGTTTTTTTCATATTGATTTTGTACATATTTCTTAGGTTTATATGCAAATATTTCATTTTTGGGTACTAATGCAAATTATATTGTGTTTTTAATTTCAAATTTCACTTGTTTATTGCTGGTATATAGGAAAGCAATTAATTTTTGTATATTAACTTTGTATCCTGCAATCTTGCTATAATTTCTTAGTAGTTTTATGAGGTTTTTCTTGTTAATTTTTTAGGATTTCCTACATAGATAATCATGCCATGTGTGAATGAAGAAAGTTTTATTTCCTCCTTTCCAATCTACATACCTTTTATTTCCTTTTTTTGTCTTAATGTATTAGTTAGTACTTCCAGCATGTTGTTGAATAGCAGTAGTTAGAGGGGACATCCTTGCTTTATTCCTGATCTTAGCAGGAAATAATTAGTTTCTCACCATTGACTATAATGTTAGCTTTAGGATTTTGTAGATGTTTGTAAGTTTAAGGAGTTCCTTTTTATTCCTAGGTTGTTGAGAATTTTTATCTTGAACGAGTGTTAGATTTTGTCAAATCCTTTTTTGTGTCTTTGATATGATCATATGATTTTCTTTTTTTTTTTTTGATCATATGATTTTCTTTATTAGTTTGTTGATGTGATAGATTACATTAATTAATTTTCAAATGTTCAACCAAAGTTTCATACCTTAAATAAATCCCACTTGGTCATGGTGAACAATTCTTTGTCTGCATTGTTTATAATGTTTATTTTGCATCTATGTTTATGAGAGATATTGGTTTACAGTTTTCTTTCTTGTAATATCTTTGCCTAGTTTTGGTATTAGGGTATGCTGGCCTCATAAAATGAGCTAGAAGGTATTCCCTCTGTTTCTATTTTCTGGAAGAGTTTGTAGAGAATTGGTATAATGTTTTCTTTTTTAAATGCTTGATACAATTCACCAGTGAACCTATTTGGACCTGGTGTTTTCTGTTTTGGGTGGTTATTATTGTTAAAGCATTACACTTTAAAATCTTCATTTAGATCTTTTACATAGATCTAAAATCTTTATTTAGATCTATGGCTTTTACATTTGCTGTCTCCTTGACTGAATTCTCTCAACTCAGCTAAAATGTTAAATACTTGTGGAGAATGTCTTTGACTACTAATAAATATATAGTAGTAGAAAGCTACTGTAGTAGAAAAACACACTGGGTTTTCTTACTCTCACTAACCACAGAACACAGTACTTCTGATACCAGATGTGTGGGGGGTTTTTCCCCACACACCAAGCCATTCGCAGGTGGATACCACCTGGGTGTCCTATAATTTGATTCAATTCTGACACTATCTATCTGGAAATTGTGTCAGATCCCACAGGTTAAGGGTTTAGTCCTACAAGACTGCCCCCAATTCAGATGCCAGTTGCAAATCCCCGGTTGTGACCTTTACTTCTGATCCATTGGCTATAAATCAGGGTTCCTGTGCACCCTCATTCGGTTGGATTAATTAGCTAGGGCAGCTTACAGAGCTCAAGGAAACACTTTATTTACTTTTATCTATTTATTATAAGGAATATTACAAAGAACACAGGTGAACAGCCAGATGGGAAGAGGCACATAGGGCGAGCTATGAGGGAAGGGGCGTGGAGCTTTCATGCCCTCTCTGGGTGTGCCACCCTCCAGGCACATTCATGTATTCAGATATTTGGAAACTCCCTGAACCTTGTCCTTTTAGGTTTTATGAAGGATTCATGGCATATGCATAATTAATTATATCATTGACTGTTGGTGATCAGCTCAACCTTTAACCCCTCTTCCCTCCCTGGTGGTTGGTGCTTAGGGATGAAAGTTCCAACCCCCTAATCACATGGCTGGTTCTCCTGGCAACGAGCCCCCATCTTGTGATTATCCAGGAGCCCACCAAGAGTTACTTCATTAGAACAAAAGATGCTCCTATCATTCAGGAAATTCCAAGAGATTGAGGTGTTGTGTCAGATACTCTTACCACTCAGGAAATTACAAAAGTCTTAGAAGCTCTGTGTCAGAAACTGGGATCAAAGACCAAATATCAAAACAAAAGATTCTCCTAGTGCCCCTGTTTCCCAGGAAATTACAAGGCTTTTAGAAACTCTAGGTCAGGAACTATGGTCAGAGACAAAGTATATGTTTCTTATTATATCACAATATCACAGCTACTCATGTAAATTATAACACTCTTTTTTTCCAGGTACTGCCCCATCAACATAGTTCCTTTTCAGTATGTATCATATTCTCTTGTGTGCTCCATTCCTTTTCTCCCTTGTTTACTCGCTCTTTCTGTCTTTGGGGTCTGCTATGTTATTTTGCTGATAGTGTGTTCCAACTTTTTTTTATGTGATGGCGTACATAGAAATTGATAATATTGATGTGACATACCTATTTTCCATTCACTGTAATCTTGGGAAACTAGTCTAGCACATAGCAAATGCTCAATAAATGCTTGATGAGACAATGCTATTGAGAGAATTACTGGCATTGTCTTTGGAAATTCTCTTGTTTAGTATTTGCTCTATGATCCTAGAAATTCCTATACCTCTTCTCTTTCCCTTATGCCCTATAAATGCAAGCTAGTCGCGAGCATCCTCAGTAGGCCCTCGCTTCTGGCACCCCAGCCTGAGCTCATACCCCTTTCCATTCCTTAATCTGGGAATGAAAATATAATATTTTAGCACAGTATTTTACGATTTGTATTTGCACATCAAGATTTTGATCTTGATCAAAATCTCCTGAAGAGCAGAGAGACTGTCGCTTGTTCACCTGTGTATTTACAACACATGGCATAAAACCGGAGCTCAATACATGGAACGTGAATATTCCTCATGTCAATTCTGATCTCCCCTCTTTTATTCACTACCTAAATTCACTTACTCATGATCTGGATGACATACGAATTCTTACTATTTTCCATGCCAGTTTCATGTTTTTATAAAATATATGTATATAGTATATTTATATTATAAACAATATCAAAATGAATGTTTTGCATCATAAACTCCTAGAGAAGTGGCATTTTCTTTCTTTCTTTTTTTTTAGATGAAACCATTTTGATAATTTGAAAGAAACTAAAAACCGTCATTCTGTAATGACGGATGTCCACCTTATCACATCATTTCACGTATACTTTCACTGGCTTTGTGGGTACTCTGAAGCCGTGCTAAGAACCCCCATCCTAAAGAGAGAACAATTTCTATATAGTTATTTGTACCACATGGAATAAAGGAATAACTAAATTTCTTTCAATTGAATAAAATTTGTGTGTAAAAACTAAAAGTTTACACCCTCCTGTCTTGGGAACAAAAATAGTAGAAAGAATGCTCTGTTTGTTTTAAAGAAGCAGAATTCACTTTCAGAACAAATTTGATGAGCTTTTGTGTGTGTGTGTTTTTGTGCGTGTGTGTGTGTGTCAGGGTTTTTCTACCAGAGTTTTGAGTTTTTAAGATTACCCAAACATTCATAGGTCTTAACAATTAGTTCTCATTTATGTCAGCCTGAGCTATTTCAACCTGGGATGTTTCTCATTTGCAGTTTTTTCTCTTTCTCACTTTCACTGTTCCAATTCCTTAAATCTATTCAGTTTTTCGTACAAATTATTTCTTCTCCAAATATGAATTTGTTTTGTGAAAAGAATAGATATATTTACTGCTAAGATACTTGAGTTTATAGGAATACTAATCTGCAGACTTAAGAAAACCCATATATGACAACGTTAATTTCCGTTCCTTGCTCTTCTCTCCACCATGCCCCCAACAGTTCTGCAGTAGCTTGGTGAGAGGTCCATAGCCATGGCCTATTCTCTGAAATCTGCAAAGGAGGCCTGAGGACTCCATGGACTCCTGAATGTCAGCAAGGCCTCCTCTCAGCCCTGTGTGTTCCGAGGTATACCGCCCCCACCACCACCCCCAATGGATGGGCCTAGGGGAAGCTCTGAGAGCACTTGGTCCTTGCTGACTCTTTATTTACCTCATTACTATAACTATCCAAGGGAACCATCTTCAAAAATACTGTATTTAGAATTTCTCACCCCTCTTAAAAAGTATCAGGACAAATCCCATCACACTTCACACCCCTGTTTACCTGAGTCACTTTCAGAAGTCCGTAAATCTCAGGTCATACATTATCCCCTGGGCTCAAGCCCCGTACTAAGCCTTGAATATCTACTAATGTGAGCATATCATTCACTTCCACCTCATACTCCAAACTCTTTCACTGTGCAATTTATCAAACTGAACTCTCTGGTATCTTCAACTCTCTGCTCATCATTCCCTTTATGTTTTTTCTTTAACTGAAACCTGGCCATCCTTGAGGACATCGATCGCCTTCTAGTGACTTTTAAAAATAAGTGTCCTCCTTCTGTTTCATTGCTCCTTCCAGACCTCTCTATGTCCCTGATCCCCCAAAAGACAGGATCATCTGAAGTGCATCCCTTCTCAGGAATCTACTAACCACTCCCCTACATCCCTGCCCCCATTCATTGAGATTTGAGAATCCAGCTTGCCATCTACATTCTTAGGGACTTCAGTATCCCTGTGGATAACCATACCAGAGACCACTGAGCTCCTGGACCTCACTTTAGCCCATGTCATACTCCAGACTTTGTATTAACAGTAGTCGCACCACCTTCAAAATACTGACTTTAAACACTCCACCTTTTAACCAGTTCTTAGTTTCCTATTGCTTCTGTAACAAACTTAGCTGCGTAGACAACACCAATTTTTTATCTTACAGTTCTGGGGTTAAGACATCCAAAATGGGTCTTATTGGTTAAAATCAAGGTATAAGAAAAGCTGCCTTCCTTCTAGAGGCTCTTCAGAGGAACATATTTCCTTGCCTTTCCAGCTTCTAGTGGCCACCTGCTTTACTTGGCTTGTGACTGCTTCCTCCTTTAAAGACAGCAGCATAGCATCTTCAACTCTCTCTCTGACTTTGACCCTCTATTTCTATTGCCGCATCTTCTTTCTCTGTCTGTTTTCCATGTCTTCCTCTTATAAGGGCCCTTGTGACTTCATTGGACCCACCCAGCTAATACAAGAAAATCTTCCCATTTCAAGATCCTTAATCACATCTGCAAAGACCCTTAAGCATGTAAAGTAACATATTCACAGATTCTGGGAATTAGGATGTGGGCATCTTTGGGAGGCCATTATTTTCTCTACCAGATGAACTATTTAATATTTTCAGGTCACTTACTGGTTCCTTGTCTCCAACAATTATCTGATTACATTTGACTCTAATTTATTTACTGTACCTTTTATGTTATGCGTTGTTAATTACTGTCTTAGTGGACTTGCTTTTCTCCTTGTCTAATTTATGTTCTGTGGTCCTTTACTATAATTACTCCCTTGCAGACACTCTCAATACCTCTCTTTCCCAGCTTCCTCTCTCCCCACCCCCACCCCCAATCAGGTTGTGTCCCTGGTTAGACCAAACCAACTCCCTGAACTTGAGCAGCAGAATGTGGCTGGGAAAAAACAGTGGTTCAGGAGTAATCTTTCGTATTCGCCTCCTCCTGTTTCCTTCCATGTGGTGGGACCTTAATAACATACCTGTCCAGCCTCTAGCCTGTCATTCAGGAATATGGGCCTGATTGCTCTCCTACCTTCAGAGGGGTCACCATATTCCATGTCCCTGGCCACAGACACTGGTGCTCATGACCCACTGAGCTCATGACCCAAACTGTCCTGATCAATGTGAATGCCAGGACTTCTGTTGGAACTCTTGGGATCAAAGTGTACATTTCATCAGGAGTTGATCTGCTTGGTAGAGTATAAGACTGTGGCTGCCAGTGGCCATCTTGGTGGAGACAGGCCAACTCACTGAAAAGTAATTCCCCAAAAATGAATTTTCTAAAATTAAATTTTCCAAATTAAAATTAATCATATGACAAATCTATTACATTACCAAAATCTTATTTCTTTAACAACTTACAAATATTATCACAATTCATACTGAGTGGAATGCTTTTAAAAGTTTTGAGGATTCCTAGTTTTTATTTTTTTTCGTATAAACATTTTAAAGAATGTTCTAGTTGGTGAATTCTAAGGATCATAGGGTGACTCTTCTTCTTAAATATATATATTTAATATTTGTAAAACAATATTTCATCATCAATAACCAATAGCATTTTATGTGAAATTTTTTTCAATTACTGTTTATTTCAAATTTTTTAACGTCATTTTTTGTATCATCGTTTTAGCATTGTTAAGATTTCTCTGCCAATTTTCTATGTGGCATTTAAACCTTAGTTTATTTGTAAAATGTGGTAGCAAAATTTAATATTTGTCATGACTTTCCCTCTTACTTTCTAGTTAATTTTATACTTGAGACTATCTTATAATTTTTAAGATTGTTAGTTTCTTTTTTGACCCTTTGAATTCTTGTAGTTTTGTTTTATATATATCAAATGTGACATAGTAATCACATAGTACATTACAGTAGTACTAGTAATTGCTTCTAGCTATTCTAATTTCCCAAACACTACCTTAAATAATTTTACTTTTTTAAAGTCAAGTCTCTTAGTAAATTATTCCCAAGTTCATATATTCAATTATTTATTGTGAGAAAACAGAATAACTTTATATTTCTTTTGGATGATTTTTAATGTTATGTTCTCTCTACTTTAAGGCATTTTTAGTTTTTTTTGTTTGTTTGTTTTTTTGTTTTTACCAATTCCTCAAACAGCATATATGCTTACTTTATTTCTAGCAATTTTTAAACCATATTTCTGGAAAGAAATTGTTATTAGACAAATTTATTTTCATGGAATTGATTTTGGAAAAAGAATTTTTGTGAAATGACCTAAAATTCTGTTTCTACCACAGAGGAGAGCCTTTCTGAGAATGAATTTCAAGCAGAGCTGAGAGGCAGAGGCAGATTGCTGACAACATCATTTGAACACCTGGATCCTGCTGTGCTTAAAAATAGAGGTTGCAGATTGGGTTCCCAGGGATGCAAACTGTGCGCTGTAGATTAGCATGCAGGTTGTATATTAGGGAGTTTTAGGGAGTGCTCTATGATCAACACATGTGGAAGGGAAGGGAAGAAAGCTGGGTTGGGCAGAGGGAGAAGTTGGGCTGTGATGCAGTCTCAATGAGGACCTCGGAAAATCCACCCTTTCTGGTGACTGGAACACCTTGGCCTTGATCTAGCTCAACTTTTTTCCTAGCATCAACGGACCAGGGAAACTGAATTATAATCAGAAGATAGCATGAGGAACATGGAATGAGAAAGGGAGAAGTAGAATATTCTTCCAGCTCACAGTAAATCCTTAGGAATCTTGCACAGCAGAGGACTTGTCTCTAGTGACTGTTCATGTCTCCTACAAGTGGAATCATTCTCCCATGGAATGTGTTGGACAGATTCGCTGTGCTAATTCTACCTCCGAAACCTAATTTTCCAGTTCCATTATTCACCATAACTTTTTCCTAACAAAATTTAATTTCTCTTATTTTCTAGTTCTTCTGGAAGGTTCTCATCAAAACCTCTGTGAATTATAGATCCTGTGTAGCTCTTCTTGCCTTTGACTATTACAACTAAACTTATATTGTCTCATAAAGACAAATGGGCACATAAATGTTTCACTGCATGGGAATTAGACAATCTGTGGGAGGTGTAGTCTCCAAATAGGTCTTGTACTTGTATCCCATATTAAGTAGTGCCTGTTTTCACTTGCCTTGAAGTCCAAGACTGCATGGTATCAGATACCAAGGCACTTCCAATTGTTTCTTAGTGTCTTGATGAAGAATATAGGCCTCTGTAAGAGGTTTCTGAGGGGGATACACAGAAATCTTACATAGAGCATAACAGAGAAAACTTTTAAAAAAATTGTTTGAGCATATTTCCTCCTCTACCCAAACTTTTTCATACACTTAACTATTATTTATTGAGTTGTTCTCAGTTGCAGACACTATTTTAGGTGCTGGGGAAACAGAAGTAAACAAGACAGAAAAATTCCTTGAGTATTTGGAATTTGCTAGAGTAGTGGGAGAGAAGAGACAATAAACAAGTAAAGAAGATAAAAGAAGATAATTTCAAATAGTGATAAGTGATATGTAGAAAATACAACGGGGTAATGGATAGAGAGTGGAAAAAGGGAGCTGCTTCAGATGGTGTGATTAGAAAAGGCCTTGATGGGGTATATGTGAGCTGAAAACTGTTGGCTATGAGACATTTGGCTATGTAAAGGTCGTGGGGAGGAGAAATCCAGGCAAAGGAAATAGATAAATGGTGAGGGTGGAAGGAAAGTACGAGTGAAATCATACTTGTCCTTACAGACAAAAATAAGACACTTTGATTTTCTGATTGCAGTAGGACTCCGATGGAGACTTTTATGTAAGGGAAGAATATAATCTAATTCATGATTTTAAATGATTACTCTAGATCTTGGGGACTGAAGATTTGGGAGCAAGAGAAGTGGCAGGGAGACAGGTTAGCTGCTGTAGTAAACCAGGAGAGAGGAGAAGGTGGTTTGGATTTGTGGGCTGTCAGAGAAGACGGTGAGAAGTGGTAGCATTAAAATGCATTTTGGAGATACAACCACAAGACTGGCTAATGATTGAGAAAATTGTAGGGAAGGTGGTAGTGAGGAAAAGAGAGGAATCAAAGATGATCTCTTTCCCATTGATTTCTTTCTTCAAGCAGTCTCCTCGTAAGGTGGTGGTCTTCCTTTGCCTCTTCCATTTCTGCCCCACGTCATGTTAGCAATGGACCCCCTTCTAGGTACTCTCTTCAGAGACAACGTCTGGAAGCTAGTCTATCTTTTGCTGTGGCTGCCTTATTTTTGAGGAGCAGAACTACTAGAATTCTGATGACTGCATGTTTCAATCTTGATAACATCATGTTATGTTTACCTGCCTTTGTTCCTACTGTTACCTCTGCCTTAAATTGTTCGACCTGTCTTCTGACCTCCTCCAACTCTCTCCCACCTCTAAAAAGACATTTTTATCCTTCAGTATTAACTCCTCTCTTTAGTTTTCTCCACTGTCACCAGTAGAATTAATGACTGTGCTTCTATAGCTTTTTGTTTCTATCTCTAATGCTATATTTTATTAGAGAACTTGCCACATTATATCTTCATTGTTTAAATTTTTTTCTCTCCCCTTAGAATGTGAGCTCTTTAAAGGTAGGGGAAATGTCTTTTTTTAATCCTTATATTTCTAGCATAGAGCCTGGAATATTTTGTTCTGTTCAAGGTGCTAAATTACTTCCTGTTCTATTTCAATTAATTTTATTTGGTAACCACTCACTTAAGTAATCAAAAATATTATCAAATAGCACCTAAATGCCATTTCTTTCCAAAACAGTTATTTTATGTATTTAAGGTTCACTTAAAGGGATATTTAAAATTTTGCATGACATATTTCCAGTCTTTAATTTCTTTGCTTTACTCAGAAAGTTAAACTTTATTTGTTTGCTGTGGAAAAACACAGGTTAATATTAATTGACCTCTAGCCTCTTCCCCTGTACCTACTAATACCAATTCTTAAAAGCTTCAGCTCTATGCTATTCTATGGAACCTATTCACATAAATTCTTCTTAAGGGTGGAAGACTGTGAAACAGCTAGGTTTTTTCCAAGGAGCCTCTGGCTTCTACAAAGCAACTGAAGAGATGCTGATGGTGAGAGTGATGTCATGTGTGAAGGGTGAACTGATATTTTAGATACAGATTACTGTCCTGAATCTCATTTTGGAAGATACAGCTTTTCTTGCTTTTAAGCAGAACAACTGGAGAAAATAAGTAATTTGATGATTCAAATTAAAAATGGAAAGGGACTAGTGTGTGTCATATTTTGACAGGAAAGAACAGAATGGCAAATGTACCTTTCACATTTTCCAAAGGTGATAATGGTGCTAACTTTAAGGTGAAGTTGGAGCAGGCATCAGTTGATAAAATATATTTTAAAAGTAATAAATTATTAGCAGTGTTGAGTAAGTGGTTTTCTGTGTTAATCATTGAAGGGAAACCAAAATAACGATATGTTTGACCCCGAATAGAACTGAGAATCTTGCCACTATCACGAACATCTAAAGAAATGTGAAAATTGGAGTAGGTCTATGATTATATTTGAGTCTCAAGTGGCTTACCATTAATACTAATTGGAAATGACCTGGTATTATCTCATCTTAAAAAAGAAATCTATATCTTAACAAAACTTCCACTCCAGCCTGGTTTCCCTGCTTCTCTTTACAGCAAAAGTCCTCAAAAGAGTCATGCAGTCTCCAATCTCTCTCTTCACATCTCTCTTACATTCAGGCTTTTGCCACTCCACGTCTCACCAGAGTTGCTCTCCTCCAGGTCAACAAAGACCCTTAGGCGCTAAATCCAATTCTCAGTCCTCCTGTTACTTGACCTATTAGTAACATTGTATACAGTCGATAATTCTTATTTCCTGAAAACTCTTTCTTCACTTAGCTCCCAGGATACCACACTGTCCTGCATTTCTTTCTGCGTTACTCTCTCTCTCTTTCTCTCTCTCTCTCTCTCTCCATTCTTTGGATTTGTTTTGTTTATTCTGACCTCTTAATGTTGGTTTGGCCCAGACCTCCGACTCTGGGCCTTCTTTCTCTATCCTTAACACTTTGCTGATGTCATCTGCTTCATGGCTTAAATATCAAACAATGTTGACAATTGACACATTTAAGTCTTTTGCCTAGAACTCTCCCATGATTCCAGAAACATATATCCACCTGACAATTTGAAAAATCCACTTAATGTCTAGTAGATATTTAAAAATTAACAAAACCAAATTCGTACTCTTGTCTTTCCCTCCAAATTTGCTTCACTCATCGTCTCCCCCATATCAGTGAGTGGCAACTCCAACTTTCTAATTGCTCAGGCCAAAAGCCTTAGGGTCATCTTTGACTGCTTTTATCCAATCTGTCAAAATACACATTGACTCTACCTTCAAAATATATCTAGAATTTTGTCACTTATGAGAAATCTTCTCTGCTATGACCCGGGTCCAACCTACCAATATTCCTCACTGGGATTGTTGTGATAGTTTCCTAACTGGTCTCTCATGTTCCATACCTGCCACTCTCCACTGTATTCTCAAATAACAGTTTAAGAAGTTTTGTTAGAATGTAACTCAGACCATGTGACTCTTCAACTCACAATTCAAGGGCCTCACATTCTCTCGGGAATCAAAGAAAAGTCCTTACAATGGCTTATCCAACTCTATTGGGCCCCTTTACTTCTCAGACCTCCCCAGCAATACTCTGCTCTAGCCATCTTGGCCTTCTCATTTTTCCCTTGAACTTGCTGGGTGCTGTCCTATATCATGGCCTTTGAACTGGTTTTTTCCTTTTCCTGAAATGCTTGCTCTTCCCCTAGATAAGGCTCTACCTATATTTCCTTTTAACCCTTTCTTCATTTGTCACCTCTTCAATAAGGCCTGCTCTGCACAAGTTCTTTAAATTTGCAACTTCTTTGCCTGAATTTCAAATTCCTTTTACTCTTGGTCATTTTCTTTCCCCTGACTACACTTTTTATCTTCTGACATTTTTATATGGCAGAGACAGTGGTTTGTACTTGCTTTCTATACTGATAGGCTATACCTCTTAGGCCTCTTTCATTTTGGTGGGGCATGTAACTCATTCTTGCCAATGGAATGTGTGGGGAAGTGATATGTATCACCTCCAGGTTAAGGTGGTTAAGAGCAGGTGTTCCTTTTTCATACTCTCTCATTCTCGTTTCATTTCTTGGCTGGATGCCGATGATCCATAGGAGCCACTAGAAGGAAGGAGCCTGACTTTCTGAATCACAGTGGAGAAGGATGTCCACAGAACACCCAGTTGGAGTGTGATGTGAGAAGGATAGCAATCTTTATTGTGTCCCAGAGTTATGTTTAGCCTCCATCCTGATTTATTAATGCCATGCTGCTATAGAACAGTTTATTTGGTATCACTGCTGGGCACATAAATGGATCAGTGTGTTCACCTCTCAATGGAGGGGAACATCAACAAATGAAACAATATGGAAACTGTAGGCATGGTCAACAATTTTGACAGTTTTCTTAAATGAATTTAATAAAGGCCATATGCATTCAAGATCACTGAGAATTAACTATAATTTGAGTTAGTTTATGTGAAAGTTTATATCTTAACTTGCAAATTTGAAGAAATTCAAAGACATTTTTGTTTTCTCAGTATGATGAAGCAAGCATTTTACTTGAACATTTATTCTTAACAACATAATACATGCCTTATTTTCCTAGCCATGGCAGTTTTCATAGCCATGACATGTATGCTAACGTGTGATCTGTATTATGCAAATTATCAGAATTAAGGGTTAGTTATGTGTCATACTTGTACATGTCACATAGGGTATGGTGTGGCAGGGACAGAAGAGGAGAAGGCTCTGCAGTCCTGAATAGGTGAAGTAGTAGACGTAGACATTAGGGGCAGGCATGAAGCTGAATTCCAGGCAAGGCAGAAATCTTAGATGATGCAATGGACAGGAGAAAGGGATTTTTGACAGAGAATCAAGACCTGACTTTAGATGTCTGAGCCAAAGTAGGGAGCCAATTATTATATTTGGGGTTCAAAAAACCAAGTAGATTTTCAGGTTGAAAGAGTTGAAAGACAAGAGTCCAGGTGCTACTGAAGGTTTGAGTGATGGTGGGCAGGGAGAGAGCAGATATTTTCAGTAATTACTACCCAGTAAGTAACCCAAAAAATGAATTGTTAACAAAATAAAGGGATGAATAGGCAGTAAAGTTTAATTTATAGATTTAAAAAAATGGTTCACTAAAACAATCTTGCTTAATGTGTTAAAATATGTTTGGCTTATATCTTGATAATAATCTAAATATATATTTTATTTTCATAATTTCAACCTGTGTCAAGTTTATGTGAGCCAATTTTTGAAAAGGAACTGTACAAATAAAGACATCTTAGGATACAAAGTAAATATAGTATTTGTGATAAAGCCACTAAATTAATAGTAACTTAAAACAATCAAGCAAATTAAAACAAAAACAAATAAACAAAAAAACAAGGTTAGCACTATTTCAAAAGATATAATGTACATTATATTTCTGTGACCAGAGATCTTCCAAAACTCAGTGTACATAAAAGTGACCATGAGGGTCAATATATTCAAAGTCCAGAGGATCAATATGTTTCTTCGAAATGCAGAAAATTAAGTTTTTCATATGCAACCCCATTAAACTGATTTCCTAGGGCAGGAGATTAGGATCTGTGTCTAAATTGAACAGTTGGGAAAAGTCAGGATGATGCACCAGCTCCTTTTGTGTTGAAATAGATTTCAGGGAGACACCATTTCCTGCAGCCTCTGTGGGTGGGATTCAATGCCTAGCCGTGTGGCCCTTTATTAGGAGGAATGGGTGGTGGTCACAGTTATACTCACTTGCCTTTGCTCTACCTAGAATGTAAGTGTTGACCCTGAAGACACTGTGGCTGGTATTACTGGCCCATTACAAGTTTCTCCATATTGTCTCCACATCACCCTTTCTCATGCATAGGCAGGATGTGAGAGTTTTGGTGAATCCCTCAAAGGTTGTGTGCTTTTGATCTTATGTTAAAGTGAGTCAAACATGTATCTTAAGGAGATCACACTCTAGTTACTATCCTGGTCAGTGCTGTATTGGGTCACACTGCGTGGCAGGATACTGTTTTTTCTCACTGTATTTTCTCCTTCTTTTATGCAGGTAAAACATGATTCTTTTCCTCAGAAAAGGTTTATGAAACAGCATAATATGAATGCAGTAGCTAAAATTTATTGAACACCTTCTGTGTGCCAGGGACTTTGCTAATAAGCACTTGATACATGGAATCTCCTTAAATTCTCACAGTGCCCCTAGGTGGGTACCATTGTCATGCCCACTGTTCAGATGAGAATTTAGAGCTGTAGCAGCTACATCACAATTCTGCAAAGCAGAAATTGCTTCATGGCACTTTCCTTGCTTGTGAAATTTCCAAAAGCCAAAGTCGCTTGAGAAGACTATAATTGGTGTACTGGAAATAGATGAGAGAGGAAATGTCTCTGAGAGAAAAATAAGACAGAGGAGGATTTTCCAGTGACTAAAGTGAGACTGAGAGGAAGAGAGAAGTTTGTGGATCCCAGTAACAGTAAGAACTCGTCCTCTGCTTTGTGACCAAGAGCTGATAGACTACAGCACAGTCAGCAAATACATATAGCCTGCAGGTCAAGTTCAGTTGGCTGCCTGTTTTTGTAAAGTAAATTTCACTGGAACATAACCATGCCCATATTGTCTATGGCTGCTTTTGCACTGCAGTGGCAGAGTTGAGTAATTGTATAGAGACTGTGTGGTCCCCGCAAAGCCTGAAATGTTTACTATCTTGCCCTTTACAAAAAATGTTTGCTGACTCCTGTACTGTAGTGTCGCTGTCATCATATATACTTTAGGTGTGGCTATTTTACATCAATCTGATATTAGAAAATATTTTTCTGTGTCCTAAGATCCTATAAAAATGTATGCAGTCTTAGGAGTTGTGGATTAAGCTAATTCTTGAACAGACTCCTGATATTTAATACCATTTTTAAAAATTAAACTTTATTTTGTTTTCCAGGCATGTGTCTTTTATTTCCTAGAAGTAAAATAATAATAATAATAATAATAATAATAATAATAATAATAATAATAATAATAATAATAATAATAATTCAAAATAATTTTATTAGGTACATGAACTCAGTAATGGTTTATTTTTAATGCATAATTTGGAAGTGTTACTTTTTTTTTTTAGCATTATCTGGTGCATGTGTCTTCTTTTCTAACAAGTTCTTACTACTTTTTTTCGCTGACCCCAGTTTCACTGATTCACCCTCCCTTGTAGCAATTTAAAATAGTGCCAAGGAAAGATGCTGTCCCTGTCTTGAATCTGTCAAGCTGTTAACTGGTTTCTTCTCAGGTGTCTGCTGAAGATGAAGCAGGTTTTCAACAAATGTGTTTCAGGGACTATTTGGCTAGTTTTTCATCATCATTTTCAGCTACAAGAGGGTCCTGACCAAGGGGAGGTAATAATTTTGCTTTTTGTGCTCTAAATATTTTGCCGTATTGCCATCTTGATATGTATTAGTAACTTCACATTTATTTGGCAGAGGCTACATGGCCTACAGAATAATTTATGATCTAAATTCAGCTTGCAATAGCAGAGTTGCTGCTGGTGCTTAGAAATTAATTTAGAAATCACTGTCTGTAGTGTAGTGATTTACCATTGTTTTTGAACCATGTTGTGGAACCTAAGAGTATTAATTAAGAATTATGGCATAAGGCCAAATAAATCTGGTAAAGTTTCATGTTGCAGCAAAACAACCAGTTATGAAATTATTTTGAATATGATATACGTTTTCATATTTTCAGATCAAGTTGTGAATGATACTATTTAATGTCTGAGGACTTGAGTCATACCAATACCCCATATTATTGTACAATTTGGATTGTCTAATAGGTGAATATGTCCCTTTTATATAAATTTTTAAAAATTAACAAGAAAAATTTACCAAGTTAGGACTGATTAATGGGTTTAAAATTAAAGTGGTATTCAAAGAGGAGGATCTTATAAATCAGGTAAAGAGTGGTGATTTCTCAGGGTTGAACTGGTTTAAAAAACATGAGTAAACAATTGAAAACTGATCAGAGTGAAGAAGTGAAGATTCATGGGCTGTTTAAAAAAATATGATCTGTCTCAAATAAAGTATATTCCTGAAAGTGGAGCTCAAAAACTTTCCTCTTAAGCAGCTACCTGAAAATCCCTACTGGAAGTAATGATGCTAATGCTAACTACCATTAACATTTTACAGCACTATCCAGACTATGATGTGCTTTCTCAAAATGAAGCTCATTTTATTTTCACAATGTCTCTCTGTAAGGTAACTATCTTGATTTCCCTAAATCCTTTATTTATAATTCCCTATACTTCTATCAATGGTGCTTTATTAGGGGTGTGTGTCCAAGTCAGCTGAGATTCCAATTCAAGAAGTACATTGAGGATTAGGTCCCCTCCCCTTTTCTAATCTTCCTAGGTGTTTCTAACACATACCAACGGGATCAATTTGCATAAAAATTTTGTATGTTGCTTTGCAAATATTTGTGTTCAAATTTGATTTTCCCAGCTGGGCAACAATTATTAAATGAATTGCAAGGTTATCCAAAACAAAAGAGATCTGTAAGCTAGGAGTCACTTGTTTATAGGGAAGCATATCAATTAGAAATGATAACTTGACATTAAAATTTTACAAAAAAACTCCCGTTTGTCCAGAATTTCGGTTCAGTTAATTTAACAACTCTTTTCAAAATACAATGTAGAGGGCATTGTGTTAGGTGGTGCAAAGTATTCCAAGCTGAGTAAAACATGGTCCCTTGCCCTTAAAGAGCTTGCAATGTGGAGGTAAAACAAAGCAGAATATTATTACAAAAAAGACATTCGCAGATTAAATGAGAATTAATACAGTTACCACATGAGGCTATCAGTGGCCAAAGAAATAAGAATGCAGCATAACCCAACCAATACCCAAAACCACTATATGATTTACAGTAGTCACTTGAAGCCTATTGAAATGGTGTGAGCTCTCTCTTTCCCCTAGGGTGTTGGAAACCAGGATAGTCTGTCTTTTGTGGGAGAGAACCGGACGTACTTGAAATGGGAAAATGAAATTGCATTCAAGGAAAATGCAGATTACAAATGAAGTAGAGGGCCTGATGCAAGCTTAGGTAGACAACTGTGGGCTAGAAAACTAGAAAAATAAGTTGATAGAAAGTGAGAATAAACTGAGGACTAATTCAGTATATCAGGGTTCTCTGGCCTTGCCCAGGTTTCCGTGTGCTCCCAGGAAATGTTTGCCTGCGTGCACATGAGAGGTTTGTGACAGATGAACAACTCAGTAAGAATACAAAAATATTGGGGGATGTTATGGTTAGTTGGATAAACAATAAATAAGTTATTTTTTATATAAGGAAAGAAATTCCTGAAGTTCAAATTGTACCTCAGTGTCAAAATTTGCTCTTTTGCTCTAGTAACTAATTTGGGCTGGGTAGATACTTTATATATGCATCACTCTGGATCACTATCACAAAGGTATTGTCTACTTTTACCATCTAACAAAATCTTGTCGTGCAATTTGTTTTTTTTCCTCCTAGAGAAGAAATCTCTGTCAGCTTTGCTAAAACATGTTTACTGTCTGGCATGGTTCTTTCAGGCTTTCACTTGATGAGGCTACGTGTGGTGGTGATCGTAAGAGGAATGCATTTTTGTTATCTTTCTGGGTAAGTGGCTCCCTACTTTCACTTATGGACTGAGGTGGATTGGGCCAAAGACAGTACCACATTCGACTTGCGTTCTTTTGAGAAAAATGCAGCTTGAAAAGGATGGTGGAATCATACCTTGATGAAATATGTCTAGATAGGTGGTGTGCTTTTGAAAGTTCTTAGCCTTTCTACTCTACGTAACGGGCACCGGGATTCATTCTTTTGGCTAATGAGTGTTCTAGATGTTAACAGTACGGTGGTGAACAAGCCAGGCCAGAATTCCAGGATAACTGAGTTTATTAAGCAAGTGAAGAAGTACATGAACAAGATAATTGATAAGAAGAATACAAAACAAAGTGATGGGATAAAAAGCAATGTGACATGTACACCAAGGTCAAGGGTTCAGATACCTGTATAGGCTAGCTGCCAAAAAAAACCAAAAAAAGGTAATGGGATGTGGGGAGAAAAAAAGTAATGGACATGTGAAAAAGATCTGGGGGTCTGAATGTTTCAGTCAGAGGGAACCAAACCACAGCAAATCATCATCTGGGTAAGGGCCTGGCCAGTTAGCTCAGTTGGTTAGGGTGCAGTGTTATAATGCCAAAGTCAAAAGTTCAGATCCCTAAACTGCCAGCCAGCAGCTGGGTAGAAGAAACAAGGCTATGTGTGAAAAGAGACTTAGCTATTTCCCAGTGTTGACCCTATAAAGATGTTCATGTAAGCCATTTTTAGCAAAGGTCCATGAACCATTAAACAAATCTTATTACTTGACAGTCCCACCACCATCTCTCTAAAAACAAAGGCAATTTCTCAACCATGAAAAGCTGAAAATAATTAATATTGTTCTTACATTTATGCCCTTTCTAGTTGCTCAGAGAAAAAAAAAGTCCAGTGGCAAGCGAGGACATTGCATAGAAAATCTTCAAAAGCTTTAATGTATCTAATACCCCAACAAAGGAATAAAGACCACCAGTAATTTGGTACTTTCTAGGAGTCATCCTGAAAATTACAAATCCTAGTAGCAGTTGTCACACAGTTGACCCTTGAACAATACAGGTTTGAACTGTGCAGGTCCAACTTTTCATATATGCGGGTTACAGTGCAGGGTTAACTCCTGGAACCAATACCCCACTGATACTGAGGGATGACTGTGTGTACAATTCTTCCTTTTCACTATTTGGATTTTAGGTGAAGAACAGAAATATCTTATCCAATGCAGATTTTGAGCATACCCTTATAGATGAGAGCCCTAAGGTACGAAGTTCCAGATCTAGGTATCATAGCTTATATAAATGAAATTGAGGGCACTGGGCACTAACCAAAACCTTAAGTGCTATATAGAGATACTTCTTTAATATGGTCATCCTTAATTGTAAATTATCGATCCACAAAACATGTAAAACTCATTGAGCTATTATTATCTGTGAAACATCTTGCCAGATTTATATACATATATGTGTATGTATATAGATAAATGTGTATATATACAATTTAAAATATGTATAATTTCACACAAACACATCCCACATATGTTTTCTATTTAGTTCTGTTACTTTTCAAAGCAATATCAGCTCAGTTTGGCAGATGAGAAAAATGAAGCTCTAACCTTTTAAATGACTTGAACATGTTTATAGCAAAACTAAGATTTGAACACAGCTATTTCTGACTCCTAAGCCTATCCTTTTTCACTTGCCATGCTGAATTTGGAAATTTCGATAAAAAATAAAGGCTTTTGTTTATTTGTTTTGGTTTTTGCTTTTGGTAATCAGATGAAAACTATAAATCAATTACCAAGGCAGAAAATTTATTTAACCTACTTAGACAACAAGCAATTTTCTAGACCTCTGGAAATGTCTAGTTACCATAAATAGGCACCCCACGACAAAAACAATTTTATGTTATATAGTTTATTAAAGCAGATGTCCCAAGTAGTTATTGGAAATATTTTGCTATATATTTATTGTGGGATGCACAGTTAATGAATATGAACACCCATGATATTTCTGGATGCAGTGCATGAAACAAAGAACCTGAGGTGCAGAGAATTTAGGTAATTTACATAAGTGGGAGAGCTTGGCTCTCTTGGCTCCAAAGTGCCAGCTGGCTGTGCTGCTTTTACCTCTAGCACCTTTGCAGTTTGAAAGTATTAGCATTCTTCATAAATAAACAGAGTAATTACAGTCTGTCACTCTTCCAGATGAGATTACTTCTTACCTAGTTCTAATAGTAAGATTTATCCTGGATATGATAAAATCTAGACTCTTCTTTTACATATGTAAACTTTGATAAATCTTATATATCCCTTTTTATCCTTTTCCCAGGAAATTTTGAAGTATTTCAGGACATGGGGATCATTTATATTTAACTGAAGCTTATTGTGGAAGCCTTATAGATTAAATGCCTTTCTTATTATTTATTATCCAACCTCCTATTATAATAGAGCAAGGTATTAGCAGTTGGAGAAAATAGAACCACTGGATGTTTGACAAAGACAAATTCCTGTCCAAGAACTTGCAGGTCAGAATGAACTTCATCCCTAATACCACTTCTGATTGATTTGTGCAAGTGGGATGGGCTTTTTATTCATATTGCAGAGGCGTAATCCCTCTGAGGGAGATGGTGGTAGCCTGAGTTTTGAAACTTTGTGCAACAGTTCTTCACTGTGATTTCAACTTTCCAAAAGTATTTCCATTTCTACTTCTGGAAATGTCTTACTTTAATTTAAATTTTTCAGTCCCCAGTAGGCCTCATATGCATTGATTCAGTAATCCATATACTCAGTGCATTATTTTAAATTGTGTCCATTAATGCAGCCTGTATTCTCAGCAAGTATAGGTGGTCTTCAGGAAAGCTAGCCAGAAAATGTGGCTGACTCAGTACAACTCAAATAGCATATCACTTTCAGATACAGGGAGCATGTTAAAAAGGAGCTTTCTTATCAGGACCTATGAGCTAAGAAATCAGTGTGTGTGTGTTTTTTTTTTTCATAATGAGGAAATATTTGGAAAAAGAAATGAAACCACAGAGATCAACGTTGGTTTTATTTAAGTGAAATGAATGTTCTGTTACAGAGAAGGAATATTTCTATCTTGCTGAAGAGATAAATGAGAAACGGTGTTTCACTGTCAAGATGTATCTTGCACATTTGATGGAAAATTACTGAAGAGAAGCAGTCACATTTCAGTGTCTCAAACCTTTTAGGAAGTGAGAGCAGTTTCTCTCCATGGAATTGTTACTGTGAAAAAAACAGACTACCTGTAACATTAGGGTGCTTGATTTCAAGTCCAAGTTTATATTGGGCCTTCACCAAGGTGTGGAACTGTAATAGGATGTGCTGGTTTGATATAAGTCTGATCCTTAAAAGCCCATGACATTCTGCTTGAGAATTCTCTGCTATGATTTTTTTTCAGGTAAGAAATGTATGGGAGTCATTGTTAGACACTCTTGAGTTGTTAAACAAATATGAAACAATTACTACTGCCTAAGCACATTTCCTGAGTGTTTCTGCTGTGGTATATCTTTGGCAAGTTTAAATTGGTAAAAAAGGAAAAAAATGATTGTAGATATATTGATACCCATGATAACTTTGGGATGGTATAAACAATCTTGAATTATCTCAGAGTACAGCTGTTCTACTCATATTGTTTTCAGAAATGAGACTGGAATATGACCAATTATAGTAAGACCCAAGGCTCCTGGGATTTTCTTTTCACTGGGTAAGATTTCTGGAAAATCCCAATTTATCTGATTTAATGTTTGTGAGAAAGTAATTTCTAGCCTACAACTAGTTCTCATAGAGATAATTCTGTTACTTTACAAAATTCTCAGTGTTTCACATTCTCTAATTACTGTTTTGCTGACTTGTGAGTAAAGATCTGTAGTGATCACAACATATGTCCGAGGCACGCTTACTTTGGCAGAACCCATTTCTTATTATATTAGACAAGTTCTAGTTCTAATGCAACCATTTGAATCATCACATTAAATTTATTTTTCAATGTAAAATTTTAAGATAATTTTATTTTAATGAAATAAATTATTTCTTTTGCTCTTAAGACCTAAATTTTATTATATTTTTATGTAAGTCAAGTCACTGCTGACATAACAATTTTGCAGACATTACTTGAATATCTTTTATTTATTTTTTATTTTTGGAGCCAATGATTTATAATTATTTTCAGGCCCTTGGAAAGCTCATAGATTCAAAGATCTGTGTTCATACTACCTAATGGAAAAAAACGCACCTGATTGTACAAAGCTGGTCTAAACTATTCTTATTCTACACAAAGGTGTAAGACAGCCATTGCAATGCTAGTTTCATGGTTTTTACAGCAAAGTTGATAAGTGTTTGCTCCCACTTTTGTAAGAAATAATGTTGAAATCCTTGGGCCACTCAAGACATAATGCTGTCAACTTGAGGATAGTGTATCTGACACAATCAGTGTTGAAAATCCCAGGTGAAATTGCTACTTAATATAGAACAAGTATTACTTAGATACCAGTTTTCTAATTTAATGCATAAAGTGGTCATTGGTTAATCACACACTTACATATACACTTACATATGTAAGTATGTATAACCTTTAAGGCTGATCATATTACATACCCCTTTATAAACAGGAGACAGGCGGCTTCCCTATCCTTACCCTACCACACTGTAGACACTGCAGATTAAAAAAAATAAATAAAAGGCTGAACCTGTGGATCAAAGATGAGGCTGGAGATATAAAATGGATTAAGGTTAAAATGAAAATAAATTGCTGAAAGCAAACAAAGGCATGAGAAAATGCAGAAGCTTTCGAGGTTAAATAGAATGATAATCTCAAAAGCCAAATGAATTTAAAGTTCTTTTCAGTTTTATCACAACCTTTCACAAATAAGACCTTAAAGAGATACCTGGATAAATACGATGAGCTGCTTCAAGAGTTCACCACAGGAATACCATATCTATAATCTAATTGCTTCTGTCTTGCAATTTTTCCTCTACGTAAAGAAATCTCAGTTTGAGACCATTTTAATGAATTATTAGTATTTGGGTCATCTCAATACAATATATATTTCTTTAAATCCAAATCATTGGCTCTAACAAATGGCTCTATCCATTTATTAATTAGAGAAATAATATTTAAGTTGTCTGAAAGTGGCTTGCACCCTAGTATGGAGTTCTGTGCCATAGGGCTGAATTTTGTGTTTAATATTGTATCCTGGATGATTTGGTGGGTTATCAGGGCAGTGCCCAACTCTATTAGAAACAAAAGCTGTAAGTAAAATCATAGTGAGCTTTTTAAAGCCCATAAAATGCATGAAAAGCCATTTGATCACATGTAATGTTTAGAAAATACTCTGGCTGAATTTTGGTCTTGTGAAAAATGACAAGTGCATGTATTACAACAAACCCTGGCCACTTACTCATATTTCATGATAATGCTGAGTATTTCTAGTTTTTGACAAAGTTAAATTTGATTTTTTAAAAAGAATAGGATAATTGGGAAGGGCATTACAGTAAAGATAGTACAGAACATCTTAATTTTACTGCTAACACTTCTTTATAAGGTCACATCACCCAGCTCTCCCTGTGGTTTCAAAGGAAAAGTATGAATTTTGCTGGCGTTGTTTGATTTTTTTCTAATAGAAACTATAGCATGTGGGAAGTTTATAGTTTTATGATACTTTGGATAAGAAAAATATATCCAAAGTTAGAGTTTGAGTAAACTACAATGAGTAATTTAATTATTTCAAAGATGAGAACATGAATCTTGTTTCCAAAAGTTATTAACATGGAGAATGAAGGATAATAATTCATGTTGAAATAATCGTTAGAGTTCAGGACAGCAGAAATTCAAGGAAGACAGGCCTTTTTAGGCATCTCATTATTTTGAGAAATGAGTAAACCTTGGAAAGTAGAGAATTAAGGTAAAAAAAAATAAATCCTGAGGAGATATGAGTATGTAAGGTCCACTATTATTATTATTATTATTATTATTATTGTTATTATTATTATTATCATTATTTTTGATATGGGAAATAAACCAGAAAGTTGCTAGGTAATGGTGACTGCTAGCCTATAGTGGAGCAAGAAACAGTTTCCAGACAACCAGACTAGCCCTGCTCTGAGAAAAACACAATGTAGATTTAGCATGGGTTAGGTGGGGGGGAGGAAGAGCTCAGATAAGGTTGTAGATGACAGCAGTGATACCGAACTCTTATTCTGGATCAATTAGAAGTGTCAAGGTTTGGGTTTAGGAATTCCAGATAATTTAGAACAGTTCTTCTCAGGGTGCTACTTGGCTCCCTGGAGTACTTGAGATGATATTGGAAGGTACTTGGGCACAGCATTAAATAATGCTGAACCACATAGAAAGAGAAGCACTCCCTTTGCAATTTTTTTCTAATTAGAGTAAGGAGAAAAAACAAAAACAAAAACAAAAAAACCTCAGTATGGTGCTAATACATCCTTAACAGCTCTCTAACGCTTGCTGATCTCCCTATTTAATAATTGGAGAGCAGGTGCTGGCAATCAACTCCATCTAGCTAGATGTTTATGACACTGTGTAAATGACACATGGCATTGATTTTACATTTATAATAGCGATAGAAAGTTTTTTTTAAAAAGTACATTGAAGTAAAAATGGTAATTCCATTAAAACTAAGGTATTAAATACATAAGAGTATAGGTCTTACAAAGAGAAGACACAAAATGACAGCAGTAGGCAAATGAAGGGAGTTTGGCCAACATTGGTCTAAAGAGATGCTTCAAACCCTCTTTTATTTAGGAGAGATTCTGGAGAAGTTTGGCCAAGCAGCATATGCCAAAACTCTCCTGTGTACCTCTACTTTCTTAGTGATAAGAACTCTATTCACTGGGAAGAGATTCGAAGCTCTCCTTGTCCAACACTTCAGAAAAACAATCAAATGGTTAAAGTGGCAGGTTGCATAGACCGTGGAAATGTGAACACAAATGAACCACTCCTGAAATGCAAAAGAAACTTAATAGTCTTCATCACCAGACACTCAGACTCATGTTTGTGCAAATTAACTTGTAAGTGATAAATATGGTAAGAAAATGGAGAAAACAATGGTTTCTCCGTTGGCTTTTTTACATATGCAGTTTACTGTATAGGTTGGGTATTTAAAAGTAAACTCTATTAGATTAAGATTTGTTCTAGAAAAATAGCTAAAATGTGAAACCCTAAACAAAAATCATAGACATATTTGGTAAATCATAACACAAGTATGTGTCAAAATAGTTTATTATGTCAGTGATTCTTGAATGGTCTGGGATGTATTTAGCAGGAGTTACTTTCTTTACTTTGACTCTTGTTTTCACTTTTCTTACTAGACCAGGTTCGTCTAAGGAATTAACACTCAGCAAGTTATGCGACTTTTCAGTAAGTAGATTACTCATAAATTTAGAGGTTGCTGCTTAAATGAGCAGTGAATGTAAATGGATTGTTTTATGGAGATTTTGAGGCCTCTAATAATTTTCTGTGGAGATGATTTGATATGATAAAAGAGCTTTTGCACAGATGATTTATTTACTGCATGCTCTTTACCCTCTGCACTATGGGCATTAAAAAAAAACTTACTTGAGTGCTAACTAAATCTAGAAATGGCTGTGTTGAGTGTGGTGTGGGGGGTGGGGAACTGAGTTGGATAACAGGTATATAAGAATGTCAAAAGGAAACATTTCTAAATCTATTGGGCATTGCTGGTACAGATTGGCCCAAAGCAGATCTCAACAGGCTATAAGGTAGAATTGGCCATTTTTATGTCCTTGCACACTCCCAGCCCTGAAATTACTCTCTCTTCTGTGTACTTTTTTTTTTTTTTTTTTTTTTTTAGCTCTCTTTACCCATTTTATTCTGTATTACAGTGAATTACAGTTATTGGTGTTCACAACTGTCTTTTTTGGTAGGTCTTGAAGCTTCGAATCTATATATCTTATTCAACCACCATGATAGTGCCTTTAAATCAATGGTTTTTTGAATTGAATCTTGAGAACTGCTTAGCCTGCATCAAGAAATAAGCAGATTGCCCTGAGCCTGGGATGCCGTTCCAGTCTTGACACTTGCTATCTGTGTGTCCTTGGAAAAGTACTTAACCTCTGTCTTAGTTTCTTCAGCTGTAAAATGGATAATAATAGTATCTATCTCTTAGAATTGCTGTGAAGATTGAATGAAATCATTTATGTAAAAACCTAGAACAATGCCTAGAAGCCATACATAAAAGGGGAGTCAATAAATTTTAGATATTTAATTTTGGTGGCGGTATCTTAGTACTTTTTCCAGAGAAGAGGAGGGATCTTCAAAAGTTCCCTCCTTTACAGTACACATGGAAAGACTTGTATTATCTTTTAATTCCATTTTTCCACAAACTTTTTGAAGTACCCTCATATTTAAAGAATTATAGATTGCCATAATGGAAAGAAAATTACCAAAATACAGGACTTTAGATTTGCATGTTGTTTCTATCCTTAACCTGACCAAGAAGCTTTCCTTTGCTCCAGTTTCTTCTTTTATAAATGAAATTGTTTGGGCTTGATGTCTCTACAACTTCTTCCAGTTTAGAAGTTCTATGATCATTATTCTGTTGTCAATGGAAAGACATTTTAAAAATACAAGTTAATGTATTAATATTTAGGAGGAGATTACATGATTTGTATATGATATATTGTACTTGGTTAACAGTTGAAAAACGTAATTACTATAATGAAATAATCTTTTAACCTGTACAAATCTTATTTAAATAAATGAAAGTAAGATGCATGCTCATTTTATAGAGTTAAATATTTTTTATTTGCTTAGCAAAAGTTGAAGCTGCACAGATGAATTATCAGGTTAGAGGATTAAATCAGATATTAGTACAACTAAATAAAATGCCACACAGATTAAATTCGTATGTCATATTCCCAGAGAAAGTTTAGTACTTTGGTGACTTCTTTGGATCCATAATGCTTTTGTATGGATGATTGCTGAATACTTGAGTTATTATTCTGGAATTCTCTCTTTGACCCAGGTTCCAAGGAAAATTGACATTTAGATTTTAGTGACTGGATAGTGGAACTGACACATTTCACTGGGTCATTCTTAAAACCCTGGATTAGAAGAAATTACCATGGATCTTTCCTGGTTCTGAATCACTTTGCATCATATAAGTGATTAAATCTTCTCTTCACTACAAATACCCACCAAATATAACCCTTTTCTTTCCTCTCTGTTGAGTTTTGACAGATAACATTTAGTACTATAACTTATTTTTTGGCCCCATTCCATCCTTCAAGCCATTGCAATCTGTTTTATCCCTTCCCACTCCATCAAAACTGCTTTGATAAAAGATAATGATTTCCAAATTAAGTCCAACAGATGTTTTTATCCTTTTTTCACCCTATTGTTTTAGATACTATTGCTATGTTCTCTTCTTCAAACTTTTTCAAAAAAGTGTGTGTGTGTGAATACTTCCTTTGCTCTGTGTCGTCATTCTTACCTTGCTCTTTTCCTTTCTCACTGATTGATCCTTCTTATTTGAGACTTTTCATTATCTTTTGAACCTTAGTTTCATCTTTTCTCACAGAGCCGATCACAGAAAATCCTGTGAGTTCTACTTTCAAAATGTGCTCAGAATCCTACTATGTCTTATGACCACTCTAAACTACCATCATTTTTTCCTTAATTAATGATATTAACTAGTCTGTTTTTTCACTTTTCCAGTAAATAGGTTCTGCAGACAATAGCTAGAGTAGGTCTTTATAACATAACTTATATTACTTTTCCAATCTAAACTTCTAGTGCCTTCCAAGATTATTTAGAGTAAAAGCTGAAGTCTATACAATGGCCTTTAAGGACGTACTTGATCTGGCCCCTTGTTATCTCTTCAATATCACTTCCTTCCACTCTCCTTGATCAATATGAGGATATCTCAAAAACTTTGTGGAAAAATACAATTAGAAGATAATACAAATCTTTCCTTGAACTATTTGATGACCCCTTGTATTCTTCATCCATACTGGTCCCTTGTTCCTCAAACTTCTCAAGCACACTCTTACTTCAGAGCCTTTGCTTTTGATGTTTCTTCTTCCTGGAAACTCTTTTCTAAGGTAGTCATATGATTCACCTTCTCACTTGAGATCTCTGCTTAAAAATCAGTTTAAAAGTGCTGAACTTCCTGACCTCTTTATAAAAGATAACTCTCCCTCTTCTCCTTAACTTATTAAATTTTTTCTCATCTTATACTGTTGGTGAATGCCAAATACTTAGTCTTGACTTTTCTCCTAAGCTGCCTGATAAACATTTCCACTTAATTGTCCCACAGGCACCTTGAATTTACGTGTCCAAAACTGAAGCTCATTTTAGATACCAACAATACTCAACTGCTTGTAAACTGAATAAGACCTGTGGCCTCATGCTTCTATGCAATTACTCATATTATTTGTGCACCAGTAACACTTTTCTTCACCTGCTAATTCCTACTCATGTTGCAAGATCAGATTTTATTTCTTCTTGTAGCCTTTTATTATTTCCACTCTCAGAGTGGCTAATTGTTCCTCCTCTCTGTTTCTATAACACCTGAAGCTTATCTTTAAACACTGTATGTATGAATTATAGCAATATGATTCCTTTAATTATCTATCTTCCCCAATAAACTGTAATCTCCTTAAGGATGGAGATTGTGCTCTACATATCTTTCTATTCTCAGCCCCTTAGCCCTGCCAGCATAGAAGGCACTCTAGGAATGTTTGTTAAACTGATCAAAGTCAGTGTTCCTCAGGGAATGACAATGTTAAGGAGCCTACTAGCCAAAGAGGGCACGAGAGGATAAATAAGAAGAGAGGAACTTCATAACTTGGACTGACTTGTTATCAAGGTTAATCTGTTTACAACTCCAAAAAGTTGAGGGCTTGGAGATGGAGGTGAGGAGTAGGGGTGAAATAGGATTGACATGCGAGGTCTACCACTGACCATGGATGCCTTGGAAGAGAGGAAAAATAATAGAGATAGAAAAACAGAGCCTTATCCTCTTCACAGCTTCACAGCACAATATGTGGCTGGCCAAGCTTTAGCAGTCCTGTTGGGTGGTGGTGGAAGGATAAATTACACAACAGTAAATTCTCAGGAGAACTAGAGGCATCTTGCTAACAGAAGGAAAATAGCAACATCAGGTTTCAGAGAAACCCTATGAATAAACAATTTAAGGAACAACACTTAGTTATTTTTATTATACAGATAATTGTATAATAGGTTTTATTTGATGCATGGATGTTTTCTTATTCTTTTCTGCCAAATGGCAAATAAGAAGATGTTGAATTGAGGCTTAGAGTAGATAATTCAAGGTTGATGTTTCCATAGCTAGTAATTACAGAGTCAGAATAAAAATCTACTTCTGACTCCAAATATTTGCTGTTTAGTTTTTTGCTTCTTCAGAAAGAAATGAGTCCAAAGACACGTATTCAAGTGCTTACTTCCTTCCATACTGTCAGTTAGGCAACTTTTCTTAGATTCAGTTTCCTTGTCTTTAAAATTAATGTAATATTTGTTCGACTTAGCTTCCAGGATTGTTGGGGCTCAAATGAAAACTACACAGTGTTACATAGAGGTACTGTTTTTAAGATAATCACAAAAATAGGAGGCCATCTTACTGGTATATGTTAAATCAAATTCATTTAAAATGGTACTATTTGTTGTTTGGTGTCTTAAGATGACAAACAATATTTAATTTATCCAAGTTAATGTTATTTTGTTATTGTTACTTCCAGAACAACTAATATGCTTGATAAATTGATTATGATTAAATTGGAGCCTGTCACTAAGACAGTGTCCTCAGGGTCTACACTCAAAAGCCAATTATAGATGAGCACATGTTCTCTTGTTTTTCTGTGGGTGGCTTATGCTTCTTGAATGGATTCCAAGAAGGAATCATGTTCTATTGATTTTTCTATCTGTAGCATGTTTTTGTATAGCCAGCGTGGAAGGTATACATGATTGTAGGAGTTAGAAATATTTGTTGGAGGAAGCAGAATATTTTTATAATAAGTATATTGCCAAAGTTTTTTTTGTTGTTTTTTTGTTTTCGTTTTCATTTTTTTAGGAAAAACACCGTGAAAGTCCTAACTAGGGACATTAAGTGAATATTTCATGTTCTCTAGAGTATCATTGGAAGTGATAAGAAGTAGGATCATTCCACCAGGGATTCCTAATCTCATGTATTCTTCTTACCATATAGAGATCTTCGATTTAATGCATACACTGCATCCTGAAGGATGGCACCCTTTTCTTATAGAATATTGCTTCTGAGTGCTTCAGCTCTGTCTTCAGCAGGATGTTCCAGGATTCTATAGGCCTGATGCTTCTGGACAGTGTACATCTTTTCCTGTAAAGATGATACACTAGTCAGATGCTACACTGTATGGAATTTCATGCTTGTGGATTGGACAATCTGTAGACCTTGAGTAGTGGCACTGGCTGAAGCACTGTGGGAAGGAGAGGCTGGTTGCAGCTCTGTAAAGGAAGGAAACCTTTAGCTGGAATATATATCCATCCCTGTGGGAATCAATGGTTGGTCCTTCCAGGATGAAAGAGGCCCAATATGGTCAATTGGCCAAGAGTGACTGGTTGGTTTCCTCAAAGACTGGTGCCATATCATGGGGTCAGCATCGTTCTCGCTGCTTGCAGATTGGATATTCAAAGGCAGTTAGATTAACCTTGGCAAGTGGGTTTCCAAGATGTTCCACCAGAAGGGAGCTTTCATCTCTGCAATTGTGGACGGTCCTTTTATGTGTACATTGTGCTATTTCTGGTGTGGTCAAGGTAAAGTCTAGCTAACATTAACTGACTGAGTTATTTTGCTTGCTTGATTTTTTAGTGCCTCTTTCATGGTGGGTGCTTTAAGTGAGTGTTATTAAGTAACAGTAAGGTATTCAGGTGGGACTTTTTACTGTGGCTGAAATAGATGATCAGTATATATTCTCCCTGAAGAAACAAGTATGAGGGTTCTTCAAAAAGTTGGTGGAAAAATAGAATGAAAAGATAATTTGAATCTTTCCATGAACTTTTTGAAGTTCCCTTGTATAAAGCTGGATGAATTTGACAAAACAAACCCTTTCAACACTCTGGACATCGAGCAACAGAATACAACAATCTGAGAAGCATTTATGCTGGAAAAACTGATTGGATTTGGGTAAGAACTCTCAAGGTCTCTTTAGTTGGTATTATGATAAAGGGTTATAGAGTTAATATAGCTCTATGGCAAAACTGCAATGAACATTGTCATCTTTTCCACATGAATGCCAAACTGCTTCTGGTCTTCTTTTATGTTTGGTGTAGAAGAGAATGCATTTGCAAACTCTATGACTGCATAAACATGTACCGGACACCTTGCTAATCTGCCTTGGTAATGAAACTACATTAGGTATAGCTGCTAAGATTGGAGATGCTACTCAGTTGAGTTTGTGGTGGTCTTTATTCTTTCCCCAGGGACTCATTTGGTTTTTTTTAAAGGACATGATAATGAATCAAAGAGATATACAATATTTACCACTCTCCCTGCATCGTTTAGGTCTTTAATGTTAACACTCTGGGGTGTGATTTTTTATTGTTGTTGTTTATCATCTTGGCTTTTTCTTGGCCTTATCTACTAGGATAGCTTTTACTCCACAGGCCAAGGACGAATGTGAAGATTCCCTCAACCACGAAGTATGTTCAACCCCTTGACTTGGCTTTTAAACGTCTTTGAAGCTGCTTATACCTCTATTAAGTCCTGAAGCTGCTTTTCAACTCTGTCCAGTCTTCCCACTGCAGAAGATGAGTGCTTCTTTGTAAGCTACCAAAGCAGCCATCTGACCCACATAATTCATGCTGAAATAATCGATAGAGTTCAGGACAGCAGAAATTCAAGGAAGACAGGCCTTTTTAGGCATCTCATTATTTTGAGAAATGAGTAAACCTTGGAAAGTAGAGAATTAAGTTAAAAAGTAAATCCTGAGGAGATATGAATATGTAGGGTCCAGTATTATTATTATTATTATTATTATTGTTATTATTATTATTATCATTATTTTTGATATGGGAAATAAATCAGAAAGTTGCTAGGTAATGGTGGCTGCTAGCCTATAGTGGAGCAAGAAACAGTAAAATATAAAATCCTTGATACACATATTTGTCACTGAGATTCTGAAATATACTATTCCACTTTCTTCTGGCATAACGCATTACTGTCAAAAAATCTGATGATAATTTAATTTTCTTTTCCTTATCAGTGCTCTTTATAAAAAAAGGTACAAATGTGCTTTTTTTTACTATGCAGTTCAAGTCTTTACTTCAAGAAAGTTTTCTTGAATAAAAGTTTTAAGTACTTGTTCTGTTCCCTTGCTTTGCTTTTTTTTATTTCAGGGACGCCTGTGATCTACATCTTGAATTGTCTTTCCAAGACAACAGTTTCCATATTTTATCTCTTCAATATTTGCTACTTCCTTCTAATCCATTTTTGTCTTTCTGTTTTCAAAAATTTTAAAAGTACAATTTACATAAAGTAAAATTCACCT